>NC_090930.1:1230565947-1230870459 GCF_040938575.1 Ambystoma mexicanum
ATGAATGGGGGCCTGGTGGAGGGTGCCCCACACTGCTGGAGGGGGGTGGGGGGTGGGAGACATGAGTGGGGGCCTGGTGGAGGCTGCCCCTGCACTGCTGGGGGGTGGGGGTGGTGGTAGACATGGGTGGGGCCCTGGTGGAGGCTGCCCATGGTGGCTGGGGGGTGGGGGGTGGTGGGAGACATGAGTGAGGGCCTGGTGGAGGTTGCCCCTGCACTGCTGGGGGGTGGGGTGGTGGTAGACATGGGTGGGAGCCTGGTGGGGGCTGCCCATGGTGGCTGGGGGGTGGGGGTGGTGGGAGACATGAGTGGGGGCCTGGTGGAGGCTGACCCTGCACTGCTGGGGGGTGGGGGTGGGTGGGAGACATGAGTTTGGGCCTGGTGGAGGCTGCCCCTGCAAAGCTGGGGGGTGGGGTGGTGGTAGACATGGGTGGGAGCCTGGTGGGGGCTGCCCATGGTGGCTGGGGGGGTGGGGGTGATGGGAGACATGAGTGGGGGCCTGGTGGAGGCTGCCCCACAGCGCTGGGGGTTGGGGTGGGTGGGAGACATAAGTGGGGGCTGGTGGAGGCTGCCCCTGCACTGCTGGGGGGGGGGGTGGTGGTAGACATGGGTGGGAGCCTGGTGGAGGCTGCCCCTGCACTGCTGGGGTGTGGGGGTGGTGGTAGACATGGGTGGGAGCCTGGTGGGGGCTGCCCATGGTGGCTGGGGGGTGGGGGGTGGTGGGAGACATGAGTGGGGGCCTGGTGGAGGCTGCCCCACAGTGGTGGGGGGTGGGGTGGTGGGAGACATGAGTGGGGGCCTGGTGGAGGCTGCCCCTGCACTGCTGGGGGGTGTGGGTGGTGGTAGACATGGGTGGGAGCCTGGTGGAGGCTGCCCCTGCACTGCCGGGGGTGGGGGTGGTGGTAGACATGGGTGGGGCCCTGGTGGAGGCTGCCCATGGTGGCTGGGGGGTGGGGGTGGTGGGAGACATGAGTGGGGCCTGGCGGAGGCTGCCCCACAGTGCTGGGGGGTGGGGTGGGTGGGAGACATGAGTGGGGGCCTGGTGGAGGCTGCCCCTGCACTGCTGGGTGTGGGGGTGATAGGGGACATTTGTGTGGGCCTGGTGGAGGGTGCCCCACACTGCTGGGGGGTGGGGGTGGGAGACATGAGTGGGGGCCTGGTGGAGGCTGCCCCTGCACTGCTGGGGGTGGGGGGGTGGTAGACATGGGTGGGAGCCTGGTGGGGTCTGCCCATGGTGGCTGGGGGGTGGGGGTGGTGGGAGACATGAGTGGGGGCCTGGTGGAGGCTGCCCCTGCACTGCTGGGGGGTGGGGGTGTTGGTAGACATGGGTGGGTCCCTGGTGGAGGCTGCCCATGGTGGCTGGGGGGTGGGGGTGGTGGGAGACATGATTGGGGGCCTGGTGGAGGTTGACCCTGCACTGCTGGGGGGTGGGGGTGGTGGTAGACATGGGTGGGAGCCTAGTGGGGGCTGCCCTTGGTGGCTGGGGAGTGGGGGAGGTGGGAGACATGAATGGGGCCTGGTGGAGGCTGCCCATGGTGGCTGGGGGGGTGGGGGTGATAGGGGACATGAGTGGGGGCCTGGTGGAGGCTGCCCCTGCACTGCTGGGGGGTGGGGATGGTGGTAGACATGGGTGGTGCCGTGGTGGAGGCTGCCCATGGTGGCTGGGGGGTGGGGGTGGTGGGAGACATGAGTGGGGGCCTGGTGGAGGCTGCCCCTGCACTGCTGGGGGTGGGGGTGGTGGTAGACATGGGTGGGAGCCTGGTGGGGGCTGTCCATGGTGGCTGGGGGGTGGGGGTGGTGGGAGACATGAGTGGGGGCCTGGTGGAGGCTGCCCCACAGTGCTGGGGGGTGGGGTGGGTGGGAGACTTGTGTTGGGGCCTGATGGAGGCTGCCCCTGCACTGCTGGGGGTGGGGGTGGGAGACATTAGTGGGGGCCTGGTGGAGGCTGCCCCTGCACTGCTGGGGGGTGGGGGTGGTGGTAGACATGGGTGGGAGCCTGGTGGGGGCTGCCCATGGTGGATGGGGGGTGGGGTGGTGGGAGACATGAGTGGGAGCCTGGTGGGGGCTGCCCCTGCACTGCTGGGGACTGGGGGTGGGTGGGAGACATGAGTGGGGGCCTGGTGGAGGCTGCCCCTGCACTGCTGGGGGGTGGGGGTGGTGGTAGACATGGGTGGGGCCCTGGTGGAGGCTGCCCATGGTGGCTGGGGGGTGTGGGTGGTGGGAGACATGAGTGGGGGCCTGGTGGAGGTTGCCCCTGCACTGCTGGGGGTGGGTGGTGGTAGACATGGGTGGGAGCCTGGTGGGGGCTGCCCCACAGTGCTGGGGGATGGGGTGGGTGGGAGACATGAGTCGGGGCCTGGTGGAGGCTGTCCCTGCACTGCTGGGGGTTGGGGTGATAGGGGACATGAATGGGGGCCTGGTGGAGGGTGCCCCACACTGCTGGAGGGGGGTGGGGGGTGGGAGACATGAGTGGGGGCCTGGTGGAGGCTGCCCCTGCACTGCTGGGGGGTGGGGGTGGTGGTAGACATGGGTGGGGCCCTGGTGGAGGCTGCCCATGGTGGCTGGGGGGTGGGGGTGGTGGGAGACATGAGTGAGGGCCTGGTGGAGGTTGCCCCTGCACTGCTGGGGGGTGGGGGTGGTGGTAGACATGGGTGGGAGCCTGGTGGGGGCTGCCAATGGTGGCTGGGGGGTGGGGGTGGGGGAGACATGAGTGGGGCCTGGTGGAGGCTGCCCCTGCACTGCTGGGGGGTGGGGGTGGGTGGGAGACATGAGTTTGGGCCTGGTGGAGGCTGCCCCTGCAAAGCTGGGGGGTGGGGTGGTGGTAGACATGGGTGGGAGCCTGGTGGGGGCTGCCCATGGTGGCTGGGGGGTGGGGGTGATGGGAGACATGAGTGGGGGCCTGGTGGAGGCTGCCACACAGTGCTGGGGGTTGGGGTGGGTGGGAGACATAAGTGGGGCCTGGTGGAGGCTGCCCCTGCACTGCTGGGGAGTGGGGGTGGTGGTAGACATGGGTGGGAGCCTGGTGGAGGCTGCCCCTGCACTGCTGGGGGGTGGGGGTGGTGGTAGACATGGGTGGGAGCCTGGTGGGGGCTGCCCATGGTGGCTGGGTGGTGGGGGTGGTGGGAGACATGAGTGGGGGCCTGGTGGAGGCTGCCCCACAGTGCTGGGGGGTGGGGGTGGTGGTAGACATGGGTGGGAGCCTGGTGGGGGCTGCCCATGGTGGCTGGGGGGTGGGGGTGGTGGGAGACATGAGTGGGGGCCTGGTGGAGGCTGCCCCACAGTGGTGGGGGGTGGGGTGGGTGGGAGACATGAGTGGGGGCCTGGTGGAGGGCTGCCCCTGCACTGCTGGGGGGTGGGGGTGGTGGTAGACATGGGTGGGGGCCTGGTGGAGGCTGCCCCTGCACTGCCGGGGGGTGGGGGTGGTGGTAGACATGGGTGGGGCCCTGGTGGAGGCTGCCCATGGTGGCTGGGGGGTGGGGGTGGTGGGAGACATGAGTGGGGCCTGGCGGAGGCTGCCCCACAGTGCTGGGGGTGGGGGTGATAGGGGACATTTGTGTGGGCCTGGTGGAGGGTGCCCCACACTGCTGGGGGGTGGGGGGTGGGAGACATGAGTGGGGGCCTGGTGGAGGCTGCCCCTGCACTGCTGGGGGGTGGGGGTGGTGGTAGACATGGGTGGGAGCCTGGTGGGGTCTGCCCATGGTGGCTGGGGGGTGGGGGTGGTGGGAGACATGAGTGGGGGCCTGGTGGAGGCTGCCCCTGCACTGCTGGGGGTGGGGGTGATAGGGGACATGAGTGGGGTCCTGGTGGACGGTGCCCCACACTGCTGGGGGGGTTTGGGGGGTGGGAGACATGAGTGGGGGCCTGGTGGAGGCTGCCCCTGCACTGCTGGGGGGTGGGGGTGGTGGTAGACATGGGTGGGAGCCTGGTGGGGGATGCCCATGGTGGCTGGGGTGTGGGGGTAGTGGGAGACATGAGTGGGGGCCTGGTGGAGGCTGCCCCACAGTGCTGGGGGGTGGGGGTGGTGGTAGACATGGGTGTGAGCCTGGTGGGGGCTGCCCATGGTGGCTGGGGGGTGGGGGTGGTGGGAGACATGAGTGGGGCCTGGTGGAGGCTGCCCCTGCACTGCTGGGGGGTGGGGTGGTGGTAGACATGGGTGGGGCCCTGGTGGAGGCTGCCCATGGTGGCTGGGGGGTGGGGGTGGTGGGAGACATGAGTGGGGGCCTGGTGGAGGCTGCCCCTGCACTGCTGGGGGGTGGGGGTGGATGGGAGACATGAGTTTGGGCCTGGTGGAGGCTGCCCCTGCAAAGCTGGGGGGTGGGGTGGTGTAGACATGGGTGGGAGCCTGGTGGGGGCTGCCCATGGTGGCTGGGGGGTGGGGGTGATGGGAGACATGAGTGGGGGCCTGGCGGAGGCTGCCCCACAGTGCTGGGGGTTGGGGTGGGTGGGAGACATGAGTGGGGGCCTGGTGGAGGCTGCCCACAGTGCTGGGGGGTGGGGTGGTGGGAGACATGAGTGGGGGCCTGGTGGAGGCTGCCCCTGCAAAGCTGGGGGGTGGGGTGGTGGTAGACATGGGTGGGGCCTGGCGGAGGCTGCCCCACAGTGCTGGGGGGTGGGGTGGGTGGGAGACATGAGTGGGGGCCTGGTGGAGGCTGCCCCTGCACTGCTGGGGGTGGGGGTGATAGGGGACATTTGTGTGGGCCTGGTGGAGGGTGCCACACACTGCTGGGGTGGTGGGGGGTGGGTGACATGAGTGGGGGCCTGGTGGAGGCTGCCCCTGCACTGCTGGGGGGTGGGGGTGGTGGTAGACATCGGTGGGAGCCTGGTGGGGTCTGCCCATGGTGGCTGGGGGGTGGGGGTGGTGGGAGACATGAGTGGGGGCCTGGTGGAGGCTGCCCCACAGTGCTGGGGGGTGGGGGTGGTGGTAGACATGGGTGGGAGCCTGGTGGGAGCTGCCCATGGTGGCTGGGGGGTGGGGGTGGTGGGAGACATGAGTGGGGGCCTGGTGGAGGCTGCCCCTGCACTGCTGGGGGTGGGGGTGATAGGGGACATGAGTGGGGGCCTGGTGGACGGTGCCCCACACTGCTGGGGGGGTTTGGGGGGTGGGAGACATGAGTGGGGGCCTGGTGGAGGCTGCCCCTGCACTGCTGGGGGGTGGGGGTGGTGGTAGACATGGGTGGGAGCCTGGTGGGGGATGCCCATGGTGGCTGGGGTGTGGGGGTAGTGGGAGACATGAGTGGGGGCCTGGTGGAGGCTGCCCCACAGTGCTGGGGGTGGGGGTGGTGGTAGACATGGGTGGGAGCCTGGTGGGGGCTGCCCATGGTGGCTGGGGGGTGGGGGTGGTGGGAGACATGAGTGGGAGCCTGGTGGGGGCTGCCCTGCACTGCTGGGGGGTGGGGGTGGGTGGGAGACATGAGTGGGGCCTGGTGGAGGCTGCCCTGCACTGCTGGGGGGTGGGGGTGTTGGTAGACATGGGTGGGGCCCTGGTGGAGGCTGCCCATGGTGGCTGGGGGGTGGGGGTGGTGGGAGACATGATTGGGGCCTGGTGGAGGCTGCCCCTGCACTGCTGGGGGGTGGGGATGGTGGTAGACATGGGTGGTGCGCTGGTGGAGGCTGCCCATGGTGGCTGGGGGGTGGGGGTGGTGGGAGACATGAGTGGGGGCCTGGTGGAGGCTGCCCCACAGTGCTGGGGGTGGGTGGGAGACATGTGTTGGGGCCTGATGGAGGCTGCCCCTGCACTGCTGGGGGGTGGGGGTGGGAGACATTAGTGGGGGCCTGGTGGAGGCTGCCCCTGCACTGCTGGGGGGTGGGGGTGGTGGTAGACATGGGTGGGAGCCTGGTGGGGGCTGCCCATGGTGGCTGGGGGGTGGGTGGTGGGAGACATGAGTGGGAGCCTGGTGGGGGCTGCCCCTGCACTGCTGGGGACTGGGGGTGGGTGGGAGACATGAGTGGGGGCCTTGTGGAGGCTGCCCCTGCACTGCTGGGGGGTGGGGGTGGTGGTAGACATGGGTGGGGCCCTGGTGGAGGCTGCCCATGGTGGCTGGGGGGTGTGGGTGGTGGGAGACATGAGTGGGGGCCTGGTGGAGGTTGCCCCTGCACTGCAGGGGGTGGGGGGTGGTGGTAGACATGGGTGGGAGCCTGGTGGGGGCTGCCCCACAGTGCTGGGGGATGGGGTGGGTGGGAGACATGAGTCGAGGCCTGGTGGAGGCTGTCCCTGCACTGCTGGGGGTTGGGGTGATAGGGGACATGAATGGGGGCCTGGTGGAGGGTGCCCCACACTGCTGGAGGGGGGTGGGGGGTGGGAGACATGAGTGGGGGCCTGGTGGAGGCTGCCCCTGCACTGCTGGGGGGTGGGGGTGGTGGTAGACATGGGTGGGGCCCTGGTGGAGGCTGCCCATGGTGGCTGGGGGGTGGGGGTGGTGGGAGACATGAGTGGGGGCCTGGTGGAGGCTGCCCCTGTACTGCTGAGGGGTGGGGGTGGTGGTAGACATGGGTGGGAGCCTGGTGGGGGCTGCCCATGGTGGCTGGGGGGTGGGGGTGGTGGGAGACATGAGTGGGGGCCTGGTGGAGGCTGCCCCTGCACTGCTGGGGGTGGGGGTGATAGGGGACATGAGTGGGGGCCTGGTGCAGGGTGCCCCACACTGCTGAGGGGGTGGGGGGTGGGAGACATGAGTGGGGGCCTGGTGGAGGCTGCCCCTGCACTGCTGGGGGGTGGGGGTGGTGGTAGACATGGGTGGGGCCCTGGTGGAGGCTGCCCATGGTGGCTGGGGGTGGTGGTGGTGGGAGACATGAGTGGGGCCTGGTGGAGGCTGCCCCTGCACTGCTGGGGGGTGGGGGTGGTGGTAGACATGGGTGGGAGCCTGGTGGGGGCTGCCCATGGGGGGTGGGGGTGGTGGGAGACATGAGTGGGGGCCTGGTGGAGGCTGCCCCTGCACTTCTGGGGGGTGGGCGTGGTGGTAGACATGGGTGGGAGCCTGGTGGGGGCTGCCCATGGTGGCTGGGGGGTGGGGGTGGTGGGAGACATGAGTGGGGGCCTGGTGGAGGCTGCCCCTGCACTGCTGGGGGGTGGGGGTGGGTGGGAGACATGAGTGGGGGCCTGGTGGAGGCTGCCCCTGAACTGCTGGGGGTTGGGGGTGGGTGGGAGACATGAGTGGGGGCCTGGTGGAGGCTGCCCCTGCACTGCTGGGGGGTGGGGGTGGTGGTAGACATGGGTGGGAGCCTGGTGGGGGCTGCCCCTGCACTGCTGGGGGGTGGGGGTGGTGGTAGACATGGGTGGGAGCCTGGTGGAGGCTGCCCCTGCAATGCTGGGGGGTGGGGTTGGTGGTAGACATGGGTGGGGCCCTGGTGGAGGCTGCCCATGGTGGCTGGGGGTGGGGGTGGTGGGATACATGAGTGGGGGCCTGGTGGAGGCTGCCCCTGCACTGCTGGGGGTGGGGGTGGTGGTAGACATGGGTGGGAGCCTGGTGGGGGCTGCCCATGGTGGCTGAGGGGTGGGGGTGGTGGGAGACATGAGTGGGGGCCTGGTGGAGGCTGCCCCTGCACTGCTGGGGGGTGGGGGTGGGTGGGAGACATGAGTGGGGGCCTGGTGGAGGCTGCCCCTGCACTGCTGGGGGTGGGGTGGTGGTAGACATGGGTGGGAGCCTGGTGGCGGCTGCCCATGGTGGCTGGGGGGTGGGGGTGGTGGGAGACATGAGTGGGGGCCTGATGGAGGCTGCCCCTGCACTGCTGGGGGGTGGGGGTGGTGGTAGACATGGGTGGGAGCCTGGTGGAGGCTGCCCCTGCACTGCTGGGGGTGGGGGTGGTGGTAGACATGGGTGGGAGCCTGGTGGGGGCTGCCCATTGTGGCTGGGGGGTGGGGGGTGGTGGGAGACATGAGTGGGGGCCTGGTGGAGGCTGCCCCACAGTGCTGGGTGGTGGGGGTGGTGGTAGACATGGGTGGGACCCTGGTGGGGGCTGCCCATGGTGGCCGGGGGGTGGGGATGGTGGGAGACATGAGTGGGGGCCTGGTGGAGGCTGCCCCTGCACTGCTGGGGGGTGGGGGTGGTGGTAGACATGGGTGGGAGCCTGGTGGAGGCTGCCCCTGCACTGCTGGGGGGTGGGGGTGGTGGTAGACATGGGTGGGGCCCTGGTGGAGGCTGCCCATGGTGGCTGGGGGTGGGGGTGGTGGGAGACATGAGTGGGGGCCTGGTGGAGGCTGCCCCACAGTGCTGGGGGTGGGGTGGGTGGGAGACATGAGTGGGGGCCTGGCGGAGGCTACCCCTGCACTGCTGGGGGTGGGGGTGGGTGGGAACATGAGTGGGGGCCTGGTGGAGGCTGCCCCTGTACTGCTGAGGGGTGGGGTGGTGGTAGACATGGGTGGGAGCCTGGTGGGGGCTGCCCATGGTGGCTGGGGGGTGGGGGTGGTGGGAGACATGAGTGGGGGCCTGGTGGAGGCTGCCCCTGCACTGCTGGGGGTGGGGGTGATAGGGGACATGAGTGGGGGCCTGGTGCAGGGTGCCCCACACTGCTGGGGGGTGGGGGGTGGGAGACATGAGTGGGGGCCTGGTGGAGGCTGCCCCTTCACTGCTGGGGGTGGGGGTGGTGGTAGACATGGGTGGGGCCCTGGTGGAGGCTGCCCATGGTGGCTGGGGTGGTGGTGGTGGGAGACATGAGTGGGGGCCTGGTGGAGGCTGCCCCTGCACTGCTGGGGGGTGGGGGTGGTGGTAGACATGGGTGGGAGCCTGGTGGGGGCTGCCCATTGGGGGTGGGGGTGGTGGGAGACATGAGTGGGGGCCTGGTGGAGGCTGCCCCTGCACTTCTGGGGGGTGGGGGTGGTGGTAGACATGGGTGGGAGCCTGGTGGGGGCTGCCCATGGTGGCTGGGGGGTGGGGGTGGTGGGAGACATGAGTGGGGGCCTGGTGGAGGCTGCCCCTGCACTGCTGGGGGGTGGGGGTGGGTGGGAGACATGAGTGGGGGCCTGGTGGAGGTTGCCCCTGAACTGCTGGGGGGTGGGGGTGGGTGGGAGACATGAGTGGGGGCCTGGTGGAGGCTGCCGCTGCACTGCTGGGGGGTGGTGGTGGTGGTAGACATGGGTGGGAGCTTGGTGGGGGCTGCCCCTGCACTGCTGGGGGGTGGGGGTGGTGGTAGACATGGGTGGGAGCCTGGTGGAGGCTGCCCCTGCACTGCTGGGGGGTGGGGGTGGTGGTAGACATGGGTGGGAGCCTGGTGGGGGCTGCCCATTGTGGCTGGGGGTTGGGGGTGGTGGGAGACATGAGTGGGGGCCTGGTGGAGGCTGCCCCACAGTGCTGGGTGGTGGGGGTGGTGGTAGACATGGGTGGGAGCCTGGTGGGGGCTGCCCATGGTGGCCGGGGGGTGGGGATGGTGGGAGACATGAGTGGGGGCCTGGTGGAGGCTGCCCCTGCACTGCTGGGGGGTGGGGGTGGTGGTAGACATGGGTGGGAGCCTGGTGGAGGCTGCCCCTGCACTGCTGGGGGGTGGGGGTGGTGGTAGACATGGGTGGGGCCCTGGTGGAGGCTGCCCATGGTGGCTGGGGGGTGGGGGTGGTGGGAGACAGGAGTGGGGGCCTGGTGGAGGCTGCCCTGCACTGCTGGGGGGTGGGGGTGGTGGTAGACATGGGTGGGAGCCTGGTGGGGGCTGCCCTGCACTGCTGGGGGGTGGGGGTGGGTGGGAGACATGAGTGGGGGCCTGGTGGAGGCTTCCCATGATGGCTGGGGGGTGGGTTGGTGGGAGACAGGAGTGGGGGCCTGGTGGAGGGTGCCCCACACTGCAGGGTGGGGTGGGGGTGGGAGACATGACTGGGGGCCTGGTGGAGGCTGCCCCTGCACTGCTGGGGGGTGGGGGGATGGTAGACATGGGTGGGAGCCTGGTGGGGGCTGCCCATGGTGGCTGGGGGGTGGGGGTGGTGGGAGATATGAGTGGGGGCCTGGTGGAGGCTGCCCCACAGTGCTGGGGGGTGGTGGTAGACATGGGTGGGAGCCTTGTGGGGGCTGCCCATGGTGGCCGGGGGGTGGGGGTGGTGGGAGACATGAGTGGGGACCTGGTGGAGGCTGCCCCTGCACTGCTGGGGGTGGGGGTGATAGGGGACATGAGTGGGGGCCTGGTGGAGGGTGCCCCACACTGCTGGGGGGGTGGGGGGTGGGAGACATGAGTGGGGGCCTGGTGGAGGCTGCCCCTGCACTGCTGGGGGGTGGTGGTAGACATGGGTGGGGCCCTGGTGGAGGCTGACCATGGTGGCTGGGGGGTGGGGGGTGGTGGGAGACATGAGTGGGGGCCTGGTGGAGGCTGCCCCTGCACTGCTGGGGGATGCGGGTGGTGGTAGACATGGGTGGGAGCCTGGTGGGGGCTGCCCATGGTGGCTGGGGGGTGGGGGTGGTAGGAGACATGAGTGGGTGCCTGGTGGAGGCTGCCCCACAGTGCTGGGGGGTGGGGTGGGTGAGAGACATTAGTGGGGGCCTGGTGGAGGCTGCCTCTGCACTGCTGGGGGGTGGGGGTGGGTGGGAGACATGAGTGGGGGCTTGGTGGAGGCTGCCCCTGCACTGCTGGGGGTTGGGGGTGGTGGTAGACATGGGTGGGAGCCTGGTGGAGGGTGCCCCACAGTGCTGGGGGGTGGGGTGGGTGGGAGATATGAGTGGGGGCCTGGTGGAGGCTGCCCCTGCACTGCTGGGGGGTGGGGGTGGTGGTAGACATGGGTGGGGCCCTGGTGGAGGCTGCCCTTGATGGCTGGGGGGTGGGGGTGGTGCGAGACATGAATGGGGGCCTGGTGGAGGCTGCCCATGGTGGCTGGGGGGGTGGGGGTGATAGGGGACATTAGTGGGGGCCTGGTGGAGGCTGCCCCTGCACTGCTGGGGGGTGGGGATGGTGGTAGACATGGGTGGTGCCCTGGTGGAGGCTGCCCATGGTGGCTGGGGGGTGGGGGTGGTGGGAGACATGAATGGGGGCCTGGTGGAGGCTGCCCATGGTGGCTGGGGGGGTGGGGGTGATAGGGGACATGAGTGGGGGCCTGGTGGAGGCTGCCCCTGCACTGCTGGGGGGTGGGGATGGTGGTAGACATGGGTGGTGCCCTGGTGGAGGCTGCCCATGGTGGCTGGGGGGTGGGGGTGGTGAGAGACATGAGTGGGGGCCTGGTGGAGGCTGCCCCTGCACTGCTGGGGGGTGGGGGTGGTGGTAGACATGGGTGGGAGCCTGGTGGGGGCTGTCCATGGTGGCTGGGGGTTGGGGTGGTGAGGGACATGAGTGGGGGCCTGGTCGAGGCTGCCCCACAGTGCTGTGGGGTGGGGTGGGTGGGAGACATGAGTGGGGGCCTGGTGGAGGCTGCCCCTGCACTGCTGGGGGGTGGGGGTGGGAGACATGAGTGGGGGCCTGGTGGAGGCTGTCTCTGCACTGCTGGGGGGTGGGGGTGGTGGTAGACATGGGTGGGAGCCTGGTGGGGGCTGCCCATGGTGGCTGGGGGGTGGGGGTGGTGAGAGACATGAGTGGGGCCTGGTGGAGGCTGCCCCTGCACTGCTGGGGGGTGGGGGTGTTGGTAGACATGGGTGGGGCCCTGGTGGAGGCTGCCCATGGTGGCTGGGGGTGGGGGTGGTGGGAGACATGATTGGGGGCCTGGTGGAGGTTGACCCTGCACTGCTGGGGGGTGGGGGTGGTGGTAGACATGGGTGGGAGCCTAGTGGGGGCTGCCCTTGGTGGCTGGGGAGTGGGGGTGGTGGGAGACATGAATGGGGCCTGGTGGAGGCTGCCCATGGTGGCTGGGGGGTGGGGGTGATAGGGGACATGAGTGGGGGCCTGGTTGAGGCTGCCCCTGCACTGCTGGGGGGTGGGGGTGGTGGTAGACATGGGTGGGAGCCTGGTGGGGGCTGTCCATGGTGGCTGGGGGGTGGGGGTGGTGGGAGACATGAGTGGGGGCCTGGTGGAGGCTGCCCCACAGTGCTGGGGGGTGGGGTGGGTGGGAGACATGTGTTGGGGCCTGATGGAGGCTGCCCCTGCACTGCTGGGGGGTGGGGGTGGGAGACATTAGTGGGGGCCTGGTGGAGGCTGCCCCTGCACTGCTGGGGGTGGGGGTGGTGGTAGACATGAGTGGGGGCCTGGTGGAGGTTGCCCCTGCACTGCTGGGGGTGGGGGTGGTGGTAGACATGGGTGGGAGCCTGGTGGGGGCTGCCCCACAGTGCTGGGGGATGGGGTGGGTGGGAGACATGAGTCGAGGCCTGGTGGAGGCTGTCCCTGCACTGCTGGGGGTTGGGGTGATAGGGGACATGAATGGGGGCCTGGTGGAGGGTGCCCCACACTGCTGGAGGGGGGTGGGGGGTGGGAGACATGAGTGGGGGCCTGGTGGAGGCTGCCCCTGCACTGCTGGGGGGTGGGGGTGGTGGTAGACATGGGTGGGGCCCTGGTGGAGCTGCCCATGGTGGCTGGGGGGTGGGGGTGGTGGGAGACATGAGTGAGGGCCTGGTGGAGGTTGCCCCTGCACTGCTGGGGGGTGGGGGTGGTGGTAGACATGGGTGGGAGCCTGGTGGGGGCTGCCCATGGTGGCTGGGGGGTGGGGGTGGTGGGAGACATGAGTGGGGGCCTGGTGGAGGCTGCCCCTGCACTGCTGGGGGGTGGGGGTAGACATGGGTGGGAGCCTTGTGGGGGCTGCCCATGGTGGCCGGGGGGTGGGGGTGGTGGGAGACATGAGTGGGGACCTGGTGGAGGCTGCCCCTGCACTGCTGGGGGTGGGGGTGATAGGGGACATGAGTGGGGGCCTGGTGGAGGGTGCCCCACACTGCTGGGGGGGTGGGGGGTGGGAGACATGAGTGGGGGCCTGGTGGAGGCTGCCCCTGCACTGCTGGGGGGTGGTGGTAGACATGGGTGGGGCCCTGGTGGAGGCTGACCATGGTGGCTGGGGGGTGGGGGTGGTGGGAGACATGAGTGGGGGCCTGGTGGAGGCTGCCCTGCACTGCTGGGGGATGCGGGTGGTGGTAGACATGGGTGGGAGCCTGGTGGGGGCTGCCCATGGTGGCTGGGGGGTGGGGGTGGTAGGAGACATGAGTGGGTGCCTGGTGGAGGCTGCCCCACAGTGCTGGGGGGTGGGGTGGGTGAGAGACATTAGTGGGGGCCTGGTGGAGGCTGCCTCTGCACTGCTGGGGGGTGGGGGTGGGTGGGAGACATGAGTGGGGGCTTGGTGGAGGCTGCCCCTGCACTGCTGGGGGTTGGGGGTGGTGGTAGACATGGGTGGGAGCCTGGTGGAGGGTGCCCCACAGTGCTGGGGGGTGGGGTGGGTGGGAGATATGAGTGGGGGCCTGGTGGAGGCTGCCCCTGCACTGCTGGGGGGTGGGGGTGGTGGTAGACATGGGTGGGGCCCTGGTGGAGGCTGCCCTTGATGGCTGGGGGGTGGGGGTGGTGCGAGACATGAATGGGGCCTGGTGGAGGCTGCCCATGGTGGCTGGGGGGGTGGGGGTGATAGGGGACATTAGTGGGGGCCTGGTGGAGGCTGCCCCTGCACTGCTGGGGGGTGGGGATGGTGGTAGACATGGGTGGTGCCCTGGTGGAGGCTGCCCATGGTGGCTGGGGGTGGGGGTGGTGGGAGACATGAATGGGGGCCTGGTGGAGGCTGCCCATGGTGGCTGGGGGGTGGGGGTGATAGGGGACATGAGTGGGGGCCTGGTGGAGGCTGCCCCTGCACTGCTGGGGGTGGGGATGGTGGTAGACATGGGTGGTGCCCTGGTGGAGGCTGCCCATGGTGGCTGGGGGGTGGGGGTGGTGAGAGACATGAGTGGGGGCCTGGTGGAGGCTGCCCCTGCACTGCTGGGGGGTGGGGGTGGTGGTAGACATGGGTGGGAGCCTGGTGGGGGCTGTCCATGGTGGCTGGGGGTTGGGGTGGTGAGGGACATGAGTGGGGGCCTGGTCGAGGCTGCCCCACAGTGCTGTGGGGTGGGGTGGGTGGGAGACATGAGTGGGGGCCTGGTGGAGGCTGCCCCTGCACTGCTGGGGGGTGGGGGTGGGAGACATGAGTGGGGGCCTGGTGGAGGCTGTCTCTGCACTGCTGGGGGGTGGGGGTGGTGGTAGACATGGGTGGGAGCCTGGTGGGGGCTGCCCATGGTGGCTGGGGGGTGGGGGTGGTGAGAGACATGAGTGGGGCCTGGTGGAGGCTGCCCCTGCACTGCTGGGGGGTGGGGGTGTTGGTAGACATGGGTGGGGCCCTGGTGGAGGCTGCCCATGGTGGCTGGGGGGTGGGGGTGGTGGGAGACATGATTGGGGGCCTGGTGGAGGTTGACCCTGCACTGCTGGGGGGTGGGGGTGGTGGTAGACATGGGTGGGAGCCTAGTGGGGGCTGCCCTTGGTGGCTGGGGAGTGGGGGTGGTGGGAGACATGAATGGGGCCTGGTGGAGGCTGCCCATGGTGGCTGGGGGGTGGGGGTGATAGGGGACATGAGTGGGGGCCTGGTTGAGGCTGCCCCTGCACTGCTGGGGGGTGGGGGTGGTGGTAGACATGGGTGGGAGCCTGGTGGGGGCTGTCCATGGTGGCTGGGGGGTGGGGGTGGTGGGAGACATGAGTGGGGGCCTGGTGGAGGCTGCCCCACAGTGCTGGGGGGTGGGGTGGGTGGGAGACATGTGTTGGGGCCTGATGGAGGCTGCCCCTGCACTGCTGGGGGGTGGGGGTGGGAGACATTAGTGGGGGCCTGGTGGAGGCTGCCCCTGCACTGCTGGGGGGTGGGGGTGGTGGTAGACATGAGTGGGGGCCTGGTGGAGGTTGCCCCTGCACTGCTGGGGGTGGGGGTGGTGGTAGACATGGGTGGGAGCCTGGTGGGGGCTGCCCCACAGTGCTGGGGGATGGGGTGGGTGGGAGACATGAGTCGAGGCCTGGTGGAGGCTGTCCCTGCACTGCTGGGGGTTGGGGTGATAGGGGACATGAATGGGGGCCTGGTGGAGGGTGCCCCACACTGCTGGAGGGGGGTGGGGGGTGGGAGACATGAGTGGGGGCCTGGTGGAGGCTGCCCCTGCACTGCTGGGGGGTGGGGGTGGTGGTAGACATGGGTGGGGCCCTGGTGGAGGCTGCCCATGGTGGCTGGGGGGTGGGGGTGGTGGGAGACATGAGTGAGGGCCTGGTGGAGGTTGCCCCTGCACTGCTGGGGGGTGGGGGTGGTGGTAGACATGGGTGGGAGCCTGGTGGGGGCTGCCCATGGTGGCTGGGGGGTGGGGGTGGTGGGAGACATGAGTGGGGGCCTGGTGGAGGCTGCCCCTGCACTGCTGGGGGGTGGGGGTGGGTGGGAGACATGAGTTTGGGCCTGGTGGAGGCTGCCCCTGCAAAGCTGGGGGGTGGGGTGGTGGTAGACATGGGTGGGAGCCTGGTGGGGGCTGCCCATGGTGGCTGGGGGGTGGGGGTGATGGGAGACATGAGTGGGGGCCTGGTGGAGGCTGCCCCACAGCGCTGGGGGTTGGGGTGGGTGGGAGACATAAGTGGGGGCCTGGTGGAGGCTGCCCCTGCACTGCTGGGGGGTGGGGGTGGTGGTAGACATGGGTGGGAGGCTGCCCCTGCACTGCTGGGGTGTGGGGGTGGTGGTAGACATGGGTGGGAGCCTGGTGGGGTCTGCCCATGGTGGGCGGGGGGTGGGGGTGGTGGGAGACATGAGTGGGGGCCTGGTGGAGGCTGCCCCACAGTGGTGGGGGGTGGGGTGGGTGGGAGACATGAGTGGGGGCCTGGTGGAGGCTGCCCCTGCACTGCTGGGGGGTGTGGGTGGTGGTAGACATGGGTGGGAGCCTGGTGGAGGCTGCCCCTGCACTGCCGGGGGGTGGGGGTGGTGGTAGACATGGGTGGGGCCCTGGTGGAGGCTGCCCATGGTGGCTGGGGGGTGGGGGTGGTGGGAGACATGAGTGGGGCCTGGCGGAGGCTGCCCCACAGTGCTGGGGGGTGGGGTGGGTGGGAGACATGAGTGGGGGCCTGGTGGAGGCTGCCCCTGCACTGCTGGGTGTGGGGGTGATAGGGGACATTTGTGTGGGCCTGGTGGAGGGTGCCCCACACTGCTGGGGGGTGGGGGGTGGGAGACATGAGTGGGGGCCTGGTGGAGGCTGCCCCTGCACTGCTGGGGGGTGGGGGGGTGGTAGACATGGGTGGGAGCCTGGTGGGGTCTGCCCATGGTGGCTGGGGGGTGGGGGTGGTGGGAGACATGAGTGGGGGCCTGGTGGAGGCTGCCCCTGCACTGCTGGGGGGTGGGGGTGTTGGTAGACATGGGTGGGGCCCTGGTGGAGGCTGCCCATGGTGGCTGGGGGTGGGGGTGGTGGGAGACATGATTGGGGGCCTGGTGGAGGTTGACCCTGCACTGCTGGGGGGTGGGGGTGGTGGTAGACATGGGTGGGAGCCTAGTGGGGGCTGCCCTTGGTGGCTGGGGAGTGGGGGAGGTGGGAGACAGGAATGGGGCCTGGTGGAGGCTGCCCATGGTGGCTGGGGGGGTGGGGGTGATAGGGGACATGAGTGGGGGCCTGGTGGAGGCTGCCCCTGCACTGCTGGGGGGTGGGGATGGTGGTAGACATGGGTGGTGCCGTGGTGGAGGCTGCCCATGGTGGCTGGGGGGTGGGGGTGGTGGGAGACATGAGTGGGGGCCTGGTGGAGGCTGCCCCTGCACTGCTGGGGGGTGGGGGTGGTGGTAGACATGGGTGGGAGCCTGGTGGGGGCTGTCCATGGTGGCTGGGGGGTGGGGGTGGTGGGAGACATGAGTGGGGGCCTGGTGGAGGCTGCCCCACAGTGCTGGGGGGTGGGGTGGGTGGGAGACTTGTGTTGGGGCCTGATGGAGGCTGCCCCTGCACTGCTGGGGGGTGGGGGTGGGAGACATTAGTGGGGGCCTGGTGGAGGCTGCCCCTGCACTGCTGGGGGGTGGGGGTGGTGGTAGACATGGGTGGGAGCCTGGTGGGGGCTGCCCATGGTGGATGGGGGGTGGGGTGGTGGGAGACATGAGTGGGAGCCTGGTGGGGGCTGCCCCTGCACTGCTGGGGACTGGGGGTGGGTGGGAGACATGAGTGGGGGCCTGGTGGAGGCTGCCCCTGCACTGCTGGGGGGTGGGGGTGGTGGTAGACATGGGTGGGGCCCTGGTGGAGGCTGCCCATGGTGGCTGGGGGGTGTGGGTGGTGGGAGACATGAGTGGGGGCCTGGTGGAGGTTGCCCCTGCACTGCTGGGGGTGGGTGGTGGTAGACATGGGTGGGAGCCTGGTGGGGGCTGCCCCACAGTGCTGGGGGATGGGGTGGGTGGGAGACATGAGTCGGGGCCTGGTGGAGGCTGTCCCTGCACTGCTGGGGGTTGGGGTGATAGGGGACATGAATGGGGGCCTGGTGGAGGGTGCCCCACACTGCTGGAGGGGGGTGGGGGGTGGGAGACATGAGTGGGGGCCTGGTGGAGGCTGCCCCTGCACTGCTGGGGGGTGGGGGTGGTGGTAGACATGGGTGGGGCCCTGGTGGAGGCTGCCCATGGTGGCTGGGGGGTGGGGGTTGGTGGGAGACATGAGTGAGGGCCTGGTGGAGGTTGCCCCTGCACTGCTGGGGGGTGGGGGTGGTGGTAGACATGGGTGGGAGCCTGGTGGGGGCTGCCCATGGTGGCTGGGGGGTGGGGGTGGTGGGAGACATGAGTGGGGGCCTGGTGGAGGCTGCCCCTGCACTGCTGGGGGGTGGGGGTTGGTGGGAGACATGAGTTTGGGCCTGGTGGAGGCTGCCCCTGCAAAGCTGGGGGGTGGGGTGGTGGTAGACATGGGTGGGAGCCTGGTGGGGGCTGCCCATGGTGGCTGGGGGGTGGGGGTGATGGGAGACATGAGTGGGGGCCTGGTGGAGGCTGCCACACAGTGCTGGGGGTTGGGGTGGGTGGGAGACATAAGTGGGGGCCTGGTGGAGGCTGCCCCTGCACTGCTGGGGAGTGGGGGTGGTGGTAGACATGGGTGGGAGCCTGGTGGAGGCTGCCCCTGCACTGCTGGGGGGTGGGGGTGGTGGTAGACATGGGTGGGAGCCTGGTGGGGGCTGCCCATGGTGGCTGGGTGGTGGGGGTGGTGGGAGACATGAGTGGGGGCCTGGTGGAGGCTGCCCCACAGTGCTGGGGGGTGGGGGTGGTGGTAGACATGGGTGGGAGCCTGGTGGGGGCTGCCCATGGTGGCTGGGGGGTGGGGGTGGTGGGAGACATGAGTGGGGGCCTGGTGGAGGCTGCCCCACAGTGGTGGGGGGTGGGGTGGGTGGGAGACATGAGTGGGGGCCTGGTGGAGGCTGCCCCTGCACTGCTGGGGGGTGGGGGTGGTGGTAGACATGGGTGGGGGCCTGGTGGAGGCTGCCCCTGCACTGCCGGGGGGTGGGGGTGGTGGTAGACATGGGTGGGGCCCTGGTGGAGGCTGCCCATGGTGGCTGGGGGGTGGGGGTGGTGGGAGACATGAGTGGGGCCTGGCGGAGGCTGCCCCACAGTGCTGGGGGTGGGGGTGATAGGGGACATTTGTGTGGGCCTGGTGGAGGGTGCCCCACACTGCTGGGGGGTGGGGGGTGGGAGACATGAGTGGGGGCCTGGTGGAGGCTGCCCCTGCACTGCTGGGGGGTGGGGGTGGTGGTAGACATGGGTGGGAGCCTGGTGGGGTCTGCCCATGGTGGCTGGGGGGTGGGGGTGGTGGGAGACATGAGTGGGGGCCTGGTGGAGGCTGCCCCTGCACTGCTGGGGGTGGGGGTGATAGGGGACATGAGTGGGGTCCTGGTGGACGGTGCCCCACACTGCTGGGGGGGTTTGGGGGGTGGGAGACATGAGTGGGGGCCTGGTGGAGGCTGCCCCTGCACTGCTGGGGGGTGGGGGTGGTGGTAGACATGGGTGGGAGCCTGGTGGGGGATGCCCATGGTGGCTGGGGTGTGGGGGTAGTGGGAGACATGAGTGGGGGCCTGGTGGAGGCTGCCCCACAGTGCTGGGGGGTGGGGGTGGTGGTAGACATGGGTGTGAGCCTGGTGGGGGCTGCCCATGGTGGCTGGGGGGTGGGGGTGGTGGGAGACATGAGTGGGGCCTGGTGGAGGCTGCCCCTGCACTGCTGGGGGGTGGGGGTGGTGGTAGACATGGGTGGGGCCCTGGTGGAGGCTGCCCATGGTGGCTGGGGGGTGGGGGTGGTGGGAGACATGAGTGGGGGCCTGGTGGAGGCTGCCCCTGCACTGCTGGGGGGTGGGGGTGGATGGGAGATATGAGTTTGGGCCTGGTGGAGGCTGCCCCTGCAAAGCTGGGGGGTGGGGTGGTGGTAGACATGGGTGGGAGCCTGGTGGGGGCTGCCCATGGTGGCTGGGGGGTGGGGGTGATGGGAGACATGAGTGGGGGCCTGGCGGAGGCTGCCCCACAGTGCTGGGGGTTGGGGTGGGTGGGAGACATGAGTGGGGGCCTGGTGGAGGCTGCCCCACAGTGCTGGGGGGTGGGGTGGTGGGAGACATGAGTGGGGGCCTGGTGGAGGCTGCCCCTGCAAAGCTGGGGGGTGGGGTGGTGGTAGACATGGGTGGGGCCTGGCGGAGGCTGCCCCACAGTGCTGGGGGGTGGGGTGGGTGGGAGACATGAGTGGGGGCCTGGTGGAGGCTGCCCCTGCACTGCTGGGGGTGGGGGTGATAGGGGACATTTGTGTGGGCCTGGTGGAGGGTGCCACACACTGCTGGGGTGGTGGGGGGTGGGTGACATGAGTGGGGGCCTGGTGGAGGCTGCCCCTGCACTGCTGGGGGGTGGGGGTGGTGGTAGACATCGGTGGGAGCCTGGTGGGGTCTGCCCATGGTGGCTGGGGGGTGGGGGTGGTGGGAGACATGAGTGGGGGCCTGGTGGAGGCTGCCCCACAGTGCTGGGGGGTGGGGGTGGTGGTAGACATGGGTGGGAGCCTGGTGGGAGCTGCCCATGGTGGCTGGGGGGTGGGGGTGGTGGGAGACATGAGTGGGGGCCTGGTGGAGGCTGCCCCTGCACTGCTGGGGGTGGGGGTGATAGGGGACATGAGTGGGGGCCTGGTGGACGGTGCCCCACACTGCTGGGGGGGTTTGGGGGGTGGGAGACATGAGTGGGGGCCTGGTGGAGGCTGCCCCTGCACTGCTGGGGGGTGGGGGTGGTGGTAGACATGGGTGGGAGCCTGGTGGGGGATGCCCATGGTGGCTGGGGTGTGGGGGTAGTGGGAGACATGAGTGGGGGCCTGGTGGAGGCTGCCCCACAGTGCTGGGGGTGGGGGTGGTGGTAGACATGGGTGGGAGCCTGGTGGGGGCTGCCCATGGTGGCTGGGGGGTGGGGGTGGTGGGAGACATGAGTGGGAGCCTGGTGGGGGCTGCCCCTGCACTGCTGGGGGGTGGGGGTGGGTGGGAGACATGAGTGGGGCCTGGTGGAGGCTGCCCCTGCACTGCTGGGGGGTGGGGGTGGTGGTAGACATGGGTGGGGCCCTGGTGGAGGCTCCCCATGGTGGCTGGGGGGTGGGGGTGGTGAGAGACATGAGTGGGGCCTGGTGGAGGCTGCCCCTGCACTGCTGGGGGGTGGGGGTGTTGGTAGACATGGGTGGGGCCCTGGTGGAGGCTGCCCATGGTGGCTGGGGGGTGGGGGTGGTGGGAGACATGATTGGGGGCCTGGTGGAGGTTGACCCTGCACTGCTGGGGGGTGGGGGTGGTGGTAGACATGGGTGGGAGCCTAGTGGGGGCTGCCCTTGGTGGCTGGGGAGTGGGGGTGGTGGGAGACATGAATGGGGCCTGGTGGAGGCTGCCCATGGTGGCTGGTGGGGTGGGGGTGATAGGGGACATGAGTGGGGGCCTGGTGGAGGCTGCCCCTGCACTGCTGGGGGGTGGGGATGGTGGTAGACATGGGTGGTGCGCTGGTGGAGGCTGCCCATGGTGGCTGGGGGGTGGGGGTGGTGGGAGACATGAGTGGGGGCCTGGTGGAGGCTGCCCCACAGTGCTGGGGGGTGGGGTGGGTGGGAGACATGTGTTGGGGCCTGATGGAGGCTGCCCCTGCACTGCTGGGGGGTGGGGGTGGGAGACATTAGTGGGGGCCTGGTGGAGGCTGCCCCTGCACTGCTGGGGGGTGGGGGTGGTGGTAGACATGGGTGGGAGCCTGGTGGGGGCTGCCCATGGTGGCTGGGGGGTGGGGTGGTGGGAGACATGAGTGGGAGCCTGGTGGGGGCTGCCCCTGCACTGCTGGGGACTGGGGGTGGGTGGGAGACATGAGTGGGGGCCTTGTGGAGGCTGCCCCTGCACTGCTGGGGGGTGGGGGTGGTGGTAGACATGGGTGGGGCCCTGGTGGAGGCTGCCCATGGTGGCTGGGGGGTGTGGGTGGTGGGAGACATGAGTGGGGGCCTGGTGGAGGTTGCCCCTGCACTGCAGGGGGTGGGGGTGGTGGTAGACATGGGTGGGAGCCTGGTGGGGGCTGCCCCACAGTGCTGGGGGATGGGGTGGGTGGGAGACATGAGTCGAGGCCTGGTGGAGGCTGTCCCTGCACTGCTGGGGGTTGGGGTGATAGGGGACATGAATGGGGGCCTGGTGGAGGGTGCCCCACACTGCTGGAGGGGGGTGGGGGGTGGGAGACATGAGTGGGGGCCTGGTGGAGGCTGCCCCTGCACTGCTGGGGGGTGGGGGTGGTGGTAGACATGGGTGGGGCCCTGGTGGAGGCTGCCCATGGTGGCTGGGGGGTGGGGGTGGTGGGAGACATGAGTGAGGGCCTGGTGGAGGTTGCCCCTGCACTGCTGGGGGGTGGGGGTGGTGGTAGACATGGGTGGGAGCCTGGTGGGGGCTGCCCATGGTGGCTGGGGGGTGGGGGTGGTGGGAGACATGAGTGGGGGCCTGGTGGAGGCTGCCCCTGCACTGCTGGGGGGTGGGGGTGGGTGGTAGACATGAGTTTGGGCCTGGTGGAGGCTGCCCCTGCAAAGCTGGGGGGTGGGGTGGTGGTAGACATGGGTGGGAGCCTGGTGGGGGCTGCCCATGGTGGCTGGGGGGTGGGGGTGATGGGAGACATGAGTGGGGGCCTGGTGGAGGCTGCCCCACAGCGCTGGGGCTGGGGTGGGTGGGAGACATAAGTGGGGGCCTGGTGGAGGCTGCCCCTGCACTGCTGGGGGGTGGGGGTGGTGGTAGACATGGGTGGGAGCCTGGTGGAGGCTGCCCCTGCACTGCTGGGGTGTGGGGGTGGTGGTAGACATGGGTGGGAGCCTGGTGGGGGCTGCCCATGGTGGCTGGGTGGTGGGGGTGGTGGGAGACATGAGTGGGGGCCTGGTGGAGGCTGCCCCACAGTGCTGGGGGGTGGGGGTGGTGGTAGACATGGGTGGGAGCCTGGTGGGGGCTGCCCATGGTGGCTGGGGGGTGGGGGTGGTGGGAGACATGAGTGGGGGCCTGGTGGAGGCTGCCCCACAGTGGTGGGGGGTGGGGTGGGTGGGAGACATGAGTGGGGGCCTGGTGGAGGCTGCCCCTGCACTGCTGGGGGGTGGGGGTGGTGGTAGACATGGGTGGGAGCCTGGTGGAGGCTGCCCCTGCACTGCCGGGGGGTGGGGGTGGTGGTAGACATGTGTGGGGCCCTGGTGGAGGCTGCCCATGGTGGCTGGGGGGTGGGGGTGGTGGGAGACATGAGTGGGGCCTGGCGGAGGCTGCCCCACAGTGCTGGGGGGTGGGGTGGGTGGGAGACATGAGTGGGGGCCTGGTGGAGGCTGCCCCTGCACTGCTGGGGGTGGGGGTGATAGGGGACATTTGTGTGGGCCTGGTGGAGGGTGCCCCACACTGCTGGGGGGTGGGGGGTGGGAGACATGAGTGGGGGCCTGGTGGAGGCTTCCCCTGCACTGCTGGGGGGGTGGGGGTGGTGGTAGACATGGGTGGGAGCCTGGTGGGGTCTGCCCATGGTGGCTGGGGGGTGGGGGTGGTGGGAGACATGAGTGGGGGCCTGGTGGAGGCTGCCCCTGCACTGCTGGGGGGTGGGGGTGTTGGTAGACATGGGTGGGGCCCTGGTGGAGGCTGCCCATGGTGGCTGGGGGGTGGGGGTGGTGGGAGACATGATTGGGGGCCTGGTGGAGGTTGACCCTGCACTGCTGGGGGGTGGGGGTGGTGGTAGACATGGGTGGGAGCCTAGTGGGGGCTGCCCTTGGTGGCTGGGGAGTGGGGGAGGTGGGAGACATGAATGGGGCCTGGTGGAGGCTGCCCATGGTGGCTGGGGGGGTGGGGGTGATAGGGGACATGAGTGGGGGCCTGGTGGAGGCTGCCCCTGCACTGCTGGGGGGTGGGGATGGTGGTAGACATGGGTGGTGCCGTGGTGGAGGCTGCCCATGGTGGCTGGGGGGTGGGGGTGGTGGGAGACATGAGTGGGGGCCTGGTGGAGGCTGCCCCTGCACTGCTGGGGGGTGGGGGTGGTGGTAGACATGGGTGGGAGCCTGGTGGGGGCTGTCCATGGTGGCTGGGGGGTGGGGGTGGTGGGAGACATGAGTGGGGGCCTGGTGGAGGCTGCCCCACAGTGCTGGGGGGTGGGGTGGGTGGGAGACTTGTGTTGGGGCCTGATGGAGGCTGCCCCTGCACTGCTGGGGGGTGGGGGTGGGAGACATTAGTGGGGGCCTGGTGGAGGCTGCCCCTGCACTGCTGGGGGGTGGGGGTGGTGGTAGACATGGGTGGGAGCCTGGTGGGGGCTGCCCATGGTGGATGGGGGGTGGGGTGGTGGGAGACATGAGTGGGAGCCTGGTGGGGGCTGCCCCTGCACTGCTGGGGACTGGGGGTGGGTGGGAGACATGAGTGGGGGCCTGGTGGAGGCTGCCCCTGCACTGCTGGGGGGTGGGGGTGGTGGTAGACATGGGTGGGGCCCTGGTGGAGGCTGCCCATGGTGGCTGGGGGGTGTGGGTGGTGGGAGACATGAGTGGGGGCCTGGTGGAGGTTGCCCCTGCACTGCTGGGGGTGGGGGTGGTGGTAGACATGGGTGGGAGCCTGGTGGGGGCTGCCCCACAGTGCTGGGGGATGGGGTGGGTGGGAGACATGAGTCGGGGCCTGGTGGAGGCTGTCCCTGCACTGCTGGGGGTTGGGGTGATAGGGGACATGAATGGGGGCCTGGTGGAGGGTGCCCCACACTGCTGGAGGGGGGTGGGGGGTGGGAGACATGAGTGGGGGCCTGGTGGAGGCTGCCCCTGCACTGCTGGGGGGTGGGGGTGGTGGTAGACATGGGTGGGGCCCTGGTGGAGGCTGCCCATGGTGGCTGGGGGGTGGGGGTGGTGGGAGACATGAGTGAGGGCCTGGTGGAGGTTGCCCCTGCACTGCTGGGGGGTGGGGGTGGTGGTAGACATGGGTGGGAGCCTGGTGGGGGCTGCCCATGGTGGCTGGGGGGTGGGGGTGGTGGGAGACATGAGTGGGGGCCTGGTGGAGGCTGCCCCTGCACTGCTGGGGGGTGGGGGTGGGTGGGAGACATGAGTTTGGGCCTGGTGGAGGCTGCCCCTGCAAAGCTGGGGGGTGGGGTGGTGGTAGACATGGGTGGGAGCCTGGTGGGGGCTGCCCATGGTGGCTGGGGGGTGGGGGTGATGGGAGACATGAGTGGGGGCCTGGTGGAGGCTGCCACACAGTGCTGGGGATTGGGGTGGGTGGGAGACATAAGTGGGGGCCTGGTGGAGGCTGCCCCTGCACTGCTGGGGGGTGGGGGTGGTGGTAGACATGGGTGGGAGCCTGGTGGAGGCTGCCCCTGCACTGCTGGGGGGTGGGGGTGGTGGTAGACATGGGTGGGAGCCTGGTGGGGGCTGCCCATGGTGGCTGGGTGGTGGGGGTGGTGGGAGACATGAGTGGGGGCCTGGTGGAGGCTGCCCCACAGTGCTGGGGGGTGGGGGTGGTGGTAGACATGGGTGGGAGCCTGGTGGGGGCTGCCCATGGTGGCTGGGGGGTGGGGGTGGTGGGAGACATGAGTGGGGGCCTGGTGGAGGCTGCCCCACAGTGGTGGGGGGTGGGGTGGGTGGGAGACATGAGTGGGGGCCTGGTGGAGGCTGCCCCTGCACTGCTGGGGGGTGGGGGTGGTGGTAGACATGGGTGGGGGCCTGGTGGAGGCTGCCCCTGCACTGCCGGGGGGTGGGGGTGGTGGTAGACATGGGTGGGGCCCTGGTGGAGGCTGCCCATGGTGGCTGGGGGGTGGGGGTGGTGGGAGACATGAGTGGGGCCTGGCGGAAGCTGCCCCACAGTGCTGGGGGGTGGGGTGGGTGGGAGACATGAGTGGGGGCCTGGTGGAGGCTGCCCCTGCACTGCTGGGGGTGGGGGTGATAGGGGACATTTGTGTGGGCCTGGTGGAGGGTGCCCCACACTGCTGGGGGGTGGGGGGTGGGAGACATGAGTGGGGGCCTGGTGGAGGCTGCCCCTGCACTGCTGGGGGTGGGGGTGATAGGGGACATGAGTGGGGTCCTGGTGGACGGTGCCCCACACTGCTGGGGGGGTTTGGGGGGTGGGAGACATGAGTGGGGGCCTGGTGGAGGCTGCCCCTGCACTGCTGGGGGATGGGGGTGGTGGTAGACATGAGTGGGGGCCTGGTGGAGGCTGCCCCTGCACTGCTGGGGGTGGGGGTGATAGGGGACATGAGTGGGGTCCTGGTGGACGGTGCCCCACACTGCTGGGGGGGTTTGGGGGGTGGGAGACATGAGTGGGGGCCTGGTGGAGGCTGCCCCTGCACTGCTGGGGGATGGGGGTGGTGGTAGACATGGGTGGGAGCCTGGTGGGGGATGCCCATGGTGGCTGGGGTGTGGGGGTAGTGGGAGACATGAGTGGGGGCCTGGTGGAGGCTGCCCCACAGTGCTGGGGGGTGGGGGTGGTGGTAGACATGGGTGTGAGCCTGGTGGGGGCTGCCCATGGTGGCTGGGGGGTGGGGGTGGTGGGAGACATGAGTGGGGCCTGGTGGAGGCTGCCCCTGCACTGCTGGGGGGTGGGGGTGGTGGTAGACATGGGTGGGGCCCTGGTGGAGGCTGCCCATGGTGGCTGGGGGGTGGGGGTGGTGGGAGACATGAGTGGGGGCCTGGTGGAGGCTGCCCCTGCACTGCTGGGGGGTGGGGGTGGATGGGAGACATGAGTTTGGGCCTGGTGGAGGCTGCCCCTGCAAAGCTGGGGGGTGGGGTGGTGGTAGACATGGGTGGGAGCCTGGTGGGGGCTGCCCATGGTGGCTGGGGGGTGGGGGTGATGGGAGACATGAGTGGGGGCCTGGCGGAGGCTGCCCCACAGTGCTGGGGGTTGGGGTGGGTGGGAGACATGAGTGGGGGCCTGGTGGAGGCTGCCCCACAGTGCTGGGGGGTGGGGTGGGTGGGAGACATGAGTGGGGGCCTGGTGGAGGCTGCCCCTGCAAAGCTGGGGGGTGGGGTGGTGGTAGACATGGGTGGGGCCTGGCGGAGGCTGCCCCACAGTGCTGGGGGGTGGGGTGGGTGGGAGACATGAGTGGGGGCCTGGTGGAGGCTGCCCCTGCACTGCTGGGGGTGGGGGTGATAGGGGACATTTGTTTGGGCCTGGTGGAGGGTGCCACACACTGCTGGGGTGGTGGGGGGTGGGTGACATGAGTGGGGGCCTGGTGGAGGCTGCCCCTGCACTGCTGGGGGGTGGGGGTGGTGGTAGACATCGGTGGGAGCCTGGTGGGGTCTGCCCATGGTGGCTGGGGGGTGGGGGTGGTGGGAGACATGAGTGGGGGCCTGGTGGAGGCTGCCCCACAGTGCTGGGGGGTGGGGGTGGTGGTAGACATGGGTGGGAGCCTGGTGGGAGCTGCCCATGGTGGCTGGGGGGTGGGGGTGGTGGGAGACATGAGTGGGGGCCTGGTGGAGGCTGCCCCTGCACTGCTGGGGGTGGGGGTGATAGGGGACATGAGTGGGGGCCTGGTGGACGGTGCCCCACACTGCTGGGGGGGTTTGGGGGGTGGGAGACATGAGTGGGGGCCTGGTGGAGGCTGCCCCTGCACTGCTGGGGGGTGGGGGTGGTGGTAGACATGGGTGGGAGCCTGGTGGGGATGCCCATGGTGGCTGGGGTGTGGGGGTAGTGGGAGACATGAGTGGGGGCCTGGTGGAGGCTGCCCCACAGTGCTGGGGGTGGGGGTGGTGGTAGACATGGGTGGGAGCCTGGTGGGGGCTGCCCGTGGTGGCTGGGGGGTGGGGGTGGTGGGAGACATGAGTGGGAGCCTGGTGGGGGCTGCCCCTGCACTGCTGGGTGGTGGGGGTGGGTGGGAGACATGAGTGGGGCCTGGTGGAGGCTGCCCCTGCACTGCTGGGGGGTGGGGGTGGTGGTAGACATGGGTGGGGCCCTGGTGGAGGCTCCCCATGGTGGCTGGGGGGTGGGGGTGGTGGGAGACATGAGTGGGGGCCTGGTGGAGGTTGACCCTGCACTGCTGGGGGGTGGGGGTGGTGGTAGACATGGGTGGGAGCCTGGTGGGGGCTGCCCTTGGTGGCTGGGGAGTGGGGGTGGTGGGAGACATGAATGGGGGCCTGGTGGAGGCTGCCCATGGTGGCTGGGGGGGTGGGGGTGATAGGGGACATGAGTGGGGGCCTGGTGGAGGCTGCCCCTGCACTGCTGGGGGGTGGGGACGGTGGTAGACATGGGTGGTGCCCTGGTGGAGGCTGCCCATGGTGGCTGGGGGGTGGGGGTGGTGGGAGACATGAGTGGGGGCCTGGTGGAGGCTGCCCCTGCACTGCTGGGGGGTGGGGGTGGTGGTAGACATGGGTGGGAGCCTGGTGGCGGCTGTCCATGGTGGCTGGGGGGTGGGGGTGGTGGGAGACATGAGTGGGGGCCTGGTGGAGGCTGCCCCACAGTGCTGGGGGGTGGGGTGGGTGGGAGACATGTGTGGGGGCCTGATGGAGGCTGCCCCTGCACTGCTGGGGGGTGGGGGTGGGAGACATGAGTGGGGGCCTGGTGGAGGCTGCCCCTGCACTGCTAGGGGGTGGGGGTGGTGGTAGACATGGGTGGGAGCCTGGTGGGGGCTGCCCATGGTGGCTGGGGGGTGGGGGTGGTGGGAGACATGAGTGGGAGCCTGGTGGAGGCTGCCACTGCACTGCTGGGGGGTGGGGGTGGTGGTAGACATGGGTGGGAGCCTGGTGGAGGGTGCCCCACAGTGCTGGGGGGTGGGGTGGGTGGGAGACATGAGTGGGGGCCTGGTGGAGGCTGCCCCTGCACTGCTCGGGGTGGGGGTGATAGGGGACATGAGTGGGGGCCTGGTGGAGGGTGCCCCACACTGCTGGGGGAGCGTGGGGGTGGGTGACATGAGCAGGTGTGCAGGGTAGTCCCCTGTTTTGTGGGCTGCCTGCAGGGGCCGTGGAGGGTGTACATGGAACACCTGTGAGGTCCCACCCAGCCTAATCGCGTGTGTAACTTCCCGCGCACCCCTGTAATACACGTACCCAGCCAAATTGCGTGTGATAATTCCCGCGCACCCCTGTAATACACGTACCCAGCCAAATCGCGTGTGATAATTCCTGTGCAACCCTGTAATACACTTACCCAGCCAAATCGCGTGTGATGATTCCCACGTACCCCTGTAATACACGTACCCTGGCTAATCGCGTGTAAAACTTCACGCGTACCCCTGTAATACACATACCCTGGCTAATCGCGTGTAAAACTTCACGCGTACCCCTGTAATACACGTACCCTGGCTAATCGCGTGTAAAACTTCACGCATACCCCTGTAATACACGTACCCTGCCAAATCGCGTGTGATAATTCCCGCGCACCCCTGTAATACACGTACCCTGGCTAATCGCATGTAAAACTTCACGCGTACCCCTGTAATACACGTACCCTGGCTAATCGCGTGTGAAACTTCCCGCGTACCCCTGTAATACACTTACCCTGGCTAATCGCATGTAAAACTTCCCGCGTACCCCTGATATAAACGTTACCCGCTTTGCGTTCCTTGTTTGGCAGCCCTGTAAACTGGTCCAGGGTTAGCGCAGCCCTTTACGATGATTTAGCGATTTTGATGGCTTTTCCTTGCGCGAGGGCGTTCTTGGGGGCGTTACTGGCACTGCTGCAGGGTCGCTGTGATACTCTGTGCCACGGCTGGTTTGGGATCCTGAAATCCATGAATACGCTGTACGCGGAAATCGGTTTTAGCGCACGCGCCTGGCGCAGACAATCGCACGCGGACACTCTGCGCCAGCCGCTTGCGACACTTTTCTGCGAAATTCTATGAATTACCCTGTTAATCTTTAACTTGTTTTACACACTTGTTGCAACCTTTAATAGGACTTTGACCGTGGGCGAATTCCAGTCTATTACTTTGTTATTGTTTCTTTTGGATGTCAGCTGTGGTAATGTGTCAGTATCTAGGTTTCCATAGGTAGGGTTAAACTCGTTTCCAATTGTTAACATATCCACTTGCGACATACCATATGTTAGCTCAATTCTTAATTGCGAGTGCCAAAAAAGAGAGAGGGTCTTCACACTTATCAGAATATTTTTCCAAGAAGTATCTTTTTATTTCATTCATTCGTTCTTTCTCTCTACACGTGTTTCACCCCTGTTTGAATCACAGGGGATCATCAGGAGAGTTTTTTGTGCTGTTTTATTAAAAGAAATCAAGACACAATTATTATATATTTCAACCGAAGAAAAAAAGGAATGAATAATCTTTTCTAACCAAAGGGATTTCTGCAATAGTTCACATTCAGACATCTTACTTTTTTTCTTATTAGGTCTTATGCAGTGTACTGATTTGTTTTATTTTTATGTTGCCTCACAAATAGATTAATTTAAAGAGTTGGCACTCACCAAAATGTTGTTGATTAGGGATAGTTGTTGTTAACCATTCAGTTTTTTGCCTCTGTTTGTATGTACTTTCTTTGGGTACAGTTTTGATAGTTTTCTTAGGGTGATTGCCCTATAAAAACAAAGAAAGGGCACATGAATAATTTACACAATTTAGTCTAATCCTGTTTAGTATTGATAGCATATACACTATCAAAACCTACGGGGAATCAAGGGATTTTGACGCTTACCTTCACTTTCCGTAGCAATCCGGGTTTCACTCTTTGGCTCCTTTTTTTGGTGCAATTTCAGTTGAAATTGCGCGTGTTTATATACTCTTGTCGCTTGTGACGTCATCGCGCTCACATATCTGCTGGCGAGATGACCTCATCGCACATTTGCGTGCTGCATGGCGGCCATTTTAGGCGCCCGAACCTAGCGTACTATATTTGAGCACCAAAAAATCACTTTTTTTTATAAAAGAAATTATTTCGTTCAATTTACAAATGTTTCAGGACATTATATTGGGTTTATTAATAAGTATTTTTTCATTCTTTGGAGATATTTAGATATTGTTTTGAGAGTGTCAACAATATATCTACTTTGCTATTGTTAATTGCAGGCAAAGTCAAAGTTTTCCCTTCTATAATTAGATTTGTTTCAATGATGCAGTGTAGCTTAGATTTTTGCTGAAATAAGAGGAAAAATAAAAAAAGTTTTTTATAGAAAATATATATATATATATATATAGAAAAGAACAACATGTAAGGAAACGAATAAAGGATGATAATAAAAAAAGAAAAGAGAAACAAAGAGAGAAAAAACATTTTTTAAGAGATAAATTAATACTGCATAATAAGTTTATGTGAACAAACAGATTCAATAAAAGCCAGTTGCAAAATTCATTGTCCGAATTCAGTCCAGTGTCACAAGTGTCCATTAGACAAATCCATTTGGATTCCCTTTGCCTAAGGATTTGTTCCTTGTTTCCTTCTCTTGGCAGATCTTCTATTTTGACCAGACCATACATTTTTAAATTCTCCAATTTGAGCCCTTGATGTTCCGTCATACAATGAAGTGATAACGGGTATTTCATATCTTGCTTCCTGATGGCACGCAAATGTTCAAAAATCCTTGTCTTTAGACTTCTAATTGTACTTCCTATGTAGATTTTAGAGCAGATACATTCAATAGCGTATACCACAAATGTACTGTTGCAATTGATAAAGTGTTTCATCTTGTATTCTCTTCCATTCGGTAATTTAATTTCTTTCCTTCCATTTTCCATTTGTGGGCATAATTTACAGTTTCCACATTTAAATGTTCCATGGATAGGTTGCTCATGGAACATACTTCTGATATCTGTCTTTTCATCGTTTTTAGGTGACTGGGGCTCAATTTGTTTCGAAGTGTTGGAGCTTTTCAAAAGCATATACCTGGTTTCTAATCAATATGTTTGAAAATAGCATCATCTAGTTTAAGCATATTCCAGTGTTTATTTTTAAATGTTCTTAGTATTGAGGCATCTGTACCATAGGTGGTAATACATTTTAATTTCATCGGTCGCCTGTCCATTATTGGTTTGTCTTGCAACAGGTATTCTCTTGAGATTTTCTCAGCTTTTTTGATAGATTCCTTCATTTTCTTTATTTTGTATCCTCTTTGTGTGAATTTTCTGATTACTCTTACTAAGTCTGAATTGAACGCTTCTGTTGTACTACAGTTCCTTTTTATCCTGAGAATTTCTCCATAGGGGATATTAGATATAATATGTCTCGGATGGTTACTATGGGCATGTAATAGACTGTTGCCTGCAGTTGGTTTTACATATAAGTTAGTTACAAGTTTGTCCTCTGCTATGTGAATTCCTAGATTTAGGAATTGGATCTTTTCTTTACTAAAGCTTGTAGTGAATTTCAAGTTAAATTCATTGTTGTTTAGATACTCTACATATTGGTTAAAGTCCCTTTCTTCTCCTTCCCAGATGAAAAAAATGTTGTCAATGAACCGACCCCAAAAAATAATATTTTTGGAGTTGGTAAAAGCCTTATGTTTCCACGCATGCTTTAGTTCGTAGTAGCCCATGAATAGGTTTGCGTGCGATGGGGCAAACTTGGACCCTATCGCAGTGCCTTGCTTCTGCCTATAGATGTTTTTGTTAAAGCAAAAGATGTTATTATGCAAGGCAAAATTCAGCATTTCCAATAACATGTTGTTCTCCTCTTTAAATGAAATAGATCGTGTTTTCAAAAAATATTCAGATGCAATAATTCCTTGATTATGATTGATGCTTGTATACAGTGATACAACGTCCAATGTTGCCAAGTTGTAATTGCTTTGCCAAGGAATTGAGTCTAGCTGTTGGATAATGTGTTTTGTGTCACGTATAAATGAAGCTAATTGCATGGTTAATGGTTGTAGATGTATATCAATGAATTGTGATATTCTTTCCGTTAATGAACCAATACCATTTATTATGGGTCTAAAGGTAGGATAACTTCTGTACTTTTTATGAATTTTTGGAAGAAAAGAGATTGTTGCCATTTTTGGATGTTGGACATTCATATAGCTTTGTTCTTCCTCTGTTAAGAGACCAGTTTTTCGCCAATTTATGCTTTCTGTTAGTACTTTCAATGTTTTTTGATCTAATATTTCATAATTTTGTTGATCATTGAGTTGTTTTAAGGCTTCTCTTATGTAGTCTTGTTTATTCATCTACATTCATCTAGTATTGTGGCTACTACATTCTGATTCCAGTATATAGTGGCAGGCTTTATGGAAAATGTGCCTTATTTAGAGACAATCAATCTTGTTTGATATATAGCAGTAGTTAACTTTTGTTCTATTTTACATAGTTGCGAGTGGTGAGTTGAACAACCATCAAAAATGAGACCTAAATAAACATAATTTAGAACTACTTGTAAAATAGTATTTTATATTTGCCACACCAGTCTATGTCTCCAAAGGCCCTTAGGTACATATATGACAATTTGAGTTTTGTTGCTATTTGCAACCAATTCATTATCTCGAAAATAAGAGTAGAGTGTGGTTAAAAGATTACGCAATCCACTATGTGTTTTCGAGACTAAAACAAGGATGTCTGCGTACCACATGGCATTCATTTTCACACCATTCAACTTAGGAGCATCTGCCACAACCTTAGAAAAAATCCATCGAACATCATTAATAAAATAGTTAAAAAGTGCTGGCGCTAAAATACATCCTTGTTTCAATCCTCTATTCATTATAACTGGTTTTGAAAGCAAACCCTCCACATTCAATCTTATAAATACCTTTGTTTGAGAGTGGAGAGAAAAAATAATATCAGTTAGGGTTGGAGGACAGTCTGCTTGGATCAATTTGTCCATAAGTTTTGGTCTTGGCACAGAATCAAATGCAGAATGTAAATATACAAATGCAAAGTAGATTGGTTGTTTCTTGATTTGAGCTTGGTGCCTGATAGCGTTCAAATTAATCAAGTTTACAGCAGTCCCTAGACCCGCAACAAAACCAGTTTGTGCTGGATCATGTTGACCAACTTTCACTGTCCAATCATAAAATTCTCTTAAGACCATCCTAGAAAAGATTTTTCCCGGCGCATCCAATAGCGCAATCGGTCGATAGCTTTTCGGGTCCTTACGGTCACCCTTTTTGTATATCGGTACTATTAAGGATGTGCGCCATGAATTAGGTATTACTTTTGTTTGCATGATATGATGAAAGGCGTTATTTAAAATACTCGCCCACTCAATTGGGTTTTGTTTAAACATATAATTTGAAAGGCCATCAGGGCCCGCCCGCTGCCCTGGAGGAGGAACATTTCTTAATAAAGTCCTCGACTATTGATACTGAGCACTTCAAACACCAACAGCTAACCAAAATCCTATTATAATTATAGTTATTCATCTTATTATCAGCATACAATTTAGTAAAATGGTTAACCCATTGTACTTCTGTAACCCGATTAAGTTGGGAATTAACTTGTGAGACAACATTGCATTTGTTTAATAACTCCCACACCTGGGCAGAGTTCTTATTGTAGCATGCTGTTAAAATGTTTTCGCTATCGATTTGAAATAAGACTGCTTTTCTTGATCGTACCCAGTTGCGAGAACGACAACTGTTTATTTTGATGACTTTGATGTAGTCAATCATAGGTAATTTGCGCAGACTTCTAATCTCTTTTCTGTATACTTTTTTCCGCTCATGAAAGGCCAGGTCAAAACCATGAATGTGATTCTTAGAGGTCTCATTATTTACTAGGCAAATATTCTTAAAGGTGTTTAGCACGTCTACATAGGATTCAGCATTATTCAACCTATGACTGTTCAGAACAGCACAGTTCAAAGCTGAAAGCTTATCAATCGACCATCTAAAATGATTCTTACCATTATTAATAGTAAGGACTTGTTTGGACCATCGCTTGGAAGCAGGACAATTTTGATTTCCAATAGTCCAGAATAAAGAAAGCAGATGATGATCACTTTGTACCTGATTGAAAACAGCAAATTTACTGGTATTCATAAAGATACTATTACTCATAACAATGTAATCAATAGTGGATTTGGAATTTCCTCTCTCCCAGTTATCCATTGGAGGAATGCCACAGATTGCACCATTAGCCATCTTTAAGTTGCGATCTTTCATGAATAACTTCCATCTCAGACTATCAGAGTTCACACCCTTTTTGTTTGTCTTAAAACATGTGAGATTCAAGTCACCCATTACCAAAATACCAGAAATTTCTTTATCAGTAACAATTATTTCAAAAAGAAGCAACAGAGCACAATAAAATGGATCATCAAGAATACCAACTGGGTTTCGATATAGGTTAATCAGAGCATACGTTTCTAGACCAACGGTGACCTTAACTAGTTGCATAAACTTATTAGGGGATTTCCACGCAGAGATTCCAAGCCCCCTATTGGATTTCACTGCCACTAACAAGCCAGAGGTGGGCCTGCCTTTACCAGGGGGTTCTGCTGGCAGTAAAATAAGATCATGATCATCCTATGTGGGAGATTGCAATAGCCAAGTTTCTTGTAAGGCTACAATGTCGTAATCATTCAAGTGATCATTTAGAGTCCATTGAAGATGAGAGGAGCCTCGCGTGTTCCAACTGGCCAGCAAGATTACAATGCTTGTGCCTCCTGTTCGTGGTTATGAATGAATATTTGACGTTGAGGATGACATTACATTTTGAGCATTTTCTTTAACAGAAAAATGATATGCACAAACTGGTTCTACTGCCAGACCTGTTCTTACCTTTATATTCTCAAACTCCTGGAGGTTCTGACATGCTGGATCCTGGGCTAATAGAAAGCCCAAATTAAATAAATCCATTCGCGCGTTCCATAGAGAGTTGCAAACTATTCCCGATTTGATCCATAAGCGAACCACAGATAGATTTCTATCACAGAGAAATTCAATTTGATCTATATCACTAGAGGATATAACTTCCAATCCCTCAACATCACCAAAAATGTTTAACACACTTGCACGACATAGATCATATTTTGGAAATGCCCCATCATGACATTTCAAAATCAAGGTATGGTATATTTTGAATCTCTGTGTATTAGAGTCTCTCTTATCATTCATATGAGCTTTAGAAATTGTCTTCTGAATATCAAGACTTTTTTGAGGGTTTTGTACAGCCATATTCCGAGAACAGCCACCATCCGATAATGCTATTTTAGTTTTGGTTCATTTCATGTGTGAATCTTTAATTGGAACATCTGTCTGTTCATTACTAAAATGCACTTTATTGGATCTGAGGGACTGTGTATTAGTCGGAATCGCTTCAGGCAACACCTCCATCAATCTTCTCAAAAGATAAGTGTGAACCGCAGCTTTAAGAGTAGATAAACAATTTTCAAAATCTTGTTGGGGGCAAGAATTGAGGCGGAAGGATTATCGACACCCACTACCGTCATTCTAGAATGTATATGTGTCGAGCTTTCTGTAGGCTTTTGGGATTGACCTGGGGTAATCACCTCTGGATTATGAGACAGCAATTCAATAAATGCATTCAATGGAGCATAACCCAGAGGTAATTCCTGTACCACTGTGGGATTAATTGGGATGGGACCGGGTCTCACGTGATCATTTTCACATACAGTCAGACCAAACGAAGACGTCAGCACTTCATTAGTTAAAATTTATCGTGATGCCTTTGTTGTCACTGCTGTAGTGCAATCGAAATTTGTCGAACCTGTAACAGAAGCTTTTGGTACCTGCTGTGTTTTAAGCTTGGTTTGCGTATTCCTACATCCTAGTGGTAACTTGTTTGCCACAGTTTTGCTTTTTTCACTAAGTATTATTTTGGGGCATTTTTTTTGTGTAAACCGATTGGACTCACCACAACCATTAGCACTAGTCGGAATTTGGGATACACTTCTCTCGGGTGAGTCAAGACTAACCCAAGAGTTATTTTTCTTTTCCAACACGGCTTCCACACTCTCCACAGGGTGAATATTTTTTGTAAATAGGGGCAAGTCTGACTCAGTCATGGCAGAAGGGTTGCGAAGAGACTCTAATGTCATGAGTCTCTGCATAATGCTTGTGCCAACATAATCTTCAATAACTTGGCCAGAAAAGCAATGAGACTCTAAAATCGATATTCTTTGCATTACATTTTCCGTCATTGATGCATTAGCAATGTAATGCAAACTATTTTTAATCCAATCTCCAATTTGATCTAACTTGGATGCTTGAATAGTGATCTTTTGGTCTAAGGGCTCAAACAATTTAAACAGACTGGATAAAGTAGTATTTATGGCCCCTAGAGTTATCTCCAGAAGTGCTGGATTAGGGGACGGCTCAAGTGGTTTCCTGAAAGATTGACAACGACGCGGCGTAGGTTGTAAAAAAGATACGTACTCAACATGTCTTGCCATGCCTGGTCGATTGTAATCCGTCAGAACCGACACTCTCGAGCTTTCCAGGTCTCTACTGTCCGCATGTGCCAAACTATCTGGCAATGGGACCTCATATGGGATAACTTCCACTACTTCTTCAGACACTTCGCACAACGCAGAATCATTCACACAAGAGTCGTTACCAGCCATAGCACCGTCAACCTGGGTGATTACTTCAACCTCATTCCAGGATTCCTCCTCCACTACTGGAAAAATGTGCGTACATTTTATGATTTTATGAGGTGATTGTGGTATGGCTAAGGTAGTAAGATCAGAAATGGTGACACATAAGTCAGGAGCATTATGATTATTTGACAGAATGAATGATGTATGTGACACATCAATGGGCAATTGATGTATGGTGGTTTCATTAGATTTAAAACTCAGACTCGTTACATCACTTGGAATTGACACATTAGTAAGTTACAAATATCACGATTAAGAACAGGAGTTTTTTTAATTGGCGTCAAAGTGATGTTTTTTTTCGAGGTACTGACCGGAATAGCCTACTGCATTTTTCTAGCTATCACCCTCAGGGTCTAAAATATAATCTACCCTATGGACAGTTCCTTAGAATCAGACGGAATTGTTCTGATAAAGAAAAATACGAGCAACATGCCAACGGCCTACAAAATCGTTTGAAAGAGAGAGGATATCCTAAAAAATCCATTAGACAAGCTAGGAAAAGGGCTCTGAACGCAGACAGAACAATATGTTTGACACCAAAGAAGAAAAAAGAGATTAACAGACTCACCAAACAAACTATCAATAAACACTGGCACTTGATAAAAAACAATGGCACTCTAGAGAAAAAGCCCATCTTTGCCTTTAAAAAGAACAGAAACTTGAGAGAATCTTTGGTCCACACTTACATCGAAGAAAAGAAAACACCGAACACACTGTGGGATCTTCCCAGTGTTGTTGGACACTATCGATGTGGGAACTGTGTGGCATGCCGCTACACGACCCCCACCAAAACTTTTGTCTACAAGGACTACCATCACACTCTGCAGACACATACCAACTGCAATAGTAAATTTGTGATCTATGGGATCCAATGCTCTTGCCATCTGTTATACGTAGGCAAGACTGCGAGACCAGTAAAACAGCCTATTTCTGAAAATAGGTCTTGTATTAAGAAGAAAACACTGGACAAGCCCATGGTCGAACACTTTAGCCGACTAGGACACACCAATGAAGACATCTCATGGACCATCATCCAACAACTAACTCCACAAAAGAGAGGAGGAGACAGGAACAGAGCACTCACGAGGCTTGAGCAGCATTTGGTCCACAAATTAGACACTGTGAAAACAGGATTGAACATTTCTGTTGAATGGAAGCACTTCTATAACCAGGGAATAGCTATCAACATTTTAGCCGCACATTTAATCTGAGCATTTGAGAGGGGTACACACCCTCCTACAGGATATTTGATTTTGATGATGACAAAAAACGACTTCCTCTCCAGTTCCTTTGTTTTTGAGATATGCATAAATGGCCCCATAGGATGTTTTCCATTTTCTAAGTGGGGGTGTGTTTAGAAATGTACATCTGCTTTCTAACTTTGACAGTTCTGAAAAACACACAATGTTTAAAAATGTACGTCTGTTTTCTAACTTTGACAGTTCATAGTGTCATAAAAAGTGTGTGATGTTAACTGACAACTGATGAATGCATTGGGTTAAAACACCGAAGGTCTCTCGAATGTTATGTTTTTACACTCATGTAACTGTGATCACTATATTGTACGACCGAATACACCCAGAGCCCATCTAGGCCTTATGGTTCAGGATACAGAAACATTGGTCCTTTATACGCTTTACCAATATATTTGAGGGCTTTATGCTGTTTAGCAGAAGGGCATGCCATTACTTTACATAACGCCCCTACCAATAGTCTGACCATATGAAAGGGTTTTTCAGCATTTAGCGGGACCTCCGCTTCATAGACAGCTCCCTCGCATTCAGCCTGCATCTATCACAGCACATAATGCAGCATGTGCTCACTGCGCTGGACTCAGACTGTTGTGCACACCGTATTTCGTGTGCAACGTTCTATATGCAAGCAGACTTTTTCGATACACAAGCACATGCTTTTTACAATTGGCCATTGCACCAGCATGTACACCGGGTTTAGGTGTAGGATTCATGCCTTCACTGATCTTTTTGCAGCATACGCGCCCATTGGCACGTTATTATTTTTTACTCTTTGCAACAATTTTTTGCTGCTCACCCCTAAGGCCTGTCCCCACTCCGACGTGGCAGCTCTCCATTTGCCATCCGTCAAATGACACGTCAGTAGGGGAGCAGCAGGGCCTATCCAATTGGGATGTTTCACGGGTATGTTTACACTTTCTCGCCTCCGGAGACACCGCGCAGCTCAGCCCCAGATGAACGCGGAAGAAACCGTGTACTAGTAAGTTTTAGTATACACGCTTCTTTTGTGGCTAGACTTAGGGGATTTTCAATTAGTTTCCCTTATGAGTCTGCCCCGTTTTTAGACATTGACTTTTCCCATAATACTTTTTTTGGTGCTATGTTTTTCATACGCACAGCCATAACCTCACGGACATGTGTTTGTCTGACACACAGGTCATGTCACATATGGACAGCCAGGTTTAGCAGTTGTGAAGAACAGTGAGAGTCTTCACTACTTCAACTATAGAAGACACTATTGAAGCTTAGTGGGTGTCTCCACCACTTGCACTAAAGAAGACACTTCTTACCGCCTGAGGTAAGATTTTCCCTGTGTATCCATTAATTGAGACATGGGACCAGGATTTGTACAATACCTTTATAGATCCTATCATTTTGTTCCAGGCACATATTTGTTCCAGGCACATATTTGTTCCCTCCCTGGCATAATGTTTGCTGTCCAGATATCTATACCCATGATGGATATTACTGCTCATCCATGCACTGGATAAGCTACTGGTAAGAACCAGGCTATACTCTTGTGGAGCTTTTTTCTTTGTTTTAATGAAGCATCCTTTTGGGGCTCATGAATTATTATTTTAATTTCGAGGTCACACCTTTACTCAACACACTCCATTTGTTATTTGTAGATAGAGTCCCCGGGACTACCCCATCACACGTTCCGATGAAGGCAGGCCCACAAAGCTGCACCTTACAGCTCTTTTCTAGGCCGAAACACCGGTGTGTCGACGATTATACCATCTGAACAATGCACAGCTTAAGCATTGCTGTTGTTTGTTTTTCTCCAAATGTCCATGAAACCATGTTTATGTTCATCCTGTAACTGCACAATTGAATCGATTGACTAAAGTTTGGCAGTTGTTGCTGTTTATGTTGGTTACATTTAAATCCAGCTCTTGTTGACTGGATTATACGCACTTGTATTGTATTTTAAACACTCCTGGGAGCTCTATCCCCATTACATCTTTTTGTCAAATGTTATTAAATACATTCAGTCGAGAAATTCATTTACTTGTGACTTTGATATGTGTTAATATCTAGGATTGGTTTGACCTTCTCTCCCTGAAATTTTGGTTTTCTTCACTCATGTTAGGCAGAATCCAGTGCAGTTCCCTTAGGGAGCACTACACCAGATTAGTACTACAGGTGAGAGCAATAAATACCCTTTGGCATCAGTCTGTACCACAAAGATTTAGTTGGTAGCTGTGGCTAAGCAGTCAGACTTATCTCAAGAGGGAGATGAGCAGTATTCAGGGTTTACACATTAGGCCCATTAGACTATGGAACAAGGAAACACTGACCAAAGCTTTGTAGTTAAAAAGAAGATATATATTTATTTTATACACTTCTAATAAAACACATATATCACAAGTATCAAGCAAGTTAAATTAAGTCAATGAAAAATATACACATTCCCTATATGAACTGTAGACCAAGTGAACCAGAGTGAAAACTGGGCAAAACGGCACAGTGAAAACTACACACAAGGGATCCTCTAAAAATTCCTCACAAGGGAGAGAAAGCACAGGTTATTCAGAAATATGTTCTTATACACCCTTACAACGCTTCCCATCAGTTGTGAACCCGTTCAGCAAGACAGTTCATCAGTATAAGCAATACCTAGAATGAAAACTGAGCAAAACGGCATTTCACAATGATTATGCAGTGGGAAGAAAGAGCGGTTATAAGAAAGGGGTGCACCACACAGTTCTAATGGAGAATCAATCTCGAGAAGGTAGATCTAACAAATGTGACCAGAGTCAGTAGGCCTGTGCCAGAGTTAGTGGTACAGGGCAAGGGCCCAGGAGCAAAATGTTCTTGTAGCTGCAGTCAAGTCTTTGGTTAACGATAGTTGAAAAGGTGGTTGCAAAAGGTTGAAAAGACAATGTTAAGAGAGAGGGGCGGCCAACCCAACAGGTAGGGAAAGGATTTAAAACACCTTTAGCACTACCGCGCAGAAAGGGTGGCCTGGCGGAACAATGTACCTTAGTATGAAGAAGTGGCTCCTGCGGTGGCAGTTGTTCCTGGTAGTTCCTGCAGTTCGGGTGATCCAGCAGAGGAAGAGATGCTCTCGTCATGGAGGAAGGTTCGAGTTACTCCACTACCCAGGGATGAAACCAGCCACGGTGCTGCCCGACGAATAAAAGGTACGCTCCTTTATATTGCGGTCCAGGTGGACTGGTGCCTGGCTATCCGGCCTCCGAGTACAGGGTACAGGAGATTCGACCAAGGCAGGTCTGGGAAGGCGATTGGCAAACTGGTGGGCCCCAACAGCTCAAGGGAAGAAGGCTCTTGCAGGTGAAGATCTTCTCTCGTTGTGTGGAGAAAAGTGGTGAGACGCTGGAGCAGGGCTTCACCGGTGGTTCAGTCATTGCAGATGTCTTTGGCTTCTCTGCTCTTCGGCTTCTTAGTTCCAGTGGCGACGTCTTGCTCTTCCAGTCGTCAGGACCCTGCTTTTATGCAAAAAGATTCCCATTCATACAGCCTAGCTGTCACTCACACAGTGGAGTGGTCATCTTGGCGGGAGATCCTCCAGCCTATCTGGGTAGAGTGCGAAATGGGTTGCTGAGGCAACCCTGTCCAGGGGTCCTACTCCCCTTCCCACACAATGGACCCACCCCAAACCCTTACAGTACCTCCATAGTAAGATGGGTTGTACTGGTTTAGTTTATAGGATTTGACTAGTAAAGTCAATGGGGACTTTACCTGCCCTGTGGGACAGTATCAGTCCCAGGGTATGGAGTCTATATTTGGGGGTCGCTACGACACCCCTGTGTCACTGCACTGAAGGTGCTGTGTAACACATGTGAATAAAGATGGTTCCTATGGGGGAGAAAAAATCCCATAGGCATTAAACACAAAAATAGCCTAGAACACATATAGAAGAAATGCCTAAGAGTGGGAAAAAGAGCCTCACTCTTAGCAGGTAAAAAGAAACAAACCCTTCAAATCTCGCAAAGCTGCTGGGGGACTCTACAGATAAGGGAAATTAGCCATCGAATGAGAATTCTCCCTAACAGGCCATTACAATGTTTTCAGGATAATAATGGTGTTCAGGTGAGAATATAAAGAGTGTTCTGGTTGATGAGTAGTGAGCAAGAGACAAATAACTGTTGTTGATTTGAAAGGAATTTTGTAGGCAATTATGTGATAAACTATACTGTACGAATAACAATAAGAATACTACTACAGTAATGCACTTACTTTGTAGGATGTGAAGAGTAGTTTTCTTCAGGTTGGTGTCTCCCTGGAGGTTGTTGTTCACTGCAACTGCGAAGAAAGTAAATTAGTGGGTGTATATGGTAATGGTGAAGTAATTTCTCTCTTTTCCCCTGTGATGTCCTTTGGCCCCATCCCCTCCCTGTTCCCATGTGATGTCCCTTGTGGCCCCACCCCTTCCTTGTTCCCCTGTGATGTCCCTTGTTCCCCCACCCCCTCCCTGTTCCCCCCTGATGTCCCTTGTGCCCCATTCCCTTCCCTGTTCCCCCTGATGTCCTTTTCCCACACCCCTTCCCTGTTCCCCCCTGATGTCCCTTGTGCCCCATCCCCTCCCTGTTCCCCCTGATGTCCTTTGCCCCATTCCCTCCCTGTTCCCCCTGATGTCCTTTGCCCCCCACCCCCTCCCTGTTACCCTGTGTTGTCTGTTGTGCCCCTTCCGCGTTCCCCCATGATGTCCCTTGTGCTCCACCCCCTCCCTGTTCCCCATGATGTCCATGTGCCCCCTCCCTGTTCCCCCATGTTGTCCCTTGTGCTCCCTACACCCTCCCTATTCCTCTGTGATGTCCGTTGCACCTCCTCCCTGTTCCCCCATGATGTCCATTGTGGCCCCTCCATGTTCACCTGTGATGTTCCTTGTGCTCCCACCCCCTCCCTGTTCCCCCGTGATGGCACTTGTGCCACCCACCACCTTCTTGTCCCCCATATTGTCCTTTGTGCCCCCACCCTCTCCCCGGTCCCCCGTGATGTCTGTTTGTCACCCCTCAACCCCTCTGGCCCCTCATGATTTCCTTCCCCCCACCCTCCCTGCTTTGCCTGATCTCTTCTTTCCCGCTTCCTTTCCCTGTATCCCTTTCTTCCACCCCCTTCACCTATTCACTGCAGGAGTTGTCTTGATTTACTATGGTTCCACCATCACTGACCTGTTGCCAATGCTTGGATTTGACTTATGGACACATTGACTCTTGGTGTTTCACCTTCTCAACTCTCATGCTGGACTTGCCCTGAATCATGCTGTGCCCATCGTCATTTCAAATCCATCTTAGCTTACATTTTCTGTTCTTTGCAACATTCTGTGTTTTTACTGACCTCTGCAACTGTATTCCCTCTCCCCTCTGCCTCTCCTCTTTTTTCCCACTGTTTTATTCTCTGTTCTCTTGTCCTCTCCTACTCCATTCTCCCTCTTTTCTTCCCACCATCCCTGTCTTTTTTCTATGCACATACTCTATCAGAATTGTGCCTAGACCTAGTATGATAGCAGCATATGTTTGTCTCCTCACCTTCCCTTATTTGTCCCCCACTCCACTCCAGCACTATCTGAAATGTTGTCAGACCTAGTACGATAGTCGCTTGTTTTGTTCCTCTCCCTTCTTTCTCCTCACCTTCACCCTCACTTCTTGTAAATCTCCGGCTCTGCCAGACATGTTGTCAGGCCTAGTACGGTAGTCGCCTGTCTGTTCCCATCTCCCTCCCACCCCCTCCCTTTGTTATCTGTTTCTTAGCTCTTGCACTATATGAAATGTTGCTAGGCTGAGTAAGATAGTTAATTTCACATTCTTGTTGTTCATGGCCTTGTAAGAATGTCACTGTATTTTCCATTGTTCCCTCCCTTGCCTTGAAGTGCATTGAAACACATTGTGTATAGGCGCCATATAAATAAACTATCATATCATATAATATCAATTTTAGTACAAGAAGACATTATTTATGAATGTAGGAGGAGTTGTTGGAAAGAAGGGTTAATAACATTGGGCCTCATTACCAGTATGGTGGTAACCCTGCAAGTTCTGCAGATGGATTGCCTCCAGATTCCTAATCTTTTTTGGCACCTAGCTTCCCTGTGCCTCCAGGACATTACAGGTCCTGTTGGCCTGGAAAGTCTGGTGCTGGAAAATGTTAGTCCCTATTCGTGTGGAGTCCCATAGGACTCTACAGGAATGTGGACACGTGAGCACTGGCGCCGTTGCTAATGTATCCATTTGTCCCATTATAAGTATGCCTAACAGTGGTGCAGCAAGAACGTGTGACATTTTTATGGAATGCAAAATGAAAAAAGGTTGAGCGTTTAAAAAGCTGTCCTTTTTGGGAAGCTGTGCATGAAAAATGAAAAATGGTTTTGTGGATTTATACCAGAGCTGTGCATAACTTTTTCATAAAAAAAACGACATGGAGATAGAAAATATTTGTACAACACTTTTTAGTGGCATTTGTGTGAAAGTGTACTATGTTGTCAGTACAGGCATACTTGCCAATGTGATGCATTCCAATGTGGAGTTGCTTATTAAATGATGGTTCTTCTGTTTGTATGGTGGGAGTTGTGGTTGCACATTTTGCATTAGGTCAACTACAAGTCCCAGAATTCAGACAAAACTGTAGGAGCCAATAAGCACAGACTGATTAGACAGGGGAATGTGTGTAAGATGCATGTGCCTCAAAGTTAATAACATTGTATACAATGAGTGTTATTTCAAAATGTTGCACAAATCGTTTCATTTTATTTCATTTTTTTTTATTACACACAGTACTGTTCTAAATGTATACATGCATTTATTAGTTGTAGTTGGAATGGTGCTGAAATACATATTTTTAAATACATTGCCTTTTGCCATTTTGTATTCCATGTAGATGCCATGTTTTAGTAACATACATGCAGTTTGCATTTTCACTTTAGATTGTGAGAGTGTTAGTGTAACTTTGTTAGTGGGAAGTGGAATTGAAATTGACAGAATGAAAGGAAAAATTAACACTTGGTAGATTCTGAAAGACACAGACAGTGCTGCTGTAATTGCAAATATGTATTTTTAAACTGTTATGAAAATGCTCATTAAAAGGAAACTTTGTAGACAGCATTCAAAGTAACTGCCACTTGATGTCAGGAGATAGGACAAAAGAGAGTATGATTATTGAGTAGGTGAATGCAGGTCAAGTGTCAGGAAACCTGTTTATATGCATTTGTAAAGAAGTTGGAAATATATTTGTACAAATGTAAGCATACCTGTACTTTGTCTTGATAGATGTGGATGTGGTTGAAAGATGTGGTATTTCTGGTAACATTGGATTGGAGGGAGTGGAGGTTCCTTGGTATGGTGTGCCTGGCCAAAACTGGGATAGTTTATTTGCATATTGCAAAAGTATGTCTCATTCTCAATGTCCAGATTTGATTGTGGTACATTGTGGAGGACATAGTGTGGGCTACATCAGTGCAATATCTTTGCATATTGCATTGAAACATATGCTGCAAGCATTAATGGAACTATTTCCATGTGGAAAGATTATCTTTTCACACATGCATTCTACAGCAGTATGGAGATGCACCAATGTGGTTTGTCCCCAACAAGAAGAATGAGAACATTGTGCCGGATGGTGCACACCATTTTCTGAGTGACTTTCACTGATTTTTTTAAATCAAATCTTCCTCAAAAACATTCAAAATGCACTCAGAAAGTTCCTGTAAAAATGATGTAGAGTGCATGTGAAAAGATTTCTAAGTAGTTGCAGGAAAAAAAAAAACGAAAAAGTCACCAAACAAAATCAAACTGAAAAAAAGGTTCTTTTAAGAGGCACCATTCTACACTAAATGTTTTAACGTAAGTGTAAACCTCACCACCCTCTTGAATTGGGTGTACTGTCTGCGGACACCGCGGTAGTCTGCAGACAGCACGTGCCACATTGAGGTCTTTTGAGAATTCCAGACATGGAAATGGGACTGTGCCCATCCCAGGGGATTAGCCAAACAGATTTCCTGGGTATGGGATACAAGGAGAGAGTCTGGCATAAGCTTTGTTTGCTGAGACTACTGCAGAAGGCTATGGCTATGGCTCTGTCTTTCAGGAGGCAAAGTGTATAGATTTTGGGGGACTTGTAGATCCATTGGCTGAAGGTGTATACTGACCACTGTGGAGTGGCTGAAAAACATGCATTTAATGATTTTCATGAAGAATGGTATGGAGTGCTCAGCATGAAGTGGGTGGACTTGTTTCCTTTTTGTGTAAATATGGTCACACTGAAACATCCAGACTTTATCATTGGTCATTGTGGCGGGAACAGTTTAGGGTATGTGATTTGAATTTAATTGCAGTTTGCATTGAAGGAGACATTTGGAAAATTGAAGGAAATGTTCCCCATTTCAAGACTGCATTTTTCTTGCATTGCCCAGAGACAGATGTGGATGCACTCAAGTTCACTTAGTTCACAATTGGAGAAAGTGAGGCGCAATGTCAACAGGGCTGTGTGTGCATTTTTGGGGGATGTTGGCATGACGTCTTTCCATAATGAAAATATTAAATTTGACATTGCCAACATTTTCCGCAGAGATGGAGGACATATTATTGATGTGGTTAATCAGATTTTTCTGCATAACATTCAGAATGCCTTGGAGCAATTTTTAAAGATATACAGATATACAAAGCATTTTTCAGTTGGTGCAAAAAAAAAAAAAATACATGGAAACACCCAGACAACAAAATGTCTACTTTCTTGCAAGTTTAAAGAAATTGTTCAGTTTAGTAGAATTTTCTTTAGTTTACTTTAAAAATGGATACAAAATTATAAAAACAAAATATACAAAAAAAAGGTTATTTTCAGAGCCACCATTTTCTGCTGCCATTAGCACCCACATTTGTGTGATGTCCGCGGACTACTGTACTGTCTGCGTACTCCACAGGCTGCGTAGGATCCTGTCACTCTTTTTGCTAGTTCTATTTTTCAGCTGTGAAAGGTGGCTCCTAAAGGACACTTTTTTGTGTTTTATATTATTTTATTTTGCAGGAGAGGCAAGGGAGAGAAGGGAAGCGAGGGAAGGGGCACCAACCACAGGGACGAAGGGGCAGGTCCAGAGGGGAAGATGTTGGTTAAACCTTAATCAGGTAGAGAGCAGTGTTTCTTGTGCTCCTTAACCCGGCCTCAAAAGCACTCCGAAACTGCTGTCAAATACAGAGCGGTGTGCCACAATACACACACAATACTGTGACCCTCAAAAAGTAACAGTTGACAGTGTTATGTATGGCCTGTGAGGCTTCCACTGCCATCCTCTGCACCAGAGGAGTTTCCCCTGTGGTGATAGTAAGGCATTCTTACATCACCAGGATTTTTTTGCTGTATTTTTTGCTGAAGATTTACGGTGGAAAAACACATCAGAAAATGTAAGGGGTGGGTGGGTAAGGGCATATAAGGGATAGGGTGTGTGTGTGGTATAGGGACTACAAAAAAGAAAAGGGGGTTGGGGTACCCCAAAATATTTTTAAAAAAGAATCAATGCTTTTTTCCCGGCCTAAAAGTCTGTAAAAAAAAAGCCTGGTGATTTGAGAACATGGAACCGTGGTGACAGGAAAAGATGATGAGGATCAGGTAGTGGGCGTCAGCCTACTCATCCCTTTGAAAGGTACCACCTTTTGCACTGCTCCCGTGTGATGCGACTTGAGGTGGCACTGCATGGAAGTGGTTCCATAGGATTACGGACCTTGTTTTCCGTGACTGAGTACAACCTTGCACTCAGTGCATCACACCTTGTCTGCCCGAGCCTTTGGTACACCCCCTATGGTGGTAAAGAGCTGCCACACTAAGGACTCAGGAGCAGGGAGAGAGGTACTTCCAGACCTCATCGTCATCTTCCTCTTGATCCTGTTCTGTATCATCACACCTGTTCCCCTCTCCAGGCCCACCAGATGGTGGTGGTAAGGGAGCTGCAGTGGCCATATCAGATTCCATTCTTGTCTCCAATAAGCACAGAAAAACTAAAAGGTGCTCTCTACTGGACAGCCAGATTGAGAATGAGGAGCAGTAATGGGTGGGTCCCTTCTGAGGGGCTGTCTGCCGACCGCACGACTGTCTGCGGGCTATCGAGCCACAGAGGCTGTTTAAAAACTTATTAAAAGTTACCAGATCAACTAAGACACTGTCTAGGAGCTCTGCAAGGGTAAAGATTCAGCTTGAAACACCCTAGACTGGCCAGAAATGCAGTTTTAAACTGTCTGAGTGTACAGTCACTGTCCACAAACATTCTGTCATGCTGCGCAGGTGCAGTCACATGATGATGCCCTTGGATGTCCGGGGACAGGATGGCTGTCCTGCAGACACCTATTCAGCAGAGACGATATACACATGAGTCCCAGTGTCCGAAGGATAGGGGCGTAGCCCCTGAACTAATTAAACGTGCAACACGTGCAGGCAGACATGTCCGGACAGGTGCATTGTCCGAGGGCACAGTGAGATGAGGTGCGCATGCATTCCAGTGTCAAAGTACAGGGGTGAAGTCCCCGAGCTAATTTAAAGTGCAACACTTGCGAGCGGACATGTCGGGACAGGTGCGGTCTCCGTGTGCACAGTGAGATGAGATGCGCATGTGTGCTGGTGTCCGCAGGATAGGGGCAGAGTCCCCGAACTAGTTAAAAATTTGACACATGCGAGCAGACATCTGCGGTAAGGCGTGGTGTCCGGGGGCACCTCCATTTTGGTTACGGACATCCCAAACAGTTGCGCAGTCTGCGGACTCATGATTGAGCTTTTAAAAAAAATTAAATGGCAGCAAGAATACACACATATTTATTAAAAAAACATACATTCAATTAGCTAAGAGATGGAAAACATAAATGGGAGAATTGAGATTTTGTATACAATGTTCATGAGGGGAGGAAGGGATTGAGGTTTCATTACAGCATCTTTCATTCAGGGAATTTGATGGGTTGATTGGCTGGGACAAGTTGAACAGCTACAGGTACAAGTCGGGCAGTGATATTGAACATTTTCCTTGACATGATGTTTTCACAAATGTCACCAACTGCATAAATTTTGCATGATAACTTCATCAGTTCATTATGTACATTTGGAGTTAGGGGTTGTCTGTGCACATCTTCAGGTTCATGCAAATGTAATTGGGTCCTGGTTTCTTCATCCCCACTATGTACTGTTAAAAAGAAAATAAATAATGTTATAGTGATATTTGAACACATTATATCACTTGTTTTTGTGTTAAAAATGTATTGTATACCATTACCGCTGTTTGCTTCAGACATTTCTTCTTTGGGGAAATATTCCTCCAACCATTCCAGTGGGCTTGCCATTTCTGTTGAAAGAAAACAATAGTGCTATTTCTTATAAGTAATGTATATATAACAAATGGTAATAACACAGAAAGAAATACGGTGTACTGACTATTTTGTAACAGCTTCTTCCGAAATAAGTTCCAGGTGCTTGTCAGTCTGTAAGTATAGTTGCACTGAGGTGTAAAGTTGAGTTTTGTGCTTGGTGCATTTTATTATATTGTGCACCACATGAAAACATACTTGTGGTTTTTGAAGTACAGACTTCCTATAAATATTAATTTTGCGATGTAGTACATTTATTTATTTATTTAATTTATTTAGCATTTTTAAAGCTTTTACACAGCCCAGGGGCACTGAGGCGCTGTTACAGGAATGTGTCTTAATTGCGTATCTATAACGTGCCTAATACACAGAGATTTCTAAGCGCGGACCATGGGATTGAACCTGTGTTGCTTTGTGATGTCTTCTTTCCAAGGCGACCACGTTGCCGCTGAGCTATCCTCCCGGGATATCTATTGTTGTTGCATGTATATGTCTTTGTCCGTTGCAGGATACAACGTTGTAAGGTAAGCTCTGTGCTTTTGGGCAGTGTGTATGCTGTCCAAAGACCGCAGAAATGTGCGCAGTGGCTATCACAATGGGGGTGGAGGGGCAGTATGATGTTAGGAACATGTAGAAAAATTAAGGCTATCCTGATAAAAACCCACAACATTTTGTGAAAACAACTTTGTTAAAGGGAGATCATGGTTAAGTTGCACTAATAAAAACCTATCAAATTCAGTGAAAAAACGTTGTTAAAGGGAAGGTAAGGTAAGCAACCATAGCTCATGCCACCAACGTGCACTGGAAAGTCTAAAACCCCAGACATCAAAGATGACATCGCAATTTTCATTGTTGACATCATTGATGACATCAGAAATCTGGCCCACTTGGTTTTGTTCACTGACATATGTAAGCAGGACAGTTCTGTGCCATAATGTTAGTAACAAGATGTCAGGGATGATTGGGAGATCTATCATGAACTACTTAATGTATTAAAGAATGTACTCATCTGAACAAAACATGATATTGCAGTTCTGTTGTTAATAGAGGAACCTAATCATACATAAAAATAGACAATGGTCACAGCATGCACTATGGAAGTACAACATTTTTTAGCTGTAATCTTGGATATTAAAATAATGAATGGTACCTTATCAGAGTTTTCAGTAATGATAAACATCGAAAAAATAGCTAATAACTAATAGCTAATGATTGAATTACTACATACTTGTTTTAGTACAAGCAATACACATCAAGACCTACAATGAATGCAAATCCGAGGCACATACAAATAATGTTAAGGAGGAAAGAAAAGCACCACCAAAAAAATGACAGTAACATTGGACTTCATCATGAAGAACACAAATGATTTGCTTGTTTGAGGTTCGCTTATTCCGCCATGTATGTGTAAAAAATCCTAAGGGAAGTGTCTTAACAACACAAAAGAAGGTTAATGTTTACATATGTAACACCTTTTAATTTGTAAAATTGTCTCTATCAGTGAACAAAATCATGTGCCCAACATATGTCAGTGAACAAAAAAGTGGCCCAGATATGTGATTTCATCGGTGACTTAATCAATTACATGTGTGATGTCATCTTTGATGTCCTGGATGTTAGTCTTAGCAGTGCACGGAGGTGGCACAAGCTATGGTTGCTTAGCTTACCATACCTGGCAAATTTCAAGGGGTTTTCCATTATACTTGTAACCATAACAAACCTTTAACAAGGTTTTTCAGTGAATTTCATGGGTTTTTGTTAGTGCAACTTAACCATAACGTCCCTCTTTAACAAATATTTTTCAGTAAATGTCATAGGATTTTACAAGTGACCATTTAATCTGCTGCAAGTTCCTTATAATATATGCCCCCCGTATGTCAGATATGGAGTCCGCAGGCAGTGCGGTAGTCTGCGGATGTCGGGCAGCATTTACAAGGCTCCAAATCATAGGCGATACCCAAAAAAAGATGTGCCCATCGACCAACAAAGAGATGTATACAAAATCATAACTAATGTTTACAACATGCAAATATACCTTTTTGTACAAACATTTACGTTAAAAATACTAATTATGGAATGCACCAATCACAAGCCATAACTGTTCACTTCATATAATCTCCTCACTACAACTCTGAATACAGATTGAGAAACACCAGGTGCGTATTGGACAACACATTCTCACTAAATAGTAAGTGCATTGTATTTATTTCTCTATTATTAACTTTCATTATATAAACATGTATTATAAGACAGAAGACCTTTTTTTCTCACAGAAATGGGACCACACTTGAATGGTTAGAGAAGAACTTGCCAAATGGAGAAATGCGCAACGATAACATCTACAATGGTATACAATAGATATTGTAATGTAAACAAGTAATGTATTTTGTACACAACTTACTAAAACAATAATGTCTATTTTTCTTACAGTACATAGTTTTCATGAAGAAACCATGCCTCAGTTTAATTATACCCAATACCCAGAATCACAAAAAGAAGCCCTATCCCAAACTGTAAATAATCAAATCATGTACTTGTTGAACCGATTCAATGAAATTAGTAATGATTTCAAAGAACTTTTACAGTATGTGAAAAATCATGTGATTAAAAATGTTCCCTATCACTGTTCTTCATGTACCTGTCCCCCTTGTCCCCAGCAATCATCCCCAGCAAATTCTGAACATGTTATTGAAAGACACTATCATGAAACTTCACTCCCTTCCTCCCCTCATAATTATTGTACAAAAGTTCCTGATTCTCTTATATATGTTTCCCATTACGATGCCCATCCCTTTCCTGAATAAAGATATTTTTGCACTATAAATGATTTGTTTATTGTTTTGTGATATTTCCTTCTTTTTTTTAAACTCCCATTATGAGTACGCGGACAGTACAATTGACCGGGGTGTCCAAACTGAAAATGGGTTGTCCCCAGACAGGAGTGATGTCTGGAAATGTCAGTTTTCGTGTGACACACTTCTGATTAGTCCGCGGACACTGAGCCTGTTCTACGGCCACCCTACCCATGCACCGTGCGATTTCCCCCCGATGGGTGTCCGCATACACCCACTGTGAATGGCCACAGATGTCATCATGTGACTGCACCCGTGAAGTTTGACGGTGGTGTTCAAGATTGGTGTTTGTGGCCACGGACAGTTTAAAAGTGCTTTTCCAGCCTATCTAGGGTGTTTCAAGCACAAATGTTACCTTGGCACAGCTCCCAGTCCTGTTATAGGTTGATCTGATAACTTTTTACAACTTTTTAAGGCCTATTTTCGACTTGGTATCAGCTGATAGTAAGGATGTCTGCGGATGCTTCCTCTGAAGCGACCCACTCATTACTTTTCCTCATTCTAAATCTGGCTATCCAGGAGAGAGCACCTGTTTCATTGTTAGCCAAATTTATTTTGCAGAACTTGTTCTTCGAGACCATGGCATCTTTTGTGGCCATTGCTTCCTCCCAGCCACTCCCACCACCATCATCATCGGGAGGGCCTGGAGAGGGGAACAGGTGCAGTGGTACAGAAAAGGAGTATCAAGAGGAAGAGGAGGATGAGGTGGAGGAAGTCTCTCTCACCAGTACTCAGAGTGAGTCCTGGGTGTGGTAATTTTTCAAGGACATTGGAAATGTCCCAAAGGCTCATGCAAGCAAGGTTCTATGCACTGAGTGCACAATTCTACTCACTGGTGGGAAACCTACGGGACTTCTTCCATGAGGCGTCACACCAAATCGACCCAAGCGACTGCTCTGAGAAAGGGGATACCTTTCTCATGTAAGAGCAGGTTGCCATCTTCTTCATCTGCTCCTGTCACTGCAAAGGATATCCTTTGGGGCAGAGGATCCCAGCGACGGATTCTCAGGCCATACAGAATGTTGTTGAACCTTACCTTTCAAGGGTCACAGTGCTATGTATGTACTGTGATGCACCATTCTGTAATGGGGGAGCAGTTTCAGAGTGCTTTAGGGGCTGTGTCAAGGAGCATGAGAAACACTCCCACCTACCTGATTAAGACCCGCCCAATATCTTCCTCTATCCACCTGCCCCTTCGTCCCTGTGTTTGGTACCCTTCCCTCTCTTCCCTCCCCTACCTTGCCTCTCCTGAAATAAATGGGCACAAAAATACACAATTGAAAAAAGGCCACCTTTCACAGTTAAAAAATAGAAGTGAAAAAAAAGCCACTGGCTACTGTGCTGTCTGTATAGTCTGCAGACAGCATGGTAGCCCGTGGACATCTAAAATATTGCAGGGGTGGGACAGTTGAAATCATTTTAATTGTTTTGTGTTCAAAACAATTAAAATAACCTGTTTTGTGATTTTGAAATGCATTATATATATATATATATATATATATATATATATATATATATATATATATATATATATATATATATATAATTGTTTTTTACAAACTGAACTAAGAAAACATTTCACTGAATTTAAATAGTTCTTCTCACTTTCACAAACATTGCTTCAAAGCATTTTTTATTATTTCCACAAACATCTGATTATTCAGATCAGTTAGATGGTCTCCATCTTCACGATGAATTGTGGCCCTGTCAAATGTAATATTCTCATTATAAAACAATGTCACGCCAACATCTCAACCAAAAGCACACACAGTTTTATTGACGTTGTGCCTTGCTTTTTCTATTTGCAGACCAAATGAACTGAAACACATCCACATCTGTCTCTGGGCAATGCGAGAAAAAAATAATGTTTGAAATACGGAACATTTCCTTCAACTTTACCAATGTCTCCTTCATTGCAAACTGCAATGAAATTCCAATCACATATCCCATATTGTTCCCACCACAATTCATGATAATAATGTCCATATGTTTCAATTCAACAACATTAGCTGAAAATGGGACAAAGTTCACCCAGTTCATATCTCGCACTCCATACCAGAACATTTCAAATTCAAGCAATCAAAGATTTTTGGCTATACCACAATGCTCAGAATAAACCTTCAACCTATGAACCCAACAGTCCACCAAACTCTAAAAGCTGTGCCAGCTGAAAGACATTGCCATGGCCATTTTTAATCCTATCACAAATCCTACTAACAAACCCCCTGCTACCCTCTCTTCCTGTACACCACATAGGAAACCTGATTGGCTGATCTTCCAATGTCTGCGGACACCACGACTGTCCGTTGTCTCCACAGTCCCCTTTCCATGCCAAGCAACTTTAAAAGCCCTAGCGGTGGCACATGCCGGCTGCGGACTACCGCAGTGTTTGTGAACATTGCGGCCACTGAAAGGGGTTGAGGTGAATTAAGCACAATTTAAGTTATTTAATCTTTAGTGGTAGCTCTGAAAATAACCTTTTTTTGGGGAGGATTTGTTAATTCCTACCCAGTCTGTTCAATTTCTTTTTTTTTGTGTCTGGATGCTTTGTATCTACATGTGTATATCTTTTCATTGTACATTGTTTTTCCTTTATTTGCTTTTATGTACAGTAGTACTGTACACTCTACATTTTCCATTGCAATTTTATTACATTAACTTTTTCAATGCATTCCTTACATTGTAAAGGAAAATTGCAATGTCCAACATCAGTGAAGTGAACTCCATCTTGACAAAAAAATTAACACCATCATAACTTATAAAAGATGATATTCCTGCTGCATATCCAAAAGCAGATACAGCGTTATTGACAAGCTGCCTTGATTCTTTAATTTCTGGACTGAAAACATTTTTGGACATCTCCATGTTTGCACCCGATTTATTTAAGAAAAAAAATCATCTTTGCATCAAAAAACAGTTGCATTAGACTTTTAGTTCTTCAGGGCAAACTGGAAATACACTATAGTCACAAACCCCAAACTGTCCCCTCCACAATGCACAATCAAAATGTCTGGACATTCAAAGTGAGCCATAGTCTCACAGAATGAAAACAAGCTTGCCCAGTTTAAGCCACAAAGTGCATGCCACAAAACCTCCACTTCTGCCAATCCAATATTTCCAAGGATACCATGATTTTCAGCATACAGCTTCAATGATGGAATTGAAACATCCTCCAGTCTGCCTTCTCAAACACATAGCCACATCCATTGTCAGTGCTCTCACAACTCCTGCAAACAAAACTCCTGCAAACCTATCTCCCTCTACACCACACCACACCCAGCAAGCCTGATTGGCTACTCCCCACAGTCTCCTTTCCATGCCAGGCATCCACAAAAGACCCAGATGTGGCACATGTCATCTGCGTATTACTGTGGTGTCTGTGGACCTCGTACCATAAGGGCAGCCATTCCACCCTTTCCACTTTCATGATCTCAACACTCACTCATTGGCTGCTTTCAGAGAGTCACGCATTCATCCAACAATCAGATCCAAAACCTCTACACCTAACTCTGTCATCTCACTTCAACACTTCAGATGTACACTTGAATTCTCAGAGTACATATCGCCTGCTAATGAAAGACATCTGCATCAACAATTACTGTGCAACTGTCCAAGATTTCTTTTTTCAGATTCAACAAAATCTGCACCTAACAAAACACAGTACATGTATGCTTATATTTAAAAACATGTTTTCTTTAACTCTTTCATAAATATGGCTTCCTCTAGGCTGAACTCAAACATTCAAACACAGGATTGCTAGACCATGGTATTACCCCTGTGGAACCAATTACTCTCCCATGTTAATGGGTGCTCCCAGGTTGTTAACTTACATTCACTTATAAACATGGTGTGCAGACCCACTTTAAAAGACGTGTGCCCTTGTGACCCCATTGTGTCTGCCAGCATGGAATAGGGTATGTCTTCTGGTATGAGTCCTGACTTCTATATTATTAATAACAGGTTGGGTAATGGTGGATTATTACCGTCTCCAGTTTCTAAACAGCTTGTTGGTGCATTTTCTTATTGGGTTACTGAGCACTTTCCTGAGAAGTCCATTCCTTGGTCTCTGTATAAGTGATTAACTGTGAATCAATTGTGCAATTAACTGGTAAGTGTGTCCTGTAGTTGGTCAGATCTCATTTAAGTTTTAATTCTCAGTGCTGCAAGAATACCTATGGATTTTATGCTCAGTTTCTAGGCAAGGAATATGTTCCTTCTGTTGTCTCTTAGATGTGTCTTAATGTAATCAGTGTTGCCCCTTAGTTGGTTCTTCCTCACAATTTTGTGTGAAATCAAAATGCGGGAGGTAAAGAAATAATTGTAATCAGTATTGTGTTTAAATGGGGGTTTACTTACATATTAGTTCATTAGGTTCAGAGGCTAGGTCCTTAGACCAGCTAAAATAAGGAGGCCAGTGATATTTTGAGCTTCTTTACCTTACCTTAGTTGTACTGAATTATTTCTTCCCACGTTGTCTTTCAAGATGACGACGGTGGTGTTCCGCTTACTCATTCTGCCTCCGCCATCTTGAAATATGGACGATGCCTGTCATGATTCTGTGACGTCATCACGTAACATTTCGTGTCAATTATGCAATCGAATCTGGACTGCGTGCCAAAGGTCAGTTCCTGCACATTTAAATTTAAACATTCAATGATCCAAATTGTGCAGTCATGATTATATTGTTGTTAAAAATAGTCTGTAGTCTGTTTAATTGCTCCACAGGGCTGATTTGTAACAACAATCCACAATTAATCAAAAAGCAACAATCTTGTTTAACTCACCTGGTTTAAGATTATCACTCAGGTTTCATTGTGCATGAAGCACAAGTCCCTCCAACCATACATATATGATATGATATGATAAGTCATTTATAACAGAACTTGTACAGAAGTGTTTTAAGGTGCAACAAGGCACGGGAGGGAAGACTGAGGAAGGATAATAAAAACAATCTTACTAGGCCATGTGTCATTCAGATTGTGCAAGTGTGATACCTCCAGGTGCAGGGAGAAAGGGGAAGTGTCAGGGAGAGGGCAGTAATGCTCTGAGTAAGGGCAGCAAGGGCAGTGCGGCTCTGCGTTAGTGCAAGGAGACATGCAACAGTAGAGGTTACAGGTACATCCCCTAAGTGTGGGGATGGCCTGGAGGCAGTGAAGGGGAGACTGATCATGGAGGAGCCTGGCGCCCAGTGAGACTCTGAGGGTAGCCAAGCAACCAGTTGGGAAGTTCAGGTGGTAAGGCTCAAGTTCAAGAGGGGCAGGGAGGCCAATCCAGAGGGAGACACTGCAGAGGAGAGAGATCTACCCCCCACTCTCTGCCTGGAGAACCTTCTGACCCTCAGAGAGTTGGAGGTAGCTGAGCGAAAGGCTCAAGAACGACAGTTCTCTAGGAGAGATAGTTGGATGTAGTTCGTGCCCCGGCCACAGAAAGCCTTGTGGACGATGCAGAGGGTCTTGAAGTTGATCTTTGAAGCCACGGGAGACAGTGGAGATATTTCAGAGTTGGAGAGATATGGTCCCTGGGCTTGCGGCCAAGGATAAGTCGTGCAGTCCTGTTCTGGATTAGTTGCAGAGGGCAGAGAGTAAAGGAAGGAAGATTGAGAAAGAGGATGTTGCAGGAGTCAAGCCTAGAGAAAACCAGGGCTTGAGAGACAGTGAGCTTTTATACCTGAGGAGGTGGAGCTGGTAGTGGGCCTTCTTGGCAAGGTCTGTGATGTGCTGAGAGAATGAGATGGTGGATTTGAAGATGACACCACAGTTTTTTGCCTCACAGGAAGGCGAACGAAGAGGGAAAGTGTGAGCAGGTGTCCCAATGAGAAGGATTTATGTATTACTGACAGAGGTCGTTGGAGGTGCACCAATCCTGGATTGCGGATAGACAGCCCGAAATGAACGAGAGAGTAGAGGAGGATGAGGGGAGCCTGAAGGAATGATTAGTGTCATCTGCATTACACTGTCAGTTAGAGGAAAAGGTAGAGATAGGTGGACCAAGGGGGCCAAGTAAACATTGAAGAGCAAGGGTAAGAGGCTAGAGCCCTGGGGGACACCACAAATTGAGAGATAGGTGGTAGAGAGAAAGGACCCAAGTTGGAACTGGAAAACTGGCAGGGTCAGTTCAGGAGAAAGGATGTCAGCCACTCCAGAGTCTGATCTGTGATTCTTACATTCTCACAGAGGTGCTTGATGAGGATGGAGTGGTTGACAGTGTCAAAAGGAGAGGAAAAGGAGAGGAAAAGTCAAAGACGATGAGGACAGAAGGAAGGTTGGAGTCAATATCAGTGAGCAGATCTTCACAGGTGTTCAGGAGAGTAGTCTCTGTGGCCTTGGCTGCTCTGAAGCCAGAATGATGGTCATGGAGACATCCAACAGATTCAGTGTGAAGTGAAAACTAGGAGATGGCCTTCTTTTACAGGAGTTTTCCCAGGAATGGAGTGATAGAGATTGCGTGGTAGTTTACTGTAGAGGTAGGATTGGCGGAATGTTTTTTGAGGTGGGGGTCCACAAAGGAGTGCTTGAGGAGAGATCGGAAATATCCTGTGTCCAAAGAGTGATTGCAGAAATCGGCCAAGACTGTCTCAAGAGTGTCAATGTGGTCCTTGATGGTTCTGAAGGAGCAGGGGTGCACCGGTTTGGATGACAGTAAGCAAGTGCACACACATGCTTAGCAACAAGAAACATATTGTATTGCAATATGCCTGTACTAAGCAGTTCTATACTTCAACTCACACGTTCCATACTTTCATTTTCCACTTTCACACACAGATGAAACCCATTGAATACACTGTAACATTGTTGAGGAAACTGTATCTAATATGTGTACAAACCTGATAGTATACAAGATTATATAACAACACATACCGAGGGGTAATCCCCAGTGTCTACCAATCCTTTATTGACCAGAAATGTTTGAGTTCAGCCTCGAGGAAGCTATATTAATGGTGAAACAGTAGGCATGTGCAACAAAGGTTATGTTTAGCTGATTCATATCAAATTGTATGTAACTGATTTGTATGCCAATCAGCCTATTCATATCAAGTTGGATGAAATTTACAGTTATGCCAATCACATCCAATTAATGATGCTTCTACTGAATATGAATTAATATTCAAAGTATATCCACACAATTAAACCACTAATGGTGATATATTCCAGACTATGCAAGTTCTTTAATTGAAATAATAACAGTCTCTAAGTGCACAATTGCGGGGAGATAATTTTGTATAGTATGTTTGCTCAATTTACCAGTTAGGTGTTACGGTCTTCTCCCTGCCTGGTGTAGAGTATGCAGTATATTCTAGAATCCACAGAATGATTTAAGCAGAGTTGGTGCAGTGACACTTGGCAATACAGACACACTTTCACAACGGTAGACACAATGTCATTCTTTCTTTACAGAATAATTGGACAATATTAAACGTAGCATTGCAACAAAAAAAACAAATGGATAATTCCACCATCACCCTATACATTCCTCCTTCTCTCCCTTCTTAGGGCAAACCACAGTAGAGACTAAGAAACTTACCAGCAAACTCAAACCTTTCAAACCTTGGCATAGACACTTCTTGCATCCTCCTCTTGTTGTGTATATTCTGTATATCTATAGGCACAATGTGGTGCTTTTGCCTCAGCTGCACCAGCGCTTTGGAACACTCTGCCAGACCAACTGAGAAATTCATCATCCCTGAATACATTCAAGAAGGGCCTTAAAACCTTCCTCTTCAAATAGCTGCCCCTGGTTTTCAGTTACTCTTTCCATTAGATCGTTCAGCCTCTCTATCTCCCCTTTCTTCTATGTTTTTGTCTGCGCCCTCACACCTATGGGTTTATGGTGCGCCATACAAATGCTGTAAAGTAAAGTAAAGTAAAGGAAGTACATCCCTAATAACAGGACCCCTCCTCTATCCTTAAAATGGTCCTCATCCTGCCTCTCCTATAGAGGCATAATGTGGAACACACCAACCTAGCCAACTTACGACTCCATCTCCACAATCCTGATGGATGCCAAACTGATTGAGAGGGCAGTAATATCACAACTAAAGGGAAACTAAATCCCTTATTCACTACAAGCAATCCAGCTACTGCCCAAGTAGAAGTAAGGAACCTGACCTACAAGACACCAGGGAAGAAATGATGCTGAATCTGGAGTGAAACAGAATCACACGATGAAGTTATCTTGACTGCTCAGCAGCCTATGATATGGCAGAGCATGCCTTTCTTATACCGAGATTGAAGTTCCTCCTTTGTATTTAGGGCATTGCATTACAGTGGATACCATCATTTGTCAATGAAAACTCATCTAGGATCAAAAAGGGCAAAATTCATCCAAACCCAAGAACCTCAAGGGTTGTAACCCAGAAAGCTTGACTACATCTCTTCGGTTATCTGATCACTACATCAACCCATGACTAATATCCTAGACTCCATATGGCATTCAGGATGCATCAAATGATACCAAATGAAATCCCAGGTCGAGGATGACAACCCATCCATCCTTACACGATGTGCAGCTTCCTGTTCGCCATACAAGACTTCACATCAAAGAGTGAACTACATCTGAACCCAGGAAAAAATGAAATCCTCATATCCGGTCATGCACTAAAAGAGACATTGCCCAACATGTCCCCCTATAATCTGAGGCTAGACCCTGCAGCATTTAAGAAAACGAAAAGCCTATCAGTAATCTTCAATCAGGGTCACTAACCATCTACTCAATTGTCAGCAGTTGCAATTTCATTATCAACCGACTCCACAAGTTCATCCAGATAATGGGATGAAGAATCTAATACAGTCAATCCAGACCTTGATCAGATCCTGGGTGGATTAGTGTAATGACCATCTATGTTGTTTGTACTCACAAACAAAACTCCAGTGGCTACCCATCCAAACCTGCATCAACTTACAAATTCTGTACGTACGTATGAGGAATGCTGTTTCTATCTTTGGCCCTGCTTAGATCATCAACCAATCTGCTATATAATCCTCCTTCATGTTCTACTCATTCCATTACATCCAGAAAACTGATTGCAAAGAGTTGGAAGGAGAATGTTAACCTTCACAGCAAAACCCTCAGGAACACTCGACCTCTGCACCTCAGAAGGAAGTCAAATGACCTAAAATTTGGAAAAAATGCAAAGGCTCTCCTTTTAAAAAAATGCTATGGGCACAGCAATGACCTAACTCAACATGTTGCCTCCACCACTATCCCAAGACCTACCCACACTTGATGCATTTTTATTTCTAATTGTATTTTTAATATGTATTCGTTATAGTTTCACATCTGAGACACAGAGCGCTACCCAACACACAGGGCCTCCCGAACCAACTCCCACATGCAAGACAACGCTCACAGATGCCAGTTCCTCCTGGTCCTGAACCTATCCTATCCACACCAGCACACCCAGCCCTCTTCTCTTGGAGAGCCACGTGAGTTCCTGGGGACTTCCCTTGGGTGGTAGCGGTGCACGGTATAAATCAACATAACATAACAAAACGTAGTTTTGAGATGAAAATAAGCGGTTTATTTATAAAAGTAAAAAACTTGAAGGCCTGTTCTGAAACCTTTTTTACTGCAATCCACTCCGTCTCTTCTTCCTCACTCCTATCTCCTCTTGATCACCCTGACGTCTCTAGTATACATGGGGAGTGCATTAAAAACACCCAGCACAAAGAAAGAATAAATAACAATACAAATAACCAATAACATACATTACCAAATAAATACACGTGAAAAAACACAGGGACATTGCCTCAGAGCTGCAACATAGGACTTTGATCTCATATGCAGTAATTCCCACATGATATTAGTGTATGTTACATCCTAAGCATTCGTATTTTGCTAATGTAAAACTGTGTATGCCAGTTTAACCCTCTGCCCAACCCTGAATGCAGTTTATAGACTGTGATTGGTTTGCAGTGATACTGCCTGAAATGGTACAGTCCAGACATTGTGACTTTTGTCAAGTCCTTAGAGTCTTTTTACGCAAAAACACCCGGGCAGGGGAGCCAGCCAATCAGATGGCTGTGAACGTGGGCTTGAACTGTGGGTATGAGCCCACGCTCCAAGCTGCCTGACGTCCGACTCCCCTGCCGCCATCTTCACCCAACACTCCTACTTACCACATTTCATCAGCGGCCAGTCCACCGCTGCATCCGCTACTTCCCTTCTCCTCCCGCAGACGGCCATGGAAAATGAAGAGGGGCTCATGGTGGCCATCTAAGAAAAGGATTTTCCTTCCTACAGCGGGATGCCACGCGTGTCCCTTTGTAGGAAGGAAAATCCTTTTTTTTTTAGCACCCCGGGTTACCGCTTTGGCAACCTGGGGTGCTAATTGCTTTCATGCCACATTAGTGCATACACTGTAGTACACATATGTGGAGTATGAATATACGTTATCATTGATGCATGCATGAATACCAAGCAGCAATTAATATGCATAATTGGACGATTTAGACTGAGCAATTCCAATTCCACCCACTCAATTATGGTGTAGACGAGGGTTAGCAAAACGAATGTTTTTTTTTTTTTTTTAAATAACAACACTGGGCCCACTGTCGTGTTGCTGTATCAAAGCACAGTTAAAAAGTTGTGTTACTAGACACAGACCCCATCAGAAAATACCAGATCTAAGCATTTTGCGCAAGCTTGCACACAGCCGTAATATGGGCATCCCTACCTATTTTCCAATGAGTCGTAAAGGTGTCTGCGTCTTCGCCATTCCACTGGCTTGTGTTAATCATTAGAATGCATTTTGGTGAGAAAAAAAGAGTACAGTGTATCTTGATGGTGTTCTCGTTAAATCAAGCCAAGTATGCACAGTTTTAACCAGAAAGCTTTTTCTAGAGAATGATTGTTCGCTGCAAGTTTCACATTTCTTTTTATGAAGAAATGTTGTATGATGTTTTTAAGCCTGTTTGCAAAAAGGAGCAAGAAGGCTCATCATTTTCCGCAGCATTGCAATTTCAGCCAGGCGGGATGAAGTGATGAGAATTCAATCACTCCAGACGTGAAGCGTTATTTTATGTGCACTGTTTGTCACTGCTCAGTTACATTTCTGTGCCATTTCCGTGTGTGATGGGAACTGCTTGAAGCCGCTTGTGGTTGGTGTTTAAACACTGGTCACCATCCAAAAACCTAGCTTTCAGGGCGTGATTTATCAAAGGTTTTGGAGTCCCATTTCCAGTCTCTTGCAAAACAACCTTTGATAAATGGGGCACTGGAAGTGTCTCTGCCTGTGTGAGGAATGGGAGTACACAAAACCACACTGAAACTCTTTTTAAAGGGAACTTTTTCTGCAAATGTGCTGAGGGTATTTTTTTTTTCTTCGCACTAGGTGGATTGTGGCAGGGGAAGATTGATAATGTCTTATCAAGCGAATTCCCAAGTATAATTTACACTTTATTAAGGCGTTCCTTTTGACATGTTTCATTTGAAAAAGTGTTCCTTTCCCAGGGTGGTGTCTTTTTCATGGACCAATACTGCACTTTGATAAAGGAAACCAAGAAATACAGAGAACACGGTAGCTTTTAAACCCCTTCACATAATGAACATGTACTTGTGCAGTAAACAGTTTTAATAATGTTCTCAGGTTTTACGTGTGTGGAACATGATGCGTTTTTGATTATTATCTACGTTTGTAGAGGACGTGACATTTTGTGACACTGCACTCACAATGGAAAACACATGATTGTTATGTCAGAAATGGACTGTGAGCTTTAATCAAATTAATTGCTTTTTATTGATACAATGTGTGATATTTCGGTTCCGGACTAACTATCTTTTAAGAGTGAGCTATCAAAACAAATGGGCTCCTAAACGTAGTGCAGTTTTACTAACTATCTCAAAACTGGATACCGGACCCAAGCACATGTAGGTGTCTACCGAGGCAGTAATGCTGGGATTACTTACCGGTAACCATCATTATTCCTAGTCCTCATCTTTCTCGACACAGTGCTAACTCTATGAAGGTACCCTGCTTCCAACAGAACCCCTATCCCAACAAATCTCCTTTTTTAGCCACTCCACCTCATAGCCCAGGAAATAAAGAACCCGTAAATCCCATATTTCTCTTGTTTATAACAAAGGAACATGGTTAATCTTACTCCCAAGGAAGGAGAGGAGGGTGTCAGTACTGTGATGAGAAAGAGTAGTACAATGAGTAAAGACGAACCCATTAATGATCACCCGATTACCCACAGGACCCTCTTACTCATCACAGGACATTATCTATGAAGTATACCAAATATCCAATGATCAGACCGGCACATACTTGGACCGCAAATAAATGACATCCCCGGCACAACGGCACAACGGGATAAGTGGAAATCCCATGGAGAGTCACAAGCAACCCCCCAGAATGAGAGGGAGAGGGAAGCGTGATGGTCATCCCTTACAGAGACCAACAGGGGAGGGTAAAAAGCATTGCACAATAGATAGGCATGTATCAAAACCATTCAACAGGCCTATACCAGGTAGGTTGAGAGCCCTAGCCTTGCACAGTCCAAACCCAGGGACCCTCAGAGAATCACAGAAGACCTAAGCGAAGAGCAGGGAAGGAAGCTACCCTGGTACAACTCCCAACCCTAGAGCATCTCAGTTGGGCTAAAGAAGCAGACATTGAAGCAGGAGGAACCAAGTGCTCAGATTCAGACCCCTCACTTAAAACCTTCAACATGTCCCCCAAGGAAATCCCGCTTTCAACTACAGAATGTGAAAGATATGAGTAGGGTGGCTAATGAGGACGCATGCTGATTCAGAGAACACCCACCACAAAACCTCTTAAAGTTGAATCAGCCCTCCAGTATACCCATTGTGCGAGTGACCACACCCTCACAATCAACAGAATAGTGTTGGGAGACTGACAGCAAGAACCATATCTACCATGTTCCAACATTGTAAACATGACACACCACCATACTTGTTCAGAGGAAAATTGCCTAGCATTTTGGTGCTGGACTGCCCCAGGGCAGGACAAAGACTGATATGTTTGGTATATTTCTTCTCTGTGAAAGATACTGAGCTAAAGACTCTGGGTAAGTCTCTAGTAACCAGGACTAATGAATGGCAGAGGGACCCCCACGACCCCCCTTATTAATTTGCATATTTAAGTAACTTTGGGTCTCACCCTAAGTTACTAGGGGAATCCAGACATGGACCCCTTGGTCACTATTCTTAGAGAGGCTCAGCTCCTCCCTACTGATGAGGTCCAACCAGACTGAAACACGTGTCTGGGGATGCTGTTGGTACTCTTGTTCAGAGGAGAATTGCCTAGCATTTCAGTGCTGGACTGCCCCAGGGCACGACAAAGACTGATATGTTTGGGATATTTATTCTCTGTGAAAGATACTGAGCTAAAGACTCTGGGTCAGTCTCTCGTAACCAGGACTAATGTCTGGCAGAGGGACCCCTAGGACCCACCTTGTTAATTTACACCACCATACTGCCAGGCCAACTGCCTTTTGCAGTGAGGAAGTAGGACAGCAATATTCAAACTGTGTGGCTGGCTCCCAAGGGGGGTTCAGAGAATGTCCAGGGGGGTGCATGTCTCCATCAAATGAGAAGACAGTAGCTATCTAAGAGGATCCAGGCCCCCCTTTCACCACACCATGGAATGGAAACGGGCTTGAGAGGAATTCAGAACACCCTCCTCATCTAATACAGTGTTTTCTCCCAATATAGGTTATAAAATATTAATTGCACAACCAGATACCCATACACACACACCCATTGTTGATGAGCCTACTACATTTCTGCTCCATTCATCCTCTGAGAGGAAGCCCAGGACCAGGCCAAACAATACAGACCACATTCACATATGTCCCAGTTACCTATACCCCTTGCTAGACAGCTTTGGTGCATACATAAGCTATCCCCAGACAACAGCAGTTCCATGTCTCAATCATGACCCACAGAGGCTTGATCCTGCAGAGGGACAGGGAGAATGCCCTAACTCTCAGATATTCCCAAACCTCTGGGTGTAGTAGAGGCCAGCCTATGAATGCCACTGAATGCAAATAGTTCAGAGCCAGGGATTCGCCCTGAAAACAGTGAAACTGGCCAGGACCACTACCAGGCTGTATCAACCAAACTTTCGGTAGGGCAGAATTCAGCAGACTGCTAAATTCACTCACCTCTGGGGTACCTTACATACAACCAGATGACAATTTATACAATCCAAACTGGGGCCAACTTGCATCACTAATATGTGTAACTATCAAACCAGAGAGGGAGGTAAGCACACACCTGCACCTAAGATTGAGGCCATTAACTGGCGAAGGGCAAGTGGTAGAATTCGGAAACTACTCATGGCACACCAGGAAATCATAATAATGCCAGGGGACCCAACCTGCCATGGTGCCATGCTAACACAAACACGATGCACAAGTGGGTCCTGACAACAATCGAATAGGTGTCAAGTCTGTCAGTAGCTGAAAAACCACGGCAGCGGGAATCCAGCACCCACACTAGTCTGTGCATGACTCCTGAAGTTCTCAAACCATACTGGGGCGGTGGTCAGGGACTACATAAAGAGCCATGAGGGCTCAATCCAAACAAAAGTATATTCCCAGACACTTTGTTCATCATAGTAAAAAGAAAGAGGATTCAACTTGGGAACCCTCCCGTCCCCTGCACACTTTCAAATGTTTGGATTAATCCAATAAAGTTGTTCAAATTGAGTTATAGGCATTGTACATATTTTTGTTTCTAACAAATATTATCAGACACAGAAGTGTGAGATAAACAAATATATATTGATAGCCAAGCTATATTATTTTCAGCAAGAATTATAGTTCAGAGTGAAATTATTTACAGTGCATAGAAACAAAATGGAATCAATAGATGAAGCTCAAATTGAGGAAAAATTGAGTCCAAATTAAATAGCGACATGTTTTGAGGAAGTTCTCCTCTTCTTCATAAGGCCAAACTTGGACTCTTAATGTAAAAGGAAAAACACAAATTCAGTAAAGAAAATATTGTAGGCACAATTCATAGATTGTTCATAACATATTCAATTTTACAATTTAGAACATTTGGTGACGTTAGTTGTAACATGTCATAATATGCGTTGTAATACATGCAACATTATAAGGTGAATTATGTGGTCCATGATTGAGAGAGAAACTGAAGGTCAATTAATACACCCCTTCCTGTAAAATAGACAGTAAAACGTACAACATATTATAGCTCAGGGGAATGATCCCTCTAATGGGACCTATCAAGTGGATGGTGAAACATAAGCTAAAGTGAATATATATGGAAAAAAACTAGCAATTCCTAAGCTATATCGATCTAGTGGGGAAGAAATGCGAAAGTCGTTACTTTTGTGTGTAGAAAGTGTCGGAAACAAAGAATCCGACGAAGCAGGAAAAATAAGTAAACAGACTGTCTTCGTGTATCAGTTAGTTCCTAGAGACATGGCCAATTCCCAAAAAGATACTTGAAATATGTAACTAACAGAGCCTAATCAATGTCAAGCTCATTGTTTAAAAGTAACGGACATTAGTATGAAATTGTTACGCTCACCTGGCTCCCACAGGGGCCTCGGTCAGACCCGGACAGCTGTGGTCTCCACCCACGTGATGCGTAGTGCAGCGATAACTGACTGGATATGCCCTCCTAATCTTGTCTGCTTAACCCGTAGAAATATTCTCCTGCAAGTGGAGAGGTGGATTTAGCCACTTGTGGATTCAAGTGATGGCACCCCCACAGTCCTCCCCAACTAATCACCTCCGAAATGCCCTCACAGCAATCTCACCTCATATTCTTGAAAGATGAGCTCTCCATCCTGCGTGGATTTGCAGGGGTGCGTTGATTCCAGTTACTTCACTGGTTTGAAGGCTCGGGAGAGTTCCGGAGAGTATTTACTCTGAGGTTCCTGGTGAGGACCAGTAAATATTAAGTTCATAGAGTTCAATATGTCCGATGTTCACTCTTGTTCCCCCCTTCCTTTCTTGTCTTGCAGTTGGCTCGTGAAAAGATGCTCTTGTGGCAGCTGGTGGCGCTCAGGTAAGAGTCTGTATTACCCGGCGCTGTCCGGTAAATGTTGCATGAGGAAAATGTGTTGTTTTGTCTCTCTTTACAGATGCGGCACGTGAAAACATGGAGAGTCACAAAAGGATGCCTCCGGTGGTAAATCAGGTAAGCCTATCGTGGTAAGAATTATATTTGTTGGTTCCCTCGGCTCACCTTTTGGTTTTCTTTTGTCTCTTAGGTGCCGAAGTTCGGCGAAGAAATGATGGAGGCAGCGCCGACCCGAAGGATACTGTGAAGACTGGTGAGTATGGTGCGGCGCTTCAGCTGGAGGTGCGGCGCGTGCAGAAATGATGTTCTTTACAGGTCCTGAGACAAGATGGATCCAGAATCAGGTGTGGAATAGAAATAAGTTTGTTTTCTAACCTTGTCCCTTTCTTTCCTCTTTGTTTTAGGAGGTCCGGATTCGAGGCGGGCGTGGCAGAGGACTGGATGCAGGCTGCAGGCACGATGAGTGTTACGCTGCTGGATGTAGAATAACGCAAATAGTGTGTTGCTGGTGTGGTTTAAATAGCCTCAAAAGTAGTCCCAGGTAAGAAGTCCCTAGCACCACACCCGAGTAAAAAATAGTCCCTGTAGAAAAATAGTCCCTTTCAGGCTTCATGTTGGATTGGAGTCATTTGCAGCATGGTCTGCCTGAGGTAAGTAATGACTATGAGCCTGGCGCCTTAGGCCCCAGGACTGATTCCTGCTATGAGCCTGGCACCTAAGGCTCCAGGACTGAACCCAGATAGCCCCTCGCCGGGGCTGCTGAGGTTTTACTAAATGTCTAGATGCCTGCTCCTGGGGCTGATGGGCTTGGTCCGGATGCCTGGGGATAGGCATCATGATAGCACTCCCCCCAAGGCCCCTCCTAAAGTTGTTCTTCCCCTGGGCCCTGGTTTGTCTGGGAAGTTCCGATGGAATCTTTTCACCAACCGAGGTGCATGGACGTGGTCACTAGGTTCCCATGACCTTTCTTGTGGTCCGTAGCCCTTCCAATCAATTAAATAAAAAAGTTTTGATTTAACCATCTTGGAGTCCAGGATATTTTTTACCTCAAATTGAGGTTCTCCATCTATCAAGATGGGGTCGGGTGGTTTGGTTAATCTTGTTCCTGGTTGAACTGGTTTTAAAAGTGAAACATGAAAGACAGGATGAATGCGCATATTAGAAGGTAATTCCAATTTGACGGCTACCAGGTTGATATCTAGGGTTAAACGTTTGAGTTCCCTTCAGAGGTATGTGTTTTGTAGCCAGCCAAACTTGATCCCCAATCTGGTATTGTGGAGTTTCACTTCTATGTTGATCAGCATTTTTCTTATATTTCTCTTTTGCTTGTTTCAAATGTTCTGTTGCCGCTTTAAAGGCTTGTGTAATAGTAGAATGCAAATGACTAACTGCAGGAATTTCTAAATGCTGAGGCGAATCTAGTTCTGAGGTTCGAGGGTGATGTCCATATATGGTATAAAAGGGGCTTTGTCCGGTTCCTGAATGTACAGAGTTATTGTATGCATACTCGGAAATCCATAAAATATCTTTCCAATTACTTTCGGTCTGGTGTAGCATGCAACATAAGTACTGTTCAAGGGTCTGGTTGGTCCTCTCCGTCTGACCATCGGACTGGGGATGGTGACTGGTTGATAACCTCACGTCGATTTGCCCCAGTTGACTACATTTCTTCCAAAAATGTGAAATGAATTGACTACCTCGGTCAGAGACCAATACGGAAGGAAATCCGTGTATTCGAACAATGTTTTCGAGGAACTCCTTGGCCAGAATTGAAGCAGAAGGTAATCCCTTTAGCGGAATAAAGTGGGCCATCTTGGAAAAAAGATCCACAATAACTAGAATGGTGTTAAATCCATTTCATGGAGGTAGATCTGTAATAAAGTCTAACGATAAGGTGTGCCATGGTGTAGGTGGAATATCCAAAGGTTGTAAGAGGCCAGCTGGTGTTTTCTTCTGACTTTTGTTTTGGGCGCAAATGCCACAAGACATTACAAATGACTTTACGTCTTTTCACCAGGTGGGCCACCAGAATTGTCTCTTAATTTTAGCTTGAGTTTTTGCGATACCTGGGTGTCCTTCCATCAGGGTGTCATGATAATTGGAGATGACTAGTTCTTGTAGTTCCTTGTGTGGTAGAAATAGTCGCCCTTGATAATAAGGTAGGTCATTGATGACTGAGTAGTCCGGGCTGTTCTTCACCCAGTACAGCAGGGCTGTTGGATCGAAGAGTTGTTGGATCTTTACTTGAATGTCCTCTAGTGTCTGTAGAGTGGTTATGCCAAGAATTCTTTGTACTGAAATTATAGGCACTGGTTCCGGGTTTGCATATGCTTCTCCCATCCCTATTTCGGATAAGGCATCTGCCTAGCCATTTTTACAACCTGGTCGATAAGTGATCACGAAATCGAACTCGGCAAAGAACAATGCCCATCGAAGTTGACGCGACGATTGGGCCTTGGCTGTTTTTAAATACTGCAAGTTCCGGTGATCGGTGATTACCGTAATGGTATGCCTGGCACCGAGAAGATAATGCCGCCAAGCCTTGAAGGCGGATTTGATGGCTAATAATTCTTTATCGGTAACCGCATAGTTTAACTCGGGCTCCGAGAACTTTCTGGACCAAAATGCTACTGGGTGAAGTTGACCGGTTTCAGGATCCTTCTGGGACAGGACAGCTCCCATGGCTAAACTGGATGCATCAGTTTCAACTATGTATGGAAGCTCGGGGCGTGGATGCTTTAAGACAGGTGCAGACGTGAATTTCGCTTTCAGCTCTTGGAAGGCCTTTTCAGCTTCTTCGGTCCACAAGAAGCGTTTGTTTTTTCGCAAAAGTGCTGTGATAGGGTGTACAACATGTGAGAAATTCGGAATTAATCTGCGGTAGAAATTAGCAAATCCGAGCATGCTTTGTACCCCTATAACTGAACTGGGTGATGGCCACTTGAGGATTGCGTCCACCTTTCGAGAGTCCATTGAGACTCCTTTTGGAGTCAGGATAAATCCAAGGAATTCGACTTCCGTAGCATGAAAAACGCATTTTTCCAATTTTGCCTATAACTTGTGCTGGCGTAGTATCTCAAGGACTGCACAAACGTGCTTCACATGATTTGATTCTGAAGAGGAGTACACTAGAATATCATCTATGTATACAACAACACAGACGTCAATGAGTTCACGAAGGACATCGTTCATAAAATACTGGAAGGCTGCTGGTGCATTGCACAACCCGAAGGGCATCACCTGGTATTCGAATAACCCGTACTTAGTGCGAAAAGCAGTCTTCCATTCATCGCCTTTCTTTACACGTGCCAGATGATATGCCCCTCGGAGATCTAATTTAGTGTAGATGCAAGCGTCCTTTACTTGGTCTAGTAATTCGGGGATCAGAGGCAATGGGTATCGGTTCTTAACCGTGATCTGATTTAATGCGTGGTAGTCTATGCACGTTCTGAGGTCACCTTCCTTTTTAGGCACGAAGAACAAAGCTGAAGATGCAGGGGACTTGGATGGACGAATGAAGCCATTAGCAAGGTTTTGGTCCAAGTATTGTCGTAGGTGAAGGTTTTCGGGTTCCGTAAGGGCGTAGATCCTACTACATGGAGGTTGTGCACCGGGTATGAGATCGATTTGGCAATTGTATGATCTGTGAGGTGGTAGGGTGTTTGCCTGTTCCTTTTGGAAAACATCCTGGAATTCTTGATATTCCTGAGGTAACTGCACGACTGGAGTAGCGACTGTGGCCAGGCCTTGGTTCAAGGTTTTTTTTGGGTAACAAGTATGTGCACAATCCGGGAAGGTTATTCTCTTCTCTCGCCAATCAATACAAGGATTATGTGTTTCCAACCAAGGTATCCCCAGTATTATCTGGAACTGCAGGGCTTTGATTAAATCAAACACAACAGTCTCTCGATGCCCATCCTGACCCAATAGTGTCATCTCTGCGGCGGAATGAGTTACAGGCCCAGAGGCAATTTCAGTTCCATCGACTGTGGTGATGACATCCGAAGTGGTCTTTTTGCAGAGAGATAGATTCATCCTAGAAGCCAACTCATGGTCCACATAGTTTCCTATGGCCCCGCTATCAATGCATGCCCTCACTGCGTGCATACGTGATGGCTGCCTTGGGTCTATAAGGACCATTGGTATGACGAAGTGTGAGGTCTGAGTATCCTTCTTCAAGCTCGGCAAGCGGACCTCTACGCTTGTCGGGCGTGGTGGTTTCCCGAATCAGGCTCTGTTTGATTTTTATCAGCAACTCCGACTACTTTTTTAGATGTTTTTATATGGCAATCCCGTAGAAAATGTCCTGAGGCCCCACAGTACAGACACAATTGCATCTGCCGTCTTCTTTCTCTTTCCTTTTGAGTTAAGGGTCCCTTGACCCCCCCGATCTGCATCGGTTCTGATACATCTGTTCCTTTGAGGGTAACATTGGGTTTAACCAATACCCGATTCTCGAACTTTGCTCGATCAGCCTTTCTATTCTGAAGTCGGTGGTCTATCTGGACCACTAAGTCTATATATTCTGCACAATCCTGAGGTGGGTTCACGACTTGGGCCAAAATGTCTTTGAGTTCACCCCGAAGTCCACGATGAAATAATGTAATTCGTTTTACCTCTGGCCATCCGGTTTCCACCACTAACCTATTGAAAGTGGCAATATAGGTTAGTAGATCCTGGTTACCTTGTCATAATGATAAAAGTCCGTTATCCAGGGCCTGTCCCTGTGAATGTCTGGCAAATAGTATTTCCATGCTCAATTGAAAACCTTGAAAATCCCAAAGAAGAGGGTCATCCTGGTTAACTAATGGAATTGACCAATCCGCTGCTACTAAGATATGATAGTACAAAGGCTACTTTGGTTTGGTCTTTCGGAAAAGCTCCAGGTCTGCATAAAAAGTGCAAGCGGCATTGGTTCATAAACACGGCGAACTTTTTTGGGTCCCCAGCAAAACGTTCGGGTGGAGCTAAAGGAATGCTCCCTGGTAGAACCACTTGCACAGGATTGCTCGATGAAAAAGGAGTTGGATTCCCCCCGAGTCCAGGTAATGGTGTTTGCCCAGCTTGGTTTTGCAGTAATTGTCTAGCAAGATCATCAGTGCGCCCTTTGACACAATCAGTTCTCTCCTGAGGGCATTAGTCTCTTGGCGCGTGGAGTGCACTTCTGCCCTAAGTTCCCCTAACGATAGGGCTAGTTGGTCGGTTTCTGAGGTTTCCATAACGCCCGGGTGGGGATTTGTAGATTGGCTTCGCGTTCTGTTACGCTCACCTGGCTCCAACAGGGGCGTCGGTAAAACCCGGACAGCTGTGGTCTCCACCCACGTGATGAGTAGTGCAGCGATGACTGACTGGATCTGCCCTCCTAATCTTGTCTGCTTAACCCGTAGAAATATTATCTTGCAAGTGGAGAGATGGATTTAGCCACTTGTGGATTCAAGTGATGGCACCCCCACAGTCCTCCCCAACTATTCACCTCCGAAATGCCCTCATAGCAATCTCACCTTATATTCTTGAAAGATGAGCTTTCCATCCTGCGTTTGAAGGCTCGAGAGAGTTCCGGAGAGTATTGACTCTGAGGTTCCTGGTGAGGAACAGTAAGTATTAAGTTCATAGAGTTCAATATGTCCGATGTTCACTCTTGTTCCCCCCTTCCTTTCTTGTCTTGCAGCTGGCTCGTGAAAAGATGCTCTTGTGGCAGCTGGTGGCGCTCAGGTAAGAGTCTGTATTACCCAGCGCTGTCCGGTAAATGTTGCACGAGGAAACGTGTTTTTTTGTCTCTCTTTACAGATGCGGCACGTGAAAATATGGAGAGTCACAAAAGGATGCCTCCAGTGGTAAATCAGGTAAGTCTATGGTGGTAAGAATTATATTGTTGGTTCCCTCGGCTCACCTTGTGGTTTTCTTTTGTCTCCTAGGTGCCAAAGTTTGGCGAAGAAATGATGGAGGCAGCGCCGACCCGAAGGATGCTGTGAAGACTGGTGAGTATGGCGCGGCGCTGCAGCTGGCGGTGCGGCGCGTGCAGAAATGATGTTCTTTACAGGTCCGGAGACAAGATGGATCCAGAATCAGGTGTGGAATAGAAATAAGTTTGTTTTCCTGTCCCTTTCTTTCCTCTTTGTTTTAGGAGCTCCGGATTCGAGGCGGGTGTGGCAGAAGACTGGATGCAGGCTGCAGGCACGATGAGTGTTACGCTGCTAGATGCAGAATAACACGAAGTGTGTGTTGCTGGTCGGGTGTGGTTTAAATAGCCTCAAAAGTAGTCCCAGGTAAGAAGTCCCTAGAACCACACCCGAGAAAAAATTGTCCCTGTAGAAAAATAGTCCCTTTCAGGCTTCATGTTGGATTGGAGTAATTTGCAGCATGGTCTGCCTGAGGTAAGTAATGACTATGAGCCTAAGGCGCCAGGACTGAACCCAGATAGCCCCTAGCCGGGGCTGCTGAGATTTTACTAAATGTCTAGATGCCTGCTCCCGGGGCTGATGGGCTTGGTCCGGATGCCTTCGGGTAGGCATCATGACAGAAATATATAAAAATCGAATAATATACCTAGCTAGAATAGTGAAGCAAATTGTTAACATCAGTTGGTTTATGGTATACAGACGTAGCAATCTTATTGGTAACGACTTATTGGTCTCAACTTATTGGTAACGTCGAGAAAATGTAGATAAGGGTTACCAATCTCAATAGTAAATTTGATCCTGGGGTGCACCGAATTAAGGTATTAAAAAAACTGATCTAGGTCATCTCGTGTGTCACACCAAATGCAGAAAATGTCATCAATAAACCTCTTCCAGGTTAAAATGCATGCTGCCCATGTGGGGTGTTCCAGTGCATGCTGACTTTCGAACTGAAACATAAAAGTATTAGCGTACAAGGGCGCCATCGATGATCCCATCGAGGTACCCAATGTACTTTTTTCCTTACACTTTCTTTAGTTGATATTCTACCTAATCCATTACTGCCGGATTCTTCAGATGCAGACCGGCCGCACAATCTTGACATCAGTTTCACACCAGCTTCAAGAATTGTGCCTTGTGCACATCCTAATCATGGTAATTTTTAACATTTCAGTTTGCCTTTATTAAACATCACGTTACGTTTTCACTACTCCATTTTAGATTACTCCGTTTTTTATTACTAATCAGGACTCCATTCCTGTTCAGCTTGTTTATTTTTGTGACAGAACTCCTACATTCTGAAGCACTCCTACAGCGACAGTGGGATATTTGAGGACCATACTTTATGTGGGCTCTTCTATTGATTATTTACCGCCATCCACATTCTGGCTAGGTATGTTATTCGATTTTTATATATTTCATAATAATGTTCGTTACTTTTAAACAATGAGCTTGACATTGATCAGGCTCTGTTATTTACAGATTTCTAGTATCTTTTTGGGAATTGGCCGTATCTCTAGGAACTAACTGATACACGAAGACAGTCTGTTTACTTATTTTTCCTGCTTCATCGGATTCTTTGTTTCCGACACTTTCTACACACAAAGGTAACGACTTTCGCATTTCTTCCCCACTAGATTGATAGAGCTTAGGAACTACTAGCTTATGTTTCACCATCCAATTGATAGGTCACATTAGAGGGATCATTCCACTGAACTATAATAGGTTGTACGTTTTACTCTCTTTTTTAAAGGAAGGGGTGTATTAATTGACCTTCAGTTTCTCTCTCAAACATGGAGCACATAATTCATCTTATAATGTTGCATGTATTACAACGCATATTATGACATGTTACAACTAACGTCACCAAATTTTCTAAATTGTAAAATTGAATATGTTATGAACAATCTATGAATTTTGCCTACAATATTTTCTTTACTGAATTTGTGTTTTTCCTTTTACATTAAGAGTCCAAGTTTGGCCTTATGAAGAAGAGGAGAACTTCCTCGAAACTCGTCGCTATTTGATTTGGACTCCATTTTTCCTCAATTTGAGCTTCATCTATTAAATCCATTTTTTTTCTATGCACTGTAAATAATTTCTTTCCGAACTATAATTCTTGCTGAAAATAATATAGATTGGCTATAAATATATATTTGTTTATCTCGCACTTCTGTGTCTGACTATATTTGTTAGAAACAAAAATATGTACAATGGCTATAACTCAATTTGAACAACTGTATTGGATTAATCCAAACATTTGAAAGTGTGCAGGGGACGGGAGGGTTCCCAAGTTGAATCCTCTTTCTTTTTACTGTTTATTGTCAGGGTTTTGTGCCATGACCCCAGTTCCTCCCCCGCACCTTAAAATGTATTTAAAATAATCCTCGAATTTCTTTACTAAACTTACTTACCTTAGGTGTGCACTTCTATCTAAACCCTTTGCTACTTTATTCATCATGGCCTGAGCTCAAACAGTCCACACGATGGGTATTTTGGGGACCCAGAGCCACACTTCTGGCCAACCAGCATCCAAATCAGTCTGCAGCAAGCCCTGTGATCCAAGAGGAGAAAGCTACAGTAGTCAACATGAGGGGACATTCCGGCCAAGATCCCTTGCACTTTGCCAACATATAAAAAGGTCAGAGACCAGCAATCTCTGTACCCTCTGACTTCCCAAATGGAAACTGCCATTTATCAGCTGAAGCCCAAGACACACGCCCACGTCCAGAGAGACAGTGGCCTTGTAGTGGCGATGCCCTTCATTCTGCATATGATAAGTAGGAACAAAACACTGAGTATCAGAAATTGCATCTCTGTTTTTTTCCTCTTCTTTTTAGAGTTAAAAAACAAGTCTGCTCAATTTAAGTTCAGCGTTGCCTGGGTACAGAATTCCCATCGGTGGGGCTCATAGTCCAGTGCTCTAACCATTGCACTATGCATTGGCCACCAACAAAGCTGTCACTTAAATTACTTAATTGGAACTATTCAATCTAGTCCAATATAAATATATAGATGCATGCTTGTAACACATTACCTTTTTCCTTTGTAGACATTCAAAGACAATTCCAAAACAATCTGATTGTGGTCAAAGGGATTTCTGCAAGACTGAAAAGGACAGACAAGGACTCAGAAAAAAAGGCTTAGATACCCCATAACTGAGCCATACTGAAAATGCACCTTTTTTGTTTTAGACCCTCCCCTCATAGCCCAAGGTATAAAGAAACTGAACAACCCACTATTCCTCCTGTTTTGCTTTCCATCCTTCCGTACAGCAAACCCTGGATATGCCAGTTGGACAGGTCACTTGTTTTTCCTGAAGTTATGAATCTGCTGCTGGGCTTTATGGGTCTAAGAATGCTGTTTCGTAATTTCCCTCTGAGGTGAGTCCTCCAATGTTCCACCCAACTCATAGTTGGGCGGTGCGGTAATGCAGCGGTAGAGCTATTACCACTGCATCACTGCATTTTTACTGAAATGCCAAGCTAATAATGAGGCCCAATAATATCAAAGTTGGACAGGACTTGTAACTCGGTAAGCCAAATCTGTACTCAGCTTTTTCCCAGTCTTTCATACCTTTAGTACCTGCTGTGCTGCCATTACTAAGGTTTTGTCAATCCATTGTCATTCCATTGTGTATACCTCCTAGCAATCTCACACCTCTCTCTTCATGACAATAGAATAACCTGGAGGGTTGTCCTACTGTAAGCCATATGCAAAATCACATCAAACCTGTCTAGTACGTCTCCACAGAAATCACAGACTCTGAAACAACTCCACAACATGTACAACAAAGTGCCTTGCTCCCTACCACTGCCCCAACATAAATCATTATCTAACAACCCTAATCCATGAATCATTACTGGTGTCCAAGACAATCATCCCAAGATTTTCAGTTGAACAAGACGCAGGTTTAAGTCTAACTTTCTCTTAAAACCAGCCTTTAACACATAATACCATTCTCTGGTTGAAATATCATACCCTACCTCACCTGCCCAAGTCTGCCACAATATATCACAGGATTCAACATACAAAGGTTTCATCGGAATTGTACTAAGGAATGTGGAAACCATACAGACTGGGAAAGCAAATAAATCACATGAGACCTGTTTAACTTCCAATGGAACATTCAACATACCCGATCTTTGTGATAGAAGTGACTCCAATTCCTTATACCTCCTTAATTCTATCTTCCTTAGACTAAACTAAACTTACGACAGAGCCCCGCAACAGATACCATTTATACCTTCTTCAACACATCACTTATCCGCAATACTAGGAGTGTACTGAATAGTAGATTTAAGTATTCGTCCTAATACCGAATAGTTGGACAAGTATTCGGCCGAATACAGAGTCGAATAGTTGTCTTTTCAATAAATAAAGACACATAGAGAAGAAAATTACTTTGTCTGTACATTTAAAACACACTTTCAAATATGTATATCCATTATTTATTGCATTTCTTTTCTTTTTATCTGCTGAAGATGTTTGTGTAAACCAAGAAAGGAATATATTATTAGAAAATATACTGTTCAATAACAGCACAGTGTGTATTTTTGTGCATAAGTGTCACCTGCTGGTCAGGACCCAAGTAACTAAGACTAGCCCAAAAGTGTAGTATGCATACATGCAATCACTGTGAGGGGAGACTGGTATGTGTCGACTTGAACTTTCAGATGTTCCTTTTGGGCCTGCCCATCTTTAACCTTCTGGGTCCAGCAGGGCACTGAAACCCAAAAGGAGTGATTACATCGATTAGCACCCTGCTGACTGCTGAAGAGTGACTGAATACAAACGTCGTGGCGCTACATTTGTGTTTTCTACCTGTGGTACTGAGTGGGGATGAGGCATTTGAAAAATGTCTTTTCATTAATAGTATTTGTCTTTCTTTTTCAGGTGGAGTATGTTTGTAGTGTTTTGGGGCATGATTCTCAGCTGAGCCTATTGGGCAGGCGCAGTGCTGATTTTCATATCTTTATTGGCATGTTCATTTTTACTTATTTGTTTCACATGTACAATAATGTAGTCCAATGTTTCAAAATGGTAAACTTGAATCTCCTCATCTTTATTAGACACATATCCCTAATTTTAAACTTTTAAATATTGGGAGGAATATATCTGAAGCCACAGACTGGGCATTTTTGATTAATAAAATATAGCCATGTTCCTCAATTCAAAGAAACTTATTTTGGCAACATGAGTTAGCTGGAGGGCAGGAATTGTAACCTATGTGTCAACATTACCTGCACATATCTGCCGCAGGCACACTTACCAGTGAGCCATTTTACTTGCTGTATAACTTTGGCATGAAGGCTGAATACAGTTCCTTGCTGCAGTTACACTACCTGCTGAGCTGTATTATTCAGGTTTGGAATTTACTGGAACTATATTTATCCATGTAATGATATTATTTGGATGTGGAATTGGTGGGATTGTAACCTTTATCTTCTAGGTGTATCACACAGGTCATCAGAAAATAAATAAGCGCCTAAAGAACATACCATTTTGAAATTTCAATTTCATAAACTATTGTTCCAGCTCAATGGTTTTCAATGTCCAAATACAGGGCAGACTAGATACATTCAAAATATTGAGGGTTTTGCTTCAGTTTACCCCTCTCCAGCTAACCACCAGATGAAAGTGTGTCTGTTTAGCACATGAATGGCAGGGAAGTTGGGATGTATACTAATTGACCTTTTCACAATTGACCTCGGGAGAAATGACCTCGAGAGAATTGACCTAATTTGAAACATCAATTAGGACATATATGTGGGGGGAAAACCCTGCAACCCCCACCCAATCCAAAAAAACCTGCAACCCCACACCCAATCCCCTTATATTATTTATAATCCAACACCAACCCAATACATATGTAAAATAACTAACATAATATAAAGGTCAATTGCAGAAAGGTCAATTAGGATCACTATAATTAGTTCAATTAGGACAAAATGTCAATTGTAAAATATCACTTTGGGTAATGCCGGGAATTTGCACATCCACGCCTCTGCTCTGCTTGTACTCAATCAAAAAAGTGACAGCAGCATTTGTTTAATGATCCTTTTAAAAGATAAACAAGTCATGCCTAGATGATTCCAGGCACACAGTCAGTCAAAGCAATACTTAATGTATTTTGTAGGGTAAACTATTCGGCTTTGATTGATAATTAATTAAGTATTCGGCTGAAACCGAATTTCTCATTTTCAGCCAGATTTCGTCTGAATACATAATCAAAGCTGAATTTCAATACACCCCTACTCATTACCCATCTCGAAATCCAACTTCACCAACATAGTGTTTTGTTCCCAATTTGAAGCCCTGGGTTGTGCCATAATGAGGCATAATAATACAACCACAAATTCTGATTATTGTCAATCACCCATGAAGCAAAAGCTTACAGAGTAGCATCAATTGAAGGTAACTTGGAGTTGGTCACCCTAAGTTACCGGGCAAACCCAGACGTGGACTCCTTGCTTACTGTACTCACAGAGGCACAGTTTCTCCTCACTGATGAGGCCTAACAAGGCTGCAACATGTGTATGGGGTTGCTTTTGGTACTCTTGTTCAAAGGAGGTTTGCCTGGCATTTCAGTGCTGGACTTCCCTTGTGGATGGGACAAAGACTGATATGAAAATGGATGTCCTTCCTTTGTGACAAGTACAGTGAGCAAAAAGCGTTGGCTGAAGACTCTCAAAGTGTGAAAAAAACACAGAACAGGTTATCATGCAATGTTATATCTAGAGAGGGGTGCGTGCTACCTTTTCTTGTATTTTTGCACGGAACTTGGGGTTTGGTCACCTTAAGTTACCTGGGGGAACCCAGACGTGGACCCATGCTCACTGTACTCAGAGAGGCACAGATCAACCTCACTGATGAGGCCCAACAAGGCTAATACACGTGCATGGGGTTGCTGTTGGTACTCTTGTTCGAAGGAGGTTTGCCTGGCATTTCGGTGCTGGACTGACTTTGTGGATGAGACAAAGACTGATATGCAAATGGATATTCCTCCGTTGTGAAAAGTACATTGAGCAAAAAGCGATGGCTGCGGACTCTCAAAGTGGGAAAAAAACACAGAACAGGTTATCATGCCATGTTCTTTCTAGAGAGGGTTGTCTGCTACCTTGTTTTTAAAACACATTAGCTTGAACCTTGGAATCTTTGGCCTTTTTGTATTGCCCCATGAAAAATTCTATACAATCTTATCAATGCTCTTCAATAACATTTTGGGAGTGACTGAATTACATAGATAACTTTTGGCAGAAGAGTAATCTTAAAGTCATTGGCCCTCATTACGACCTTGGCGGAGAACCATGGTGCTATTATTACCATGGTCCATGGCGCTAAGTTGCCAACTCCGCCATGGTGGTTGGCGGACTTACCGCCCCATTCCGACCTTGGCGGGGCGGTAAGTCCCCAATCCCCATTTACCCTTCCCCATTCCCATTTTTGCCCCATAGGGCATAATGAGAGTGGGGAAGGCGTTAATTACGCCACCGTAAATTACGGTGGCGTAATTAACAACCAGGTCCCTTAGCACCATGGATTTTACCGCCTGCAAAAAGCAGGCGTAAAAATCACCATGGCGCTACGGGAACTCGTACTCAGGCGGTAAGGGTCGGCGAAGTTTACGCCGGCGTAAACCCCTTACCGCCTGGGTCGTAATGAGGGCCATTAACTTTAAACCAAATACCTAAGAGCAATATTTCCCACTTTGTCACATCTCTCAGAAATTCCTCAACTAACCTATTCACATTGAATTCAAATTCTTTATAAGATAAACATCCAGATTTTCACCTGATACTCTGACAGTTCTGTGATGCAAACTCCTCCCGTTGACAAGATGTAGAGAGTGGAAAAACCTCAGTTTTGTCCCAATTTATTTAGTACCCGACAGCCTACCCACCTCCTCAAAAATATTTTTGAACAATACGCCACCTTCACCTGGATTTGACAGAACTACTGTCATATCATCATCAGAAGATAATACCTTGATCCATTTACCTCCAATCCGAAGGCCACAAATCCCTCGCTCCATTCTAATGTAAGCTGCTAACAGCTCCAAAGCAATGTTGAATAAGAAGGGCGACAAAGGACACCCTTGTCTACTACCCCTTGTAAGAAGGTTCACCATTTACCCAAATCGTTGCTGTCACCGAGGAATGCAAACAACTTACTGCCTTAAAAAAAAGTACCAAACCCCATTTTTGGCAACGCATATTCCAGGAATTCCCTATTAACTCTATCAAAAGCATTCTCTGCATCCATGAAGTCCAACGCAGTGTCTGAAATAACATCTTGTCAGAATCCCAGTACATCAACCAGTGTTCTGATATTATCATAACCAAACATACTCCTCATAAAACCAATTTGGGATTCATGTATCAGATCCCCATACATTTGTCCAATTTGTTCGCTAATAAGACATAATTTGAAAATAAAGCATATGAAGAGGTGTTGGAGGTATTCTCCTTAAGGAATGTATTGGATAGTATGTGGCCTATTGTGCATTTTAAGTATATTTGACCAGGAACCTCAATGAACACTGAATGGACATTAAAGACAATTATGAGAAGATTTTAGGGCATCATTATGAGTTTGCCGGTCTGGGAAATATTCTGGTTAAAAGTCTAGTACTACTTGCTCCAACATTTTTCCCAGACTGGCATACTTCGAGTCTGCCGTTAGGGGCATTGAACTCCCGGCAGGTGCGACCTGCTGGGAGTTCAGGCCCCTACTGGCAAACATATCCCTGAAGCATCAGCATTTTAAACAAGTGCTTCAGTGGTTCCAATTCCATGGTGTCTTCTGGAACTCCATGGAATTGGAACTTACCGCCATTGTCAGTGCCCGTAATATCCTGTGAACACTGGGACATTGGGTGCCGATAGTGGTAAGAGGATTTTGCACCAGTGGGGTACCGGCAAACTCTTAATGAGGGCCATCTTTAAAATCAAATAATTTATTTAAAAAAATACAATTTAAAGGCAACTAGTATTTTAGTTGCTGACCTTCACTACAATTGCCTGTTGCCCACAACCCGAGTTTTATTATCCACCAATAGTGACCTTTGGCATCTCTGCCAAAATACTGCACGCACCAATTAGTGGGAGTTCTTTTGCAGTTTCCAAAATCATTGCCACTACCTCCCAATGATATTCTGAGCTCTATTGCAGTGTACTGTAGCCCCAAGTCTGCACATTGTTCAAAGCTGGCAATCTGAGAACTGTCCAAACATGTTTATGGGCATTTGGAAACTGGTGATATCTGGTAGATATTGCTTGCATTGGATCCACCATGTTCTCATGCAGTCATTCCCAGTTTCCTCATTGCCAGTGGCCACAACAGGTAGTTCAAACAATCCCATTAATTGATGAGGAAGCACATTACATATTTAGTGACACGTTTATCTAGATTTCACATTATAAGTTGCAAGTAATGTTAGTTCCCAAAATGTCCATGTGGCTACCAGGCTTGCAGGAGGAAGATCACTCTCCCTGCTGTGTAGGTTAATCTACCCCCCTTGAAGATGGCCACTGCCTGCACACTAGAATCACAAAGGACTCCTCTTCATTTGATCAACAATGCTCCTCGGGCAGAAGCGCCTCTAATGGTTGGCCCACATTGAAGCAACAAGTTGGAACTGGCTTCCAAAGGCTGTGACCCAAGGCCAATGGAGCTCTCTGCAGCTCTGCTGCACCCCAGGCTGCTTTGTGGCTACAGGGCTTGCAGGACCAAGATCGCTCTCCTCACCCTTGAGGCAAATCTACCCCCATGAAGAAGGCTGCCACCTGCACACTAGAATCACCAAGGACTCCATTTCATTTGATCAGCAATGCACATTGGGCAGAAGAACCTCTAACGGATGCTCACATTGAACTCGGAAGGCAGAGCCATCTTCCAAAGGCTGTGACTCCAGGCCAACAGAGCTCTCTGCAACTCTCCTCTGTGGTCCTAGGACAAGCCCAGCCCAGAAGCCTCTATGTGCCATCAGCTGAAAGGTAAGCCTGTCATACTGTAGTGTACTGCCGGCACCTATACTGCTGCCTGGGATGGTTATGCACATTATTGCTGCTCACAACACATCCCCACCCCCTGCTGACCCCCTTCCTTCACTCAGAGTCACGTTCGGCCCTCCAAGGTTGCCTAGGCACCCAGAGAGCATTGATGATACCAGCAGCAAGGTCCCAGTAGCAAGCGCTCGCGTCAATCCACCCGATGGACTCCCTCCCAATTCCAAATCATGTGCCCGCCCCCTAGCAAGAAGACAATGATCTATTTAAGGATAACCGCCCTGCTATCATTAACGCTCTGCAGGGAATGGCCAGCCAGCATAACCAGCTCTAAGCGCCTCTCCCCAGACATAATGCCAACTCATTACATCAGGCCCATATCACTTTATCTAAGCTGGCTCCCTGCTTCATTCGCCTCGTGTCAGAAAATTCAAAGGGCTAATACCTGCCAAACATCATTATCGCCCCACAATAAGCAGGCACACACCAAATCACTTAAGGACAGCCACCCCTCCATATGGGAGACCAGCTCCTTCAGACCACCATGCAAGACTACAAGCAATTGCACCAACTAGGTTCCCCTCTCCAATACCCACAGAGCTTCCACCATCCCCACACAACCCTCACTTCTTGTCACACTCAAACCAACCCTAGCCACTATCATAGCAATGAACACTAGGTTAGGTTTACTCTACAAACCAGACCTGGATGGCCATCAACTACTTGTGCCTGAATAACGACAAGATGTAGATCTTGTTGGTGGACTCTCCCGCTATGTTGAGGTGTCCACTTGGATCTCTCTCTCTCTCTCTCTCTCTCTCTCTCTCTCTCTCTCTCTCTCTCTCTCTCTCTCTCTCTCTCCAAACAAGTGAGCACAAACTCTTCCTCAGCAGAATACACTGCAAAACTCAGCAATGCAGCAAGACAGTTCCTGACTCCAGAGAGCTGCCTGACTATCGCCAGAGCAATTACTGGTGCGAGATTGGATTACCGTTATGTCCTCTTTGCCAGGATCTCTAGAACAGAGCATCAACAAACTACAGGTAATCCAAAACTATGCCCTACGAGCATCATTGAACATTCCTAAAAGAGACAACATCTCAGCTGCCAGGAAAAAGGATCACTGGCTCCTAATTCTTGAAAGGGTTATTTTCAAAACATTGTCTATTACCCACAAAGGCCTAAGCAACCCTGCCCCGCAATACCTGTCCCAGAAAATTGAGAGATCTATGACTACCAGACCGGTAAGGTCTATCCATGCTCATCACCTGGCCCTACCAACATTGTAAAGAGCCAGAGGAGGTGGTGGCTGAGTTTTCCCACAGTAGCTTTTAACCATTGGAATGCCCTTCCTCCAGAACAAAGAGCAGAGGACTCTTACTGGTCCTTCCTAAAGGCTTTGAAAACATGGCTATTTGTCTAATGTGTCTGTGGTGTCACCCGCTAATCCCTGGTCCTGTGCAAAAGTTATCTGTTGTAATAACCTGCATTGATGTTCATCATGTCTGCATGTTTGTGGTGGGGTATTGTAATGCCGGAGGAAGCTGATTTATTTATATAACTGTTTAGCAACAGCGCCCTGATGCCTCTGAGCTTAGGCACTTTACAAATTAAAAAAATAAATCTTCCAAATCACCCGGGTGTTCAGTGGCAGATATCCCCATTTTGCACATGCTCATTTAAAGGTCTGATGAATTGCTTCATGCTCAGTTACGGTTACAGAAATGACCAATTCCTGCATACACGGTAATCGTTATTTCCAGCTCTCAGGTATCCAGCAACATGTGTAGTGCAGCAACGAGTAGGACCAGTTTATTAACATACAGGAACAAATATTCCCAGTTCCCATGCTCAGTAACAGGAATATCTATATATCTTTTTTTATTGTAAAAACCCTAATGCCTCCCAGAGTCCGAGGGCTTTGCAAGGGTGGGCTGACAGACCCATAAGCATTACATTTAAGTCTGGAGATGCATATCTTATATTCCTTCAACTCTTCTGTAGTCCTGTATAAATTAACAGGCTGTCAGAATCTTCATAATGGGCAACAGATTTTCCTACTCGCATCTTACCAGCCTAAAGTTAAAGCTGATCACACATTTGAAGATGTTCTTACGGAGAGGTGTAAGGAGGAAAAAGAACTTATTGCATCTCCCATCCCAAAACACATAGAAGTTGTGGGTTGTTGGTCCATGGTGGAAAATAAGGAAATGTATAAGGGGGCATTGCAGAGGTAATACCAATGAATGTAGCAACCACTGTCCCCTAATCTTTTATATTTATTTGGAATAGCTGTCCCCGGGCACGCGTTGCTATGGCTCAGTCTGGTTAAATGGAGAAGAAAGAAAAGAGAAAGCACAAAACAACCCCTCTCTCCTCCCCCATCCCCCATAATCCAGGAGTCAGGTATATAGTCTTTCCCCCTCTCAGTGGTGACAGTGGTGGAGGCAGAGATTGCAGTTCCATTCCCTCCTTGCTTGTGCCCCCGCTTATCCCTTTTCATGGGTCAGAGTTTGCATTGTGCTACCTTGCCTGCTGGAGGATACACACAGCATGGAATGATACTTAGCTGAGTTAGTGTTCCTCAGCCCTGTGCCATGAGCATTATAGCTCTTGGCAGTTGCTGCACCCATCAGCCAAATTCATACATTCTTAAATGAGATGGGGCGATCACCGTGCTCGCAACCATACATCCTCAAGTCTAGCTGCACGTCGCTCTGCTGCTTACTCAGCACGTATTCTAAATTGGAAACAATGAAATGGAATCATAAAATATTTAGTATAGCGTGTGTTTCTTTTACGTCTAACAGATGGCACTGTTTTCCCCCAAAAACATGTTTTTACCTGTCACAGGTGTGGCATCTATATATAGTGGGTATGTAAAAACATGCACGTATTCAAATGCAACGTTGTGTCAAAATCTCAAAGCGATCGGTGAAGAACTTTCGGAGATTTAAGATTTTGAACAAACAAACATTTACATTTTTATTTATATAGAAGATTAGAGAGCATGCTCCATGATGCCATTCTCAAGCATCAGAATGGATCATCAAGTCGGAAGACCCCTTAGTGTACCTAATTGTGGTTTAGGCACACATACTTTAAGTTTGTTCTTAACTTAAAGTGGAGCCAATAGAAAGCTTTTAAGGCAGGCATATGAGTATGGCAGTTTCAATGTGCTGTCTTTGGGAAGACTAGTATTGATTGCATTGTGATATGAGATGTGGCCAATGTCCTACAACATTCAAGAGCAATATGTATGCCACATGTTTTTATGGAGAAGCTAGTGAAACTGTCCAGCCAACCCAATCAAGATATATGCATTCTGGCTAGGTGTGTAGAAGGAGGCAAACAATTTCATCAAGTACTGAACTTCCTTTAAGCAGTTATACAGAGCCCCTCTGGAGGTAGATCATGGTCTCCTTAGCACCGACATGTGAATAGTCGTGTGAGCTTCCAAGATACAGGCAAATGAGGCAATATAGGATTGGCGAGTGGGATAATTCTTAAGGAAGTCTGCTATTGATAAGGCTGCTTCTTGATAACGATGGCTTTACTTTGACTTGCCTAGCAGATGCTGAGGAAAGAAGATAGACAGATGTGCCACCTACTTCCTACTTCCCTAACTAGAGGTTTAGCAAATCTTTGGGGAGAAGTCTTAAAACTCCCAGTGCAAAAATATGGCAATTATTCCAGATGAATGTAATAAAATATTCTTCAATGCTTCAAAGAAAATAACAGTTTTGCCTGTTTCCAAATATTTGAAATGCTCCAGTACTGAAAGTCTTGTTTTAAACACACTCCTGTCTTCTATTATTAGACATGTTTGATTTTCTGGACTTAAAAACATCCAAAAAAGGATTAATAGATTCAATGCTTCCAACCCCCCTAATTGTATCGAATGATGGGAGCTGTTCAGTGATACGTTGTTGTATGCTGTATAAAAGGCAGCTGAGAGGTTCAATGGAATGAGTGCACATGACTTGGCATGAACTCCAGAAATAAAAAAAGTTCATCTATTACATTTATTAAATTGGGTTTTCTCCTACGAAGTGACCCGGAAGAAATCCTTTACATTAGTAATTAGCTTGTTGTTTTCCAAGTAGAATGAATGTGTGTGGTTATAACAATCAACAGTCCTTTGGTGAAACAAGGGAGTAACAAGTTATGTCATTTGTTGGGCAGGATATTAGAATATGAAAATAGTTAATAAAGTTAGTGATGAGAGTAAACAGTGACTAATAGCCAAGGTTAATTACATTAATTTGGAAAACATCTGTTTGGGGATATCATCTTTTGGAGGATGATATGAGCTTCCTCATGTTGGGTTCTTCTGTGAGGTTCAACAAACAGTAGAACAAGTCATTTGGAGTGAGGCAGATAATATAATATTTGTCCGCTGTTGTCAGCAATTTTGATGCAGAAAATGGGTGTAGGATTCGCTATTGTTCATTCAAGGAGGAGAGGCGGAGCATTATTTTTGTGGTACCACTTCATTTGGAACAATTATTTTGAATAGTTCACTGCTTCCATGATTTGGGCATGCAATTGGGTGTTTTTATATCTAGTACAAGCACGGTTATAGCCTTGGGTATATATGTTAATGTTAAAGGATATTTATTCCATACACTATCACCACCGGAGTAGTCCCCTGGCGCTCTGGAGGATCTGAAAGGAAATAGGGTAGGATGGGTTAGTAAAGCTGAGTGGGAAAATAGCAAGAGAGCTGTGCTGTGCTGTTGGCAGCCTCAGTTTGGTTAACACTGTTCGCAGAGCTTAGGTGTGCTTTTCAGTTGACAGCCGTTATGTGCTGTTGGGCAAGGCTATGTGTGCTTTATTTTGTTGTTGTGATGTAGTAAAACGCATGCAGTTTGTTGCACTTTAGAGGGATGGTTGTGTTTAGTTAGAGTTTCAGAGGTGTATCCAGAGAGGTGAGATTTCTTGGTAGGGTTGGTAAGCGGCATCACTATCTAGATGTGACGCATGCTAATCTTCACAATTCTGTCTAGATTTGATGCAATCTAATATTTACAATTCCGTCAAGATGCGACACAAACTAATATTCACAATTTGGTCTAGATCTGACACAATCTAATCTTTACATTCTGTCTAGATGTGACGCAAGCTAATCATTAAAATTCTGTCTAGATGTGACACAAGCTAATATTCACAATTCTGTCTAAATGTTGCACAGGCTAATATTCACAAGTGTGACGCAGGCTAATATTCACAATTCTGTCTCATGGTGATGCAGACTGGTCTTAACAATTCTGTCTAGATGTGATGCAAGTTAATATTCACAATTCTGTCTAGATGTGACTCAGGCTAATATTCACAATTCCGTCTGGGTATGATGCAAGCTAATCTTTACAATTCTGTCTAGATGTGACGCAAGCTAATATTCACAATTCTGTCTGGATGTGACGCAAACTAATATTCACAATTCTACCAAAAAGTGACACAAGCTAATCTTTACAATTCGGTCTAGATGTGACACAAGCTAATATTCACAATTCTGTCTAAATGTGATGCAGGCTAATACTCACAAGTGTTATGCAGGCTAATATTCACAATTCTGTCTAGATGTGACACCAGCTATTCTTCACAATTCTGTCTCGTAGTGATGCAGGCTGATCGTATCAATTCTGTCTAGATTTGACGCAAGCTAATATTCACAATTCTGTCTAGATGTGACGCAGGCTTATATTCACAATTCTGTCTGGGTGGGACACAGGCTAATAATCACAATTCTGCCCAGACGTGACCCCAGCTATTCTTCACAATTCTGTCTCGATGTGACGCAAACTAATATTCACAATTCTGTCCAGATTTGATGCAGGCTAATATTCACAATCCCGTCTGGGTATGATGCAAGCAAATCTTTACAATTCTGTCTAGATGTGACGCAAGCTAATATTCACAATTCTGTCTAGATGTGACACAAGCTAATCTTTACAATTCTGTCTAGATGTGATGCAAGCAAATTTTCGCAATTCTCTGTAGATGTGACACAATGCTAATATTCACACTTCTGTCTAGATGTGACGCAAGGCTAATCATTACAATTCTACCTAGATGGTACACAAGAATATCTTCACAGTTCTGTCTAGATGTGATGCAAGCTGGATGTGACATGGGCTAATATTCACAATTCTGTCTAGATGTGACCCAAGGCTAATCAGGTTTGGCCAATTTGACTGAAAATATTTAACTGTATGGTCTAGTTGACCGAATTTAGGCTGCACAAAATGATCGTACAGCCAAAAATTCAGTCAACTAGGCCATACGGTTAAATCATAGTGAACAAGGGGTCGCTTGGTTGTCCCCTGCTCCTCTTGCTCGGTATAATGGAAACAGCAGTTTGCAGGGGTGTCCCCCGCTTTTGGGACATTGGAAGCGGTGGACTTAAAAAAAATATAAAACAAAGAAATGGACCCTGTGTCATCAGTTCTGACCTGCGTTGCGCAGACAGAACTGACGCCACAGTGTCAGAATGAAGGCAGCCACTGAAAGGTAAATGGGGGAGGGTGGGGATCTATTGGGAGGGTGGGAGGTGGGAATGGATTAGTTGATTTTGGCCACAGCAAAATTGGGTTTTCTGCAAAAATGACTACAGTCAATTCCTCTGCAAACAATTATGCCACGGTCAAATCATACCAATCCGGCTAATCATTACAATTCTATCTAGATGTGACACAGGATTATCTTCACAGTTCTGTCTGCATGTGATGCAAGCCAATTATTCACAATTCTGTCTGGGTGTGACGCTGACTAATCTTCACAATTTTACCCCATCCATAACTTGCCAAAATGTAAACTGCTGTTTGATGCAACGTATGATAACCTTACACATTGTGGCTAAATTCAGAATTGCTACCTTATACAAGTGGGGGAAAAAATGCTGATAAGCAACAAGTCGGCTGAGTGCCTGGGCAGTAGGGAATTGTGAAATGAGATGGGTGGGGTAGTTAATAGAGTACAGTAATGGCTTACTAACACAATCAGGGCAAATTTGAGATAAGATTACTATTCAAACTGTGGGCTAGACGCATTAGACAGCCAGTTATTAGAGAATAAGATATAAATTAGATTGGGTTGGTCAGTTTAGTGGGGAGCAGTACTGGCTGCAACCCCTGCATGAAACTGCACTTACCTTGTCAGATGCTGCTGTGTTTACCTCATCCGGCACCACAGGCCAACACGGTTTGGAGCTGCTTCGGCAGGAGCTGTACTTTGCCCCTGGGTCCTTCACCAAAGGGGCTGTCTGGGTAGTTAGGGTGTCTTGGGAGTGTCGCTAATGAGGTGTTCCAGGTCAGGAGAGGGGGGGCTGCAGAACAGCAATCCACAGTTGGAGGGCAGGAAGAGAGGCTGGCTGGGAATGAGGGTGGCAGCAAGGAGGGACAGTGATTGGCCTATTTTGTACAATGTGATTGGACCCACCAGGAATTTACAATTCAGTCATTATTTTTCCATGGTGCTACCTTGTCTTGATGTGATTCAGAGGTTGTTGGTGAAATAACTATTCTTTTTGATGTTTTTCAGTGAGGCCAAGTCTCTTTTGGTAGAAACGTATTCACCACAGTAGGCAAAATATACCAAATGGGTGCCAAAACAATGCCAGGCCAGTATACTGCATATGATAAACAAATATGTTATTATCTCTGTTACTCAAAAACAAAGATCACCTGCAAACCTACAGAATGCCTACTTCAACCCAAATTCATCTATTAAATTGCATTGTACCTCATATGTATAATCTCTATAATGTTACAGTTACAAAATCCAAATGTGTATCAAACTACTTTAAAACATGTTGCACTCCACAAAACAAACATAATAGCACAATTATGCATTAAACTAAACATTCTAAATGATACGTACAAAATGTATGTCATAAACAAAAAACCGTTAGAATATGCTGTCAGATATCTGACTACTTTAATTATACTATAAAGAACACAGCTACCATTCCTGGGTTTTCCACATTGGATTGTTTTCCCATGACACAATGATTACAAATATGTGCATATAATAGCAACAAACTGATCTGAACAGCACATGGTACACATAATGTACTAGTTATGAGTATATTTTTCACATCGAGTTCTACAACTAATTACATTTTATTTTCTGTGCAGAAAATGACATATGTTACCATTCCGCCTTTATCAGTGCAAGACAACACTCAGACTATGACAGCAATAACAACATGATCAGTGTTCTATAAAAGTCAACCTTCTGACCAAGAACTTCACACAACACCAACAGGACCAGGGAAAGGAGGACCGAGCACCCGCCCTGGAACTATACCCCAAACCGACTATTTTCTGGCTCTGATCATAAATCCCACGTCACAAATGAGAGCACAGAAAATAGGCCCAATATACATTATAGCTATGTGCACTATCATATAACCTGCTCTCTGCTTCAACAGCCACATTAGCCACCACTTGGGAACAGCTAATAACGTAAACATATTAATGACAGAAGCAACACCTTACCATGAATCACATATAAAAACTTAAACACAAAGATTCATTACACCCACTTCCATCGTCGATGTATCCACTAATGTATCAGCAGAAGTTACACATGACACATTACAAAAATAGCACCTGCACCACATCTCATATTCTCAACCCACCAAAAGATCAAACATGTTCATTTTGAAATCTTCATTCACAACACAAATAACATCAAGAATATCTCCAGAAAGAGAGCCCATTACCATCTCAATTCCATGGCCCACCTAAACGCCACAAAAGTTAATTTTCAATTGTTCATTCACAAAACATGTTACCTCAACAAGGCCAGCAAAAAGAGAGTGCAGGGTCTCAAACCACTATTCCCTGGTCGGAATTATTAAAAAAAACACACACACCAAAAACTCGGAAGGCAGAGCCATCTTCCAAAGGCTGTGACTCCAGGCCAACAGAGCTCTCTGCAACTCTCCTCTGTGGTCCTAGGACAAGCCCAGCCCAGAAGCCTCTATGTGCCATCAGCTGAAAGGTAAGCCTGTCATACTGTAGTGTACTGCCAGCACCTATACTGCTGCCTGGGATGGTTATGCACATTATTGCTGCCCACAACACTTCCCCACCCCCTGCTGACCCCCTTCCTTCACCCAGAGTCACGTTCAGCCCTCCAAGGTTGCCTAGGCACCCAGAGAGCATTGATGATACCAGCAGCAAGGTCCCAGTAGCAATCGCTCGCATCAATCCACCCGATGGACTCCCTCCCACTTCCAAATCATGTGCCCGCCCCCTAGCAAGAAGACAATGATCTATTTAAGGATAACCGCCCTGCTATCATTAACGCTCTGCGGGGAATGGCCAGCCAGCATAACCAGCTCTAAGCGCCTCTCCCCAGACATAATGCCAACTCATTACATCAGGCCCATATCACTTTATCTAAGCTGGCTCCCTGCTTCATTCGCCTCGTGTCAGAAAATTCAAAGGGCTAATACCTGCCAAACATCATCATCGCCCCACAATAAGCAGGCACACACCAAATCACTTAAGGACAGCCACCCCTCCATATGGGAGACCAGCTCCTTCAGACCACCATGCAAGACTACAAGCAATTGCACCAACTAGGTTCCCCTCTCCAATACCCACAGAGCTTCCACCATCCCCACACAACCCTCACTTCTTGTCACACTCAAACCAACCCTAGCCACTATCATAGCAATGAACACTAGGTTAGGTTTACTCTACAAACCAGGCCTGGATGGCCATCAACTACTTGTGCCTGAATAACGACAAGATGTAGATCTTGTTGGTGGACTCTCCCGCTATGTTGAAGAAACTTAGCCCCCAATTCACCTCCTTCATGATAGATGGGATTCAGATTCCCAACTCAGCCTTGGTAAAAGCATTGGGTGTCCACTTGGATGTCTGTCTGTCTGTCTGTCTGTCTGTGTCTCTCTCTCTCTCTCTCTCTCTCTCTCTCTCTCTCTCTCTCTCCAAACATGTGAGCACAAACTCTTCCTCAGCAGAATACACTGCAAAACTCAGCAATGCAGCAAGACAGTTCCTGACTCCAGAGAGCTGCCTGACTATCGCCAGAGCAATTACTGGTGCGAGATTGGATTACCGTTATGTCCTCTTTGCCAGGATCTCTAGAACAGAACATCAACAAACTACAGGCAATCCAAAACTATGCCCTACGAGCATCATTGAACATTCCTAAAAGAGACAACATCTCAGCTGCCAGGAAAAAGGATCACTGGCTCCTAAATCTTGAAAGGGTTATTTTCAAAACATTGTCTATTACCCACAAAGGCCTAAGCAACCCTGCCCCGCAATACCTGTCCCAGAAAATTGAGAGATCTATGACTACCAGACCGGTAAGGTCTATCCATGCTCATCTCTGGCCCTACCAACATTGTAAAGAGCCAGAGGAGGTGGTGGCTGAGTTTTCCCACAGTAGCTTTTAACCATTGGAATGCCCTTCCTCCAGAACAAAGAGCAGAGGACTCTTACTGGTCCTTCCTAAAGGCTTTGAAAACATGGCTATTTGTCTAATGTGCCTCTGGTGTCACCCGCTAATCCCTGGTCCTGTGCAAACGTTATCTGTTGTAATAACCTGCATTGATGTTCATTATGTATGCATGTTTGTGGTGGGGTATTGTAATGCCGGAGGAAGCTGATTTATTTATATAACTGTTTCGCAACAGCGCCCTGATGCCTCTGGGCTTAGGCACTTTACAAATTAAAAAAATAAATCTTCCAAATCACCCGGGTGTTCAGTGGCAGATATCCCCATTTTGCACATGCTCATTTAAAGGTCTGGTGAATTGCTTCATGCTCAGTTACGGTTACAGAAATGACCAATTCCGGCATACACGGTAATCGTTATTTCCAGCTCTCAGGTATCCAGCAACATGTGTAGTGCAGCAACGAGTAGGACCAGTTTATTAACACACAGGAACAAATATTCCCAGTTCCCATGCTCAGTAACAGGAATATCTATATATCTTTTTTTATTGTAAAAACCTTAATGCCTCCCAGAGTCCGAGGGCTTTGCAAGGGCGGGCTGACAGACCCATAAGCATTACATTTAAGTCTGGAGATGCGTATGTTATATTCCTTCATCTCTTCTGTAGTCCTGTATAAATTAACAGGCTGTCAGAATCTTCATAATGGGCAACAGATTTTCCTACTCGCATCTTACCAGCCTAAAGTTAAAGCTGATCACACATTTGAAGATGTTCTTACGGAGAGGTGTAAGGAGGACAAAGAACTTATTGCATCTCCCATCCCAAAACACATAGAAGTTGTGGGTTGTTGGTCCATGGTGGAAAATAAGGAAATGTATAAGGGGGCATTGCAGAGGTAATACCAATGAATGTAGCAACCATTGTCCCCTAATCTTTTATATTTATTTGGAATAGCTGTCCCTGGGCACGCGTTGCTATGGCTCAGTCTGGTTAAATGGAGAAGAAAGAAAAGAGAAAGCACAAAACAACCCCTCTCTTCTCCCCCATCCCCCATAATCCAGGAGTCAGGTATATAGTCTTTCCCCCTCTCAGTGGTGGCAGTGGTGGAGGCAGAGATTGCAGTTCCATTCCCTCCTTGCTTGTTCCCCCGCTTATCCCTTTTCATGGGTCAGAGTTTGCATTGTGCTACCTTGCCTGCTGGAGGATACACACAGCATGGAATGATACTTAGCTCAGTTAGTGTTCCTCAGCCCTGTGCCATGAGCATTATAGCTCTTGGCAGTTGCTGCACCCATCAGCCAAATTCATCCATTCTTAAATGAGATGGGGCGATCACCGTGCTCGCAACCATACATCCTCAAGTCTGGCTGCACGTCACTCTGCTGCTTACTCGGCACGTATTCTAAATTGGAAACAATGAAATGGAATCATAAAATATTTAGTATAGCGTGTGTTTCTTTTACGTCTAACAGATGGCGCTGTTTTCCCCCAAAAACATGTTTTTACCTGTCACAGGTGTGGCATCTATATATAGTGGGTATGTAAAAACATGCATGTATTCAAATGCAACGTTGTGTCAAAATTTCAAAGCGATCGGTGAAAAACTTTCGGAGATTTAAGATTTTGAACAAACAAACATTTACATTTTTATTTATATAGAAGATTAGAGAGCATGCTCCATGATGCCATTCTCAAGCATCAGAATGGATCATCAAGTTGGAAGACCCCTTAGTGTACCTAATTGTGGTTTAGGCACACATACTTTAAGTTTGTTCTTAACTTAAAGTCGAGCCAATAGAAAGCTTTTAAGGCAGGCATATGAGTATGGCAGTTTCAATGTGCTGTCTTTGGGAAGACTAGTATTGATTGCATTGTGATATGAGATGTGGCCAATGTCCTACAACATTCAAGAGCAATATGTATGCCACATGTTTTTATGGGGAAGCTAGTGAAACTGTCCAGCCAACCCAATCAAGATATATGCATTCTGGCTAGCTGTGTAGAAGGAGGCAAACAATTTCATCAAGTACTGAACTTCCTTTAAGCAGTTATACAGAGCCCCTCTGGAGGTAGATCATGGTCTCCTTAGCACCGACATGTGAATAGTCGTGTGAGCTTCCAAGATACAGGCAAATGAGGCAATATAGGATTGGCGAGTGGGATAATTCTTAAGGGAGTCTGCTATTGATAAGGCTGCTTGTTGATAACGATGGCTTTACTTTGACTTGCCTAGCAGATGCTGAGGAAAGAAGATAGACAGATGTGCCACCTACTTCCTACTTCCCTAACTAGAGGTTTAGCAAATCTTTGGGGAGAAGTCTTAAAACTCCCAGTACAAAAATGTGGCAATTATTCCAGATGAATGTAATAAAATATTCTTCAATGCTTCAAAGAAAATAACACTTTTGCCTGTTTCCAAATATTTGAAATGCTCCAGTACTGAAAGTCTTGTTTTAAACACACTCCTGTCTTCTATTAATTAGACATGTTTGATTTTCTGGACTTAAAAACATCCAAAAAAAGGATTAATAGATTCAATGCTTCCAACCCCCCTAATTGTATCGAATGATGGGAGCTGTTCAGTGATACGTTGTTGTATGCTGTATAAAAGGCAGCTGAGAGGTTCAATGGAATGAGTGCACATGACTTGGCATGAACTCCAGAAATAAAAAAAGTTCATCTATTACATTTATTAAATTGGGTTTTCTCCTACGAAGTGACCCGGAAGAAATCCTTTACATTAGTAATTAGCTTGTTGTTTTCCAAGTAGAATGAATGTGTGTGGTTATAACAACCAACAGTCCTTTGGTGAAACAAGGGAGTAACAAGTTATGTCATTTGTTGGGCAGGATATTGGAATATGAAAATAGTTAATAAAGTTAGTGATGAGAGTAAACAGTGACTAATAGCCAAGGTTAATTACATTCATTTGGAAAACATCTGTTTGGGGATATCATCTTTTGGAGGATGATATGAGCTTCCTCATGTTGGGTTCTTCTGTGAGGTTCAACAAACAGTAGAACAGGTCATTTGGAGTGAGGCAGATAATATAATATTTTTCCGCTGTTGTCAGCAATTTTGATGCAGTAAATGGGTGTAGGATTCGCTATTGTTCATTCAAGGAGGAGAGGCGGAGCATTATTTTTTTGGTACCACTTCATTTGGAACAATTATTTTGAATAGTTCACTGCTTCCATGATTTGGGCATGCAAGTGGGTGTTTTTATATCTAGTACAAGCACGGTTATAGCCTTGGGTATATATGTTAATGTTAAAGGATATTTATTCCATACACTATCACCACCGGAGTAGTCCCCTGGCGCTCTGGAGGATCTGAAAGGAAATAGGGTAGGATGGGTTAGTAAAGCTGAGTGGGAAAATAGCAAGAGAGCTGTGCTGTGCTGTTGGCAGCCTCAGTTTGGTTAACACTGTTCACAGAGCTTAGGTGTGCTTTTCAGTTGACAGCCGTTATGTGCTGTTGTGCAAGGCTATGTGTGCTTTATTTTGTTGTTGTGATGTAGTAAAACGCATGCAGTTTGTTGCACTTTAGAGGGATGGTTGTGTTTAGTTAGAGTTTCAGAGGTGTATCCAGAGAGGTGAGATTTCTTGGTAGGGTTGGTAAGCGGCATCACTATCTAGATGTGACGCATGCTAATCTTCACAATTCTGTCTAGATTAGATGCAATCTAATATTTACAATTCCGTCAAGATGTGACACAAACTAATATTCACAATTTGGTCTAGATCTGACACAATCTAATCTTTACATTCTGTCTAGATGTGACACAAGCTCATCTTTACAATTTTGTCTAGATGTGACGCAAGCTAATCATTAAAATTCTGTCTAGATGTGACACAAGCTAATATTCACAATTCTGTCTAAATGTTGCACAGGCTAATATTCACAAGTGTGACGCAGGCTTATATTCACAATTCTGTCTCGTGGTGATGCAGACTGGTCTTAACAATTCTGTCTAGATGTGATGCAAGTTAATATTCACAATTCTGTCTAGATGTGACTCAGGCTAATATTCACAATTCCGTCTGGGTATGATGCAAGTTAATCTTTACAATTCTGTCTAGATGTGACGCAAGCTAATATTCAAATTCTGTCTGGATGTGACGCAAACTAATATTCACAATTTTACCCAAAAGTGACACAAGCTAATCTTTACAATTCGGTCTAGATGTGACACAAGCTAATATTCACAATTCTGTCTAGTTGTGACCCAAGGCTAATCGGGTTTGGCCAATTTGACTGAAAATATTTAACTGTATGGTCTAGTTGACCGAGTTTAGGCTGCACAAAATGATCGTACAGCCAAAAATTCAGTCAACTAAGCCATACGGTTAAATCATAGTGAACAAGGGGTCGCTTGGTTGTCCCCTGCTCCTCTTGCTCGGTATAATGGAAACAGCAGTTTGCAGGGGTGTCCCCCACTTTTGGGACATTGGAAGCGGTGGACTTAAAAAAAATATAAAACAAAGAAATGGACCCTGTGTCATCAGTTCTGACCTGCGTTGCGCAGACAGAACTGACGCCACAGTGTCAGAATGAAGGCAGCCACTGAAAGGTAAATGGGGGAGGGTGGGGATCTATTGGGAGGGTGGATGGTGGGAATGGATTAGTTGATTTTGCCCACAGCAAAATTGGGTTTTCAGCAAAATTGACTACAGTCAATTCCTCTGCAAACAATTATGCCACGGTCAAATCATACCAATCCGGCTAATCATTACAATTCTATCTAGATGTGACACAGGATTATCTTCACAGTTCTGTCTGCATGTGATGCAAGCCAATTATTCACAATTCTGTCTGGGTGTGACGCTGACTAATCTTCACAATTTTACCCCATCCATAACTTGCCAAAATGTAAACTGCTGTTTGATGCAACATATGATAACCTTACACATTGTGGCTAAATTCAGAATTGCTACCTTATACAAGTGGGGGAAAAAATGCTGATAAGCAACAAGTCGGCTGAGTGCCTGGGCAGTAGGGAATTGTGAAATGAGATGGGTGGGGTAGTTAATAGAGTACAGTAATGGCTTACTAACACAATCAGGGCAAATTTGAGATAAGATTACTATTCAAACTGTGGGCTAGACGCATTAGACAGCCAGTTATTACAGAATAAGATATAAATTAGATTGGGTTGGTCGGTTTAGTGGGGAGCAGTACTGGCTGCAACCCCTGCATGAAACTGCACTTACCTTGTCAGATGCTGCTGTGTTTACCTCATCCGGCACCACAGGCCAACACGGTTTGGAGCTGCTTCGGCAGGAGCTGTACTTTGCCCCTGGGTCCTTCACCAAAGGGGCTGTCTGGGTAGTTAGGGTGTCTTGGGAGTGACGCTAATGAGGTGTTCCAGGTCAGGAGAGGGGGGGCTGCAGAACAGCAATCCACAGTTGGAGGGCAGGAAGAGAGGCTGGCTGGGAATGAGGGTGGCAGCAAGGAGGGACAGTGATTGGCCTATTTTGTACAATGTGATTGGACCCACCAGGAATTTACAATTCAGTCATTATTTTTCCATGGTGCTACCTTGTCTTGATGTGATTCAGAGGTTGTTGGTGAAATAACTATTCTATTTGATGTTTTTCAGTGAGGCCAAGTCTCTTTTGGTAGAAACGTATTCACCACAGTAGGCAAAATATACCAAATGGGTGCCAAAACAATGCCAGGCCAGTTTACTGCATATGATAAACAAATATGTTATTATCTCTGTTACTCAAAAACAAAGATCACCTGCAAACCTACAGAATGCCTACTTCAACCCAAATGAATCTATTAAATTGCATTGTACCTCATATGTATAATCTCTATAATGTTACAGTTACAAAATCCAAATGTGTATCAAACTACTTTAAAAAGAGGAAATGGAGTCAAAAAGGCTACCCTGACCCAAACGATCGTATTGTGATTCCAAGCAATACATGTACTAAGTTTTCACTCTGCCTACTAACCCACGAAATAGCAGATATTTATGTGCTCACGGTTGCACATCCTGAATGCAATAGCACCCTTTTTGAAAATATGTCTCGTTTTCTGAAAATATGTTTATCGTGTTAGTGTTAAATAAACTTGTTTTTTCTTGATACTCTCGCCATCTTTAAGGGTGTTTGTCTTAATAAGCTAGCCATTAGCTAGCTTTGCTGCAAATGTTGTGACCTCCTTTCCCGTCTTGGGTCAGGGTAGCCTTTTTGACTCCATTTCCTCTTTTTCTAGTATACCCACCCTTAGGAGTCAGGCCCCCTTCACAAAAAAGATAGTTCCGCCCAATTTTTCTCTCATCAAACTACTTTAAAACATAAAGCACTCCACAAAACAAACATAATAACACAATTATGCATTAAACTAAACATTCTAAATGATACGTACAAAATGTATGTCATAAACAAAAAACCGTTAGAATATGCTGTCAGATATCTGACTACTTTAATTATACTATAAAGAACACAGCTACCATTCCTGGGTTTTCCACATTGGATTGTTTTCCCATGACACAATGATTACAAATATGTGCATATAATAGCAACAAACTGATCTGAACAGCACATGGTACACATAATGTACTAGTTATGAGTATGAAAAAAAAACCTATTTGTTATATTTATCACAACGAGTTCTACAACTAATTACATTTTATTTTCTGTGCAGAAAATGACATATGTTACCATTCCACCTTTATCAGTGCAAGACAACACTCAGACTATGACAGCAATAACAACATGATCAGTGTTCTATAAAAGTCAACCTTCTGACCAAGAACTTCACACAACACCAACAGGACCAGGGAAAGGAGGACCGAGCACCCGCCCTGGAACTATACCCCAAACCGACTATTTTCTGGCTCTGATCATAAATCCCACATCACAAATGAGAGCGCAGAAAATAGGCCCATAATACATTATAGCTATGTGCACTATCATATAACCTGCTCTCTGCTTCAACAGCCACATTAGCCACCACTTGGGAACAGCTAATAACGTATACATATTAATGACAGAAGCAACACCTTACCATGAATCACATATAAAAACTTAAACACAAAGATTCATTACACCCACTTCCATCGTCGATGTATCCACTAATGTATCAGCAGAAGTTACACATGACACATTACAAAAATAGCACCTGCACCACATCTCATATTCTCAACCCACCAAAAGATCAAACATGTTCATTTTGAAATCTTCATTCACAACACAAATAACATCAAGAATATCTCCAGAAAGAGAGCCCATTACCATCTCAATTCCATGGCCCACCTAAACGCCACAAAAGTTAATTTTCAATTGTTCATTCACAAAACATGTTACCTCAAGAAGGCCAGCAAAAAGAGAGTGCAGGGTCTCAAACCACTATTCCCTGGTCGGAATTATTAAAAAAAACACACACACCAAAAGCAAAACCAGATAAACAAAACCCAAGGGCTGCCCTAGAGTCCCCGTCTAAGCCGATTATTGCCTGGAAATCCTTACAAACACAGCAGTATAAACAAATATACAGAAAATATGCCAAACATAATTCATAGCTGTAAAGTTCCCATGTACACTTCCAGCTGCCCATCTCTCTGTTTCCCCAATCACAACATATATCTATTGACCACCACCAAGGAATGCATAGGAGTATCCATATGTTTCCTCCAAAAACACTGCCTTACTACAAATAATATAAACACATACCCTTTGTGAGACAGGTACTGGCTGTCCTGCTAAAGCAGATAGAATGTTCACTACACCTAAAAAGAAGAACAGCACCACTCATATATTGGCATGTGCTACTCATTCTAAATTGGGTTAAAACAGCATAAACCCATCTCAAGTAACCGGACACACTAGATGTCATGCCTTCACATATGTTAGGCAAGGCAATGCTTCAAAGCACATACAATAATCAATCACCAGTGATGAAATCATCACAGGTAGTGAGTACATTATGTTGCCACTTTAGTGCAAAGATGTCTGCATATGGAGAAAGTAGCTCCAGGATGTATTCCATTGTCCTCAAAGAAGAAATCAAGGTGTGGCAAATTGACTTCTGCCCTGCTACAGTAAAAGGATGAATACAGGCTAAAACGCCCACTCACTCCTTACACTTCTACAAACCACACAGTCCGGAGATATACATCCTTCACCTTTTGTGGTAATGTGGACTGAGGGAAGTCTGTACTCTTGAGAGGGGTGTGAATGTGGTTCAGCATCTACCCAAACAGAGAAGTATAACAGTCCAAAATAGAGGAAGGTCCAATCAAGGGTATTTAAATATATATACTTTAATTAAACACCACATTCAACAATAAAGAAATAGAAAACAATATAAAAAAATCACCCCTATAGAATGAGCATAGTACATGCAAGAATAGAATAGATGCAGCAGGCTGGGTAATGAGACAGGGGAGAGAAAAGGAAACTTAAAGACCACAGTGTTCAGAAAGGATATTTCTAAGACATTGAAAATGGGATTAAAATGACTTTACACGGTCTCTTAGGTATTTCAAAAAAGTGTACTCCCTACTTTTTGTTCTCGGGGGGACGACACTATCAATGGGAGGCTATTGAGCAAAAGCAAAGGATAATAGGCCGACTACCCCTACCTTAAGTCCCTGAGAAACACAGGATTAAATCCAAGCTAATCTCATACAATTTTAAGATTAGTTATACCACACGCAATATTCATTGAAAAATTAATTTTATTGTTGGAGCATTTTATGCCCAGAGTAAAAAAGGCTCGCAGAGGCCTATGTAAATAAAAAAAAAATAAAAAACTGTGCTATTCACTTACACTCTAACTGGTGTCTTAACACCAAACCTTTCATGATGGTAAAATACGTAGAGAAAGGAAAGAACGGGAAAGCCAGTATGTAATACTGTAAACATAGACATATATAATCACAAACAGAGGGATCAGGCATCTTTTATCCTACCAACAATAATGTGTACCTCATAGGTTTAACTGGAGTGGTTGATCATTCGTGCGATCCTATACTTCATTTACTAACCACTCTATTTTGTTTGGCCACGTCGATGTAGGGCAAAAGGGGTTACTTTGTACACACCAAATACCCTATAGTAAATTGTTGCAGTGAGAGATAGGAAACAAAGGTGTACAAGGTTCCTATTGGCAAGTCGACATATGTTTCGGCCTTTCTGACTCATACGGTGCACTCTCTCGGTGCCGTTGGTTCTGATGGTGTTAATGGTCGTCTTCAGGACGTAAATATCAACAGGGTAATTCATAGAAATTCGCACAAAAGTGGCACATGCGGCTGGCGCACAGTGTCCCCGTGCGATACACTGCGCCAGCCACGTGCGAAAAAATCCTTTTCATCGCACAGCGTATTCATGGATTTTAACCTCCGAAACCAGCCGTGGCGCAGAGTGGCGCAGCGACCCCGCAGCAGCGCCAGTTACGCCCCCAAGAACGCCCTCGCGCACGGAAAAGCCTTCAAAATTCCCAAATCATCGCAAAGGGCTGCGCTAACACTGGACCAGTTCACAGGGCTGCCAAATAGCAAACGCCAAGCGGGGAACGTGTATTTCAGTGGTTTGCGGGAAGTTTCACACGCGATTGTCCTGGGTACGTGTACATCAGGGGTGCGTGGGAAGTAACACACGCAATTCCATCAGGGTACATGTATTTCAGGGGTGCGCAGGAAGTATCACACGCGATTCCATCAGGGTACGTGTATTCCAGGGGTGCGCGGAAAGTATCACATGCAAAAGCAGCAGGGCACGTGTATTTCAGGGGTGCGCAGGAAGTATCACACGCGATTCCATCAGGGTACGTGTATTCCAGGGGTGCGTGGGGAGCACCACACGTGAATTGCACGTGTGGGTCCTCCCAGGTGTTCCCTCTACACCCTCCACGGCCCCTGCAGGCAGCCCACACCACAGGGGCCTACCCTGCACATGTCCCGCAGGCAGCCCATCCACCATGGCCATGCCCCCCAGCCAACCCACATGTCACCTTGCACTACTGCCCACCAACGCATGTCCCCCTGCACCCCCAGCCCCCAGGGCCACCCTCAACCAGGCCCCCACTCATGTCCAACTCATGTCTCCCATCACCCCCACCCCCCAGCAGTGCAGGGCACCCTCCACCAGGCCCCCACTCATGTCTCCCAGCACCCCCACCCCCCAGCAGCCAGGGGCACCCTCCACCAGGCCCCCACTCATGTCCCCCTGCACCCCCACCCCCCAGCAGTGCAGGGCACCCTCCACCAGGCCCCCACTCATGTCTCCCACCACCCCCACCCCCCAGCATCCAGGGGCACCCTCCACCAGGCCCCCACTCATGTCCAACTGATGTCTCCCATCACCCCCACGCCCCTGCAGTGCAGGGCACCCTCCACCAGGCCCCCACTCATGTCTCCCATCACCCCCACCCCCCAGCAGTGCAGGGGCAGCCTCCACCAGGCCCCCACTCATGTCTCCCACCACCCCCACCCCCCAGCAGTGCAGGGCACCCTCCACCAGGCCCCCACTCATGTCCAACTCATGTCTCCCATCACCCCCACCCCCCAGCAGTGCAGGGCACCCTCCACCAGGCCCCCACTCATGTCTCCCACCACCCCCACCCCCCAGCAGTGCAGGGGCACCCTCCACCAGGCCCCCACTCATGTCTCCCATCACCCCCACCCCCCCAGCATCCAGGGGCACCCTCCACCAGGCCCCCACTCATGTCTCCCACCACCCCCACCCCCCAGCAGTGCAGGGCACCCTCCACCAGGCCCCCACTCATGTCTCCCATCACCCCCACCCCCCAGCAGTGCAGGGCACCCTCCACCAGGCCCCCACTCATGTCCAACTCATGTCTCCCATCACCCCCACCCCCAGCAGTGCAGGGCACCCTCCACCAGGCCCCCACTCATGTCTCCCATCACCCCCACCCCCCAGCAGTGCAGGAGCAGCCTCCACCAGGCCCCCACTCATGTCTCCCACCACCCCCACCCCCCAGCAGTGCAGGGGCAGCCTCCACCAGGCCCCCACTCATGTCCAACTCATGTCTCCCATCACCCCCGCCCCCCAGCAGTGCAGGGCACCCTCCACCAGGCCCCACTCATGTCTCCCATCACCCCCACCCCCCAGCAGTGCAGGGCACCCTCCACCAGGCCCCCACTCATGTCCAACTCATGTCTCCCATCACCCCCACCCCCCAGCAGTGCAGGGCACCCTCCACCAGGCCCCCACTCATGTCTCCAAGCACCCCCACCCTCCAGCAGTGCAGGACACCCTCCACCAGGCCCCCACTCATGTCTCCCAGCACCCCCACCGCCCAGCAGCCAGGGGCACCCTCCACCAGGCCCCCACTCATGTCCCCCTGCACCCCCACCCCCAGCAGTGCAGGGGCACCCTCCACCAGGACCCCACTCATATCCAACTCATGTCTCCCATCACCCCCACCCCCCAGCAGAGCAGTGCAGGGCACCCTCCACCAGGCCCCCACTCATGTCTCCCATCACCCCACCCCCCAGCAGTGCAGGGCAGCCTCCACCAGGCCCCCACTCATGTCTCCCACCACCCCCACCCCCCAGCAGTGCAGGGGCAGCCTCCACCAGGCCCCCACTCATGTCCCCCTGCACCCCCACCCCCCAGCATTGCAGGGCACCCTCCACCAGGCCCACACTCATGTCTCCCATCACCTCCACCCCCCAGCAGTGCAGGGCACCCTCCACCAGGCCCCCACTCATGTCCCCCTGCACCCCCACCCCCCAGCAGTGCAGGGCACCCTCCACCAGGCCCCCACTCATGTCTCCCAGCACCCCCACCCCCCAGCAGCCAGGGGCACCCTCCACCAGGCCCCTACTCATGTCCCCCTGCACCCCCACCCCCCAGCATTGCAGGGCACCCTCCACCAGGCCCCCACTCATGTCTCCCATCACCTCCACCCCCCAGCAGTGCAGGGCACCCTCCACCAGGCCCCCACTCATGTCCCCCTGCACCCCCACCCCCCAGCAGTGCAGGGCACCCTCCACCAGGCCCCCACTCATGTCTCCCAGCACCCCCACCCCCCAGCAGCCAGGGGCACCCTCCACCAGGCCCCCACTCATGTCCAACTCATGTCTCCCATCACCCCCGCCCCTCAGCAGTGCAGGGCACCCTCCACCAGGCCCCCACTCATGTCTCCCACCACCCCCACCCCCCAGCAGTGCAGGGCACCCTCCACCAGGCCCCCACTCATGTCCAACTCATGTCTCCCATCACCCCCACCCCCCAGAAGTGCAGGGCACCCTCCACCAGGCCCCCACTCATGTCCCCCTGCACCCCCGCCCCCAGCAGTGCAGGGGCACCCTCCACCAGGCCCCCACTCATGTCTCCCTGCACCCCCACCCCCCAGCAGTGCAGGGCACCCTCCACCAGGCCCCCACTCATTTCCAACTCATGTCTCCCGACACCCCCACCACCCAGCAGTGCAGGGCACCCTCCACCAGGCCCCCACTCATGTCTCCCATCACCCCCACCCCCCAGCAGTGCAGGGGCAGCCTCCACCAGGCCCCCACTCATGTCTCCCACCACCCCCACCCCACAGCAGTGCAGGGGCAGCCTCCACCAGGCCCCCACACATGTCCAACTCATGTCTCCCATCACGCCCACCCCCCAGCAGTGCAGGGCACCCTCCACCAGGCCCCCACTCATGTCTCCCATCACCCCCACCCCCCAGCAGTGCAGGGCACCCTCCACCAGGCCCCCACTCATGTCTCCCAGCACCCCCACCCCCCAGCAGTGCAGGGCACCCTCCACCAGGCCCCCACTAATGTCTCCCAGCACCCCCACCCGCCAGCAGCCAGGGGCACCCTCCACCAGGCCCCTACTCATGTCCCCCTGCACCCCCACCCCCCAGCAGTGCAGGGGCACCCTCCACCAGGCCCCCACTCATGTCTCCCAGCACCCCCAACCCCCAGCAGCCAGGGGCACCCTCCACCAGGCCCCCACTCATGTCCCCCTGCACCCCCACCCCCCAGCAGTGCAGGGGCACCCTCCACCAGGCCCCCACTCATGTCTCCCTGCACCCCCACCCCCCAGCAGTGCAGGGCACCCTCCACCAGGCCCCCACTCATGTCTCCCACCACCCCCACCCCCCAGCAGTGCAGGGGCACCCTCCACCAGGCCCCCACTCATGTCTCCCATCACCCCCACCCCCCAGCATCCAGGGGCACCCTCCACCAGGCCCCCACTCATGTCTCCCACCGCCCTCACCCCCCAGCAGTGCAGGGCACCCTCCACCAGGCCCCCACTCACGTCCAACTCATGTCTCCCATCACCCCTGTTAGGAAAGATTTCGTAATTGTAGGTAATTTTCCTTCCATGTGGCAACCCCTAAAATTATTGCTGTTGTTTTTCACCTTGTTCTCGACTTTGCCAGAGAAGTGCAGCCTTCTGCCGCACTCCTCTGGGCTTTCGCTCCTTTCTTACGGGGAAACTGACATGCCCTTAAGACAGTCAGTACCAGGAAACGCTGTTTTCCGTAGTTTCTTTTATCATGTTGCGGCTTTCGTGCAACATGACACAAGAGGGCACTGTAAGCTAAGTTACTGCTCTCTTGGGTCTCTAGCCTTCTACGGGCCCTAGATACTCTTTTAGGACTGTAACTGATCGGTGCAAGTGATTCACGGACGGGAATGGTGGCAGCGATCGTTTCTTGTGTTTTGAGCTCCTTTTGGCGTTCTAAGCGCGTTTCTCGCGCTTAACCCACAATGGTGGCCTGGCTCCCAAAATGGCCAGACCATGAGGCTCCTTTGTCCTGTCCGCTGACCGTCTTGCTCCCTTCACCTTCCCCAGGTCGAGCCGACCCGGGGCCTTCCTTATTTGGGCATGTACTTTCCCGCGAAACACGGACACTTTCGCGGGCTTCTACATGCCTGGTGTGTGCCTCCAGGATGTGGGCTGGGATGTCTGGTCCCAATACACATCCTGGGTGCCAGAGAGCCTAGGGTGGTGTGAATGCCTGGGACCACCGTGGTCCGTGATAGGTCCACGTATGGTGTGAGTGTTGATGAGCGGATCTCCCATTGGGTCCCCTCCATTTTGGCTCGAAGGGAACCGTGGATAAGAGGGGGCTGGAAACACCACTACCATGTCGATCTCCTGAGTTCTCACGAACGAAGGAATACAGGAGCCAAGTATCCTGCAACCAAGAGGCTGGACCGAGGAATCGCTGGTGACCCGCTGAAGGACTGCTCCTCTGCACTACTGTCGCCTTGTGAAACCCTTTTCACCTTTGATCGAACCAGAAGGCCTGTACTGGTACTTCGACCCTTGGAATAGCGGGAACAGCTATTCTCGGCATCTTCACCATCTCCTGCTAGTAAGCCTTCGGAAGCGTCTCTGGGCCATCCAGCAGACTGACCAGCTTACACAGGAGTCTTGCTCTGTAACCGCCGCCAGGTTGTGTAGTATTTCGAGTCCTTGTCACTCTCACACGCTTCGTATACTTGGCGTTCCCAGGTCTGAAGTGAGTAGTGTACCTTTGGCTCAGATACACACGGCCGCTCCGTTGCCCTGCTGTGGTAACAAACTGTGCGGGTTTCTTCGTTTGGGACGTCTTTTACTCAACTCTGCTGCCGCAGACTCAACACGACGACGAGACGTCCCCTGCTCTTCTGAACCTGCCAGCGACTGAAACTGACACGGAGAAGCCTGGGTCTGCTTGCATCGGGGACCGGTGAGTAGCATAGCTAGGAACTGGTCGCCCTCCTGCAGGAGCCCATAGCTTTTCCCCGCTGTGTCAAAACAGCACGCCGTTCCGTACTCGCGCTCTGCTTCTGCCCACAGTGGAGGCTGCGCTTGAGTCGCGGAACACTGTTCTTCTTCATTTGTGCACTAAATGGAACTGCCTGATTTCCCTCGAAGAGACTCCCCTTTTGCCCGTTGGCACCGGTGCGTGCAGGTACTTTTGAGCACAAGCCTCCACTCTTCGCAGGGCTTTGACTTCCTTTTAGTTAGGTGCCTCTGAAGGCGGACTGGGTCTAAGCATTATTTCGCACTGCCTGTTTTCCTTCCCTTTTAGGTGGACTACACATTTCGTGCATCTAACGCTTGAGACTTGTATTTGTATATATATTGTATTGGTATGGTATGTGTTGGTTTACTAGAGTTGTATTGTGATTTCTCGATACGGTCATTATTTTAAAGGCCTTGGAATAAATGTGTATATATTTTTCATATAAAACCTGTTTGGAGTAGTTTGTAAGTGATCTTGCTTCGTGTGCTCATTGCGGGCATTCAGTCACCATCACCCATCTTGAGACCTAGTCTTGACCGCCGCAATCGCTACCTTGATTGGTCTGGCTCGTCCAGAGGTTACCCTGTTCCAAGTAATTAGGTTGGCCTTCTGAACTTCTGCGCCACCAGGACAGAGTTCAGAAATCCGTCTTAACAAATTGGTGTACAGCGGTGGGATACGACTGAAGGTATCCAGTGTTGCGCACGAACTAAGGCATTTCAAGTTATTCCTACCAGGACACGTAGTGAATTGTTGTAGTATAACTTTAAAAAGGCCATAGTCCTATCTAACAGTATGGAAACAAATACCTTGTTAACTTTAAATGCTTCCAAATCAGAAACATTGAAAAAGATGTGTGCGGAGAGAGGTGTTTCCTCTCTAGGCACTAAATTGGATATGATCCAAAGAATCGTGGCGTGGCAAGAAGCGCAGCTTGATGCTATAACTTCTGAGGACAGTGCGGAAGGAGGTGGGGCTGCTCTCACTGGTAGAACCAACGGTTCTGCCACTGCACTGATCCACCGTGACCACGAGGACAGGGAGGATGAGATGTCTAATGTTTCCTCTGCCACTGCTGATGGGGAGGCTATGCTTGAATTCAAGAAGCAAGAGCTGCGGTTTAGGCAGCAGGAGCTTGAATTCAGCATAGCCAAACTAAAAATCGAACAGGCAGAAAAACAAAAAGACAGGGATCACCAGTTGGAACTGGCCAAGCTTCAGGTTGCAAATGGGTCCAAGGGTCCTGGACATGGGTCTGGGGCCTCCTCTCATCCACGGTTTCCGAAAGATCTGCTCAGTGTGTATGAGGAAAGGAATGACATTATGGACTGGCTGAATGCGTTTGAGTATGCATGCGAAGTTCAACAAGTTGACAATGCTGATAAGATTGCCTGGTTACTCAGCAGACTGCCCCATTCTGGCTGTAGTGCCATTATGGAAATGTCAAAGGCTGAGCGAGCTGATTTCGCAATGTTAAAGCAAACTCTCATTTTAAAGTTTGGGAAAACTCCGGCCCAATATTTGAAACGATTCTGAGAGTATAAGAAGAAGGAAGGTGGTACTTGGGTATCTTATGTCACTGAATCCTTGAAAAACTTAACTGGCTGGGTCGAAGGTTATAAGGTTTCTACCTTCGAAGGCATGATAAATCTTGTCATGCTGGAACACATTTTTGCATCTTCTTCCCCGGAGCTTAAGCAGCATTTGGCCGATTCGAAGGAGATAGATCCTAAGAAGCTGGCCATTGCAGCAGACTTATGGGTGTCACATCGAGTGTCCCATAAGGACAAAACTCATCCTGGTAAGCAGGAGGAAGGGAAAAAGTCCAAAGATAAGGAGGGTGGAGAATCTGATAAATCTTCTTCTCAAAAGGGCCACAAAAAGAAAAATAAGGGTAAGACACAAGAGAACTCACAGGGTAGTGGAGGTCAGCCTCCGAAACAAAACTCGGGTTACAATAAGCCTCCCTATGTAAACAGACCCAATGGATCTTGTTTTGCTTGTGGAGCAACTGACCACGTGAAGGGGGATCCCCGGTGTAAGGTTAGACCTTTGGGGGTCCACTCCGCTAATCTGGCCTTCTCCTCCTACGAGGAAGAAGAGATTACAGGAGCATCCTTCTCCTCAGACTCATTTCCCAGCGGGATAGAAGCTGAGGTAGTTTTAGTTTCCCTGGGTTCCTGGGAGCCTAAAGTCGCAGAGGCGTATGCTAGGATTCCGGATAATACCAAGCAATACTTTAAAGACAGTGTGCTGATCAATGGAGTAGATACTCCAGCTCTTAGGGATAGTGGGTGCAGTCGCACTGTAGTGGATTCTACATTGGTAGACTCAGAGGAAGTTGCCAGAGCTACTCTGATGCCCACTAAGTTGGCTGACGGCCCACTCCGTATGTTCCCAGTAATACCTGTAAATCTTACTTTAAATGGTACAGCAGTCAGGATTCCAGTGAGCATTCAGAGAAACGTCCCGGGAAAGGTCTTGTTAGGTAATGATCTCAGAGCTTTAGGGCTCGTAGGAGACACTGCCGAACGACCCTACACACGGTCTCAAGCACGGGCAGCATTGGCCAAGACCAATACGCCGCCCCAGCCGAAGGGGAAACCCAAGGCGAAAGGAGTAAACAAGTCAAGACGAGGGAAAGAGAATATTCCCCCGAGCTCGCCTACCACTGCGGTGGAGGAAGTTGGTCAATCGCCCGGGCCTGACGAGGAGGTGGCGATGCCTGAAGTATTTGACCCCAACGATCATCCTGAACTAAAAGACTTGTTAGTTGAAGGAGGTCCTGATAGGGACGAATTCAGTAAAGGCCAATGTGAGTACCCATCTCTGCAAGGCCTAAGGAGACAGGCCTGCTCCCAGCTTGAAGGTGAACCTCCTGGGACGCATAGGATTTATTGGGAAGGTGGACTCCTGTATAGTGAGCCTACAGAGTCTACAGAAGGAGACCATAGGAGGCTGGTGGTTCCCCTTGCTGTTAGGCCCTTCCTCCTGCAGTTGGCGCATGAAGTGCCCCTTGCTGGTCACCTTGGTATTAAGAGGACCAAGCAAAGGTTATCCATGCACTTCTACTGGCCCAAGATGGGGGTGCAAGTAGAAAGTCACTGCAGGAGTTGTGCCTCCTGCCAGTTATCTGGTAAGGTTGGCGTGACAATCCAAGCTCTGTTGGTACCGCTCCCAGTTGTGGGGGTACCATTTGAAAGGGTAGGGGTTGACATCGTTGGTCCCCTTGACCCGCAAACATCCTCGGGCAATAGGTTTATCCTGGTGCTGGTCGACCATGCAACCAGATATCCTGAGACCATCCTATTGAAAACTAACTGCCAAGTCAGTTGCAAAAGCTTTACTTGGCATATTTACTAGGGTTGGCTTCCCTAAAGAAGTTGTGTCGGATTGTGGCAGCAGCTTTATGTCGAAGTATATGCAGGCTATGTGGAAAGAATGTGGGGTCACCTACAAGTTATCTTCTGCATACCACCCCCAGACCAATGGTCTGGTGGAACGTTTCTACAGAACGTTAAGGAGCATGATTGGGGCTCTGGAAGAACCCCAGAGAAGAAAATGGGATCTTCTTTTACCATGCTTACTGTTTGCCTACCGAGAGGTACCACAGGAGGATGTTGGCTTCAGCCCCTTCGAACTTCTGTTCGGTCATCCTGTAAGGGGACCCTTAGCCATCGTCAAAGAGGGATGGGAGATGCCCACTCCCCCTGTTACTACCAACGTAGTTGATTATGTGCTAGGGCTCAGAAAACGAATGGTACTTCTGATGGGCTTGGCTAGTGATAAATTGAAGGCAGGACAAGCACTGGTGAAACATTGGTACGACCAGCAAGCTTCCCTCATCAACTTTACACCTGGTCAGCAAGTCCTGATCATGAATCCCATAAGGCCTCGAGCTTTACAGGACAAATGGTCAGGCCCTTACACAGTGGTGGAGCCCCTGGGTGAGGTTAACTATTTAGTGGACCTTGGAAGGCCTGGACAGGCTCCAAAAGTGTTTCACGTGAATAGGATGAAGGCTTTCGTCCCAAGAGTCGAAATCGCAGCACTGCTACTGGCTTCAGATGTTGAGGAAGAGGAGTCTGAACCTCTCCCCGACCTGTTCCAGAGCAGTCCTTCAGATAGCTCCTTTGAGGGTGTCCGAGTGGCCCCTCACCTGACTTCTGATCAGCAGGCTGAGTTGAAAAGTTTGCTTAGGCAGTTTTCCCCCCTGATTTCACAGTCGCTTGGTTTGACACCTTGGTGCAAACATAACATAGACACAGGAGACAGTGTACCTACCAAAAGTAGGGGATACAGGATGTCAGACAAAGTACGGTCTTATATTAAGACCGAGGTCAACAAAATGTTAGACCTTGGGGTGATTGAACCCTCTAGTAGTCCTTAGTCCAGCCCTGTGGTTTTGGTTCCAAAGGCAGGCACTACTGAATTGAGGTTCTGCGTGGACTACAGGGCTCTGAATGCTGTCACCAAGTCAGATGCACACCCCTTGCATCGAACAGATGAGCTGGTGGATACTTTGGGTGCCTCCAAGTACCTCAGCACGTTTGACCTCACTGCTGGCTATCGGCAACTAGCTTTAGCAGAACATGCCAAGGAGAAGACAGCGTTTTCTACTCCAGACGGCCTTTACCAATTCCGGGTAATGCCGTTCGGGTTGAAGAATGCACCTGCCACTTTCCAGAGGCTTGTGAATCATGTTTTGAATGGGTTGGACGAATTCTGTGTTGCATATCTGGACGATATAGCAGTTTTCAGTGCCACCTGGGAAGACCATGTGAAACACCTCGGGATTGTTCTCCAGGATCTTCAGAAAGCACACTTAACCATAAAGGCTAGTAAATGCCAGATTAGACAAGGCTCAGTGGTTTACCTTAGACATGAAGTAGGTGGAGGGAGAATACAGCCTCTTCCCAGTAAAGTACAAGCAGTACAAGACTGGCCTACCCCCACTACACAGACCCAAGTGAGAGCCTTCTTAGGACTCACGGGGTATTACCGAAACTTCGTGGCAGACTATGGCACCATAGCTGCCCCTCTGACTGCCCTCACAACTCCGAAGAAACCCAAGAAGGTAACTTGGACCGACGAGTGTGAGAAGGCCTTCAATGGCTTAAAAGACTCCTTGTGCCAGGCCCCATGTCCTCAGGGCTCCTGATTATCAAAGACCTTTTATCGTGCAGACGGACGCCTCTGACACTGGGATAGGAGCTGTACTATCACAAGTAGATGAGAAGGGTAAGGAACACCCTATTGGTTTTATTAGCCGCCAGCTTAAGGACAGAGAGCTCAGATGGTCCACGGTAGAGAAAGAATGTTTCTCTGTTGTGTGGGCCCTAAGGAAGCTGAGGCCCTACCTCTATGGGACCCACTTCACTGTGCAAACTGACCATAAGCCCTTAAAGTGGCTAATGAACATGAAGGGGGAGAATCCAAAGTTGCTTAGGTGGTCCATAAGTCTACAAGGCTTCGACTTCACTATTGAGCATAGGCCAGGTGTCCAACATAGCAATGCTGATGGGTTGTCCAGAATGGTTAACCAACCTCAACAAGAAACTCATCCAGGGGTGGATTAGTTCCCCCTGTCCATAGTCTGGGAGGGGCGAGTGTTAGGAAAGATTTCGTAATTGTAGGTAATTTTCCTTCCATGTGGCAACCCCTAAACTTTTTGCTGTTGTTTTTCACCTTGTTCTCGACTTTGCCAGAGAAGTGCAGCCTTCTGCCGCACTCCTCTGGGCTTTCGCTGCTTTCTTATGGGGAAACTGACATGCCCTTAAGACAGTCAGTACCGGGAAACGCTGTTTTCCGTAGTTTCTTTTATCATGTTGCGGCTTTCGTGCAACATGAGACAAGAGGGCACTGTAAACTAAGTTACTGCTCTCTTGGGTCTCTAGCCTTCTACGGGCCCTAGATACTCTTTTAGGACTGTAACTGATCGGTGCAAGTGATTCACGGACGGGAATGATGGCAGCGATCGTTTCTTGTGTTTTGAGCTCCTTTTGGCGTTCTAAGCGCGTTTCTCGCGCTTAACCCAAAATGGTGGCCTGGCTCCCAAAATGGCCAGACCACGAGGCTCCTTTGTCCTGTCTGCTGACCGTCTTGCTCCCTTCACCTTCCCCAGGTCGAGCCGACCCGGGGCCTTCCTTATTTGGGCATGTACTTTCCCGCGAAACACGGACGCTTTCGCGGGCTTCTACATGCCTGGTGTGTGCCTCCAGGATGTGGGCTGGGAGGTCTGGTCCCAATACACATCCTGGGTGCCAGAGAGTCTAGGGTGGTGTGAATGCCTGGGACCACCGTGGTCCGTGATAGGTCCACGTATGGTGTGAGTGTTGATGAGCGGATCTCCCATTGGGTCCCCTCCGTTTTGGCGCGAAGGGAACCGTGGATAAGAGGGGGCTGGAAACACCACTACCATGTCGATCTCCTGAGTTCTCATGAACGAAGGAATACAGGAGCCAAGTATCCTGCAACCAAGAGGCTGGACCGAGGAATCGCTGGTGACCCGCTGAAGGACTGCTCCTCTGCACTACTGTCGCCTTGTGAAACCCTTTTCACCTTTGATCGAACCAGAAGGCCTGTACTGGGACTTCGACCCTTGGAATAGCGGGAACAGCTATTCTCGGCATCTTCACCATCTCCTGCTAGTAAGCCTACGGAAGCGTCTCTGGGCCATCCAGCAGACTGACCAGCTTACACAGGAGTCTTGCTCTGTAACCGCCGCCAGGTTTTGTAGTATTTCGAGTCCTTGTCACTCTCACACGCTTCGTACACTTGGCGTTCCCAGGTCTGAAGTGAGTAGTGTACATTTGGCTCAGATACACACGGCCGCTCCGTTGCCCTGCTGTGGTAACAAACTGTGCGGGTTTCTTCGTTTGGGACGTCTTTTACTCAACTCTGCTGCCGCAGACTCAACACGACGACGAGACGTCCCCTGCTCTTCTGAACCTGCCAGCGACTGAAACTGACGCGGAGAAGCCTGGGTCTGCTTGCATCGGGGACCGGTGAGTAGCATAGTTAGGAACTGGTCGCCCTCCTGCAGGAGCCCATAGCTTTTCCCCGCTGTGTCAAAACAGCACGCCGTTCCGTACTCGTACTCGCGCTCTGCTTCTGCCCACAGTGGAGGCTGCGCTTGAGTCGCGGAACACTGTTCTTCTTCATTTGTGCACTAAACGGAACTGCCTGATTTCCCTCGAAGATACTCCCCTTTTGCCCGTTGGCACCAGCGCGTGCAGGTACTTTTGCGCACAAGGCTCCACTCTTCGCAGGGCTCGGACTTCCTTTTAGTTAGGTGCCTCTGAAGGCGGACTGAGTCTAAGCATTATTTCGCACTGCCTGTTTTCCTTCCCTTTTAGGTAGACTACACATTTCGTGCATCTAACGCTTGAGACTTGTTGTATTTGTATATATATTGTATTGGTATGGCATGTGTTGGTTTACTAGAGTTGTATTGTGATTTCTCGCTACAGTCATTATTTTAAAGGCCTTGGAATAAATGTGTATATATTTTTTATATAACACCTGTTTGGAGTAGTTTGTAAGTGTTCTTGCTTCGTGTGCTCATTGCGGACTTTCAGTCACCCTCACCCCTCTTGAGACCTAGTCTTGACCGCCGCGATCGCTACCTTGATTGGTCTGGCTCGTCCAGAGGTTACCCTGTTCCAAGTAATTAGGTTGGCCTTCTGAACTTCTGCGCCACCAGGACAGAGTTCAGAAATCCGTCTTAACAACCCCCATCCCCCAGCAGTGCAGGGCACCCCCCACCAGGCCCCCACTCATGTCTCCCATCACCCCCACCCCCCAGCAGTGCAGGGCACCCTCCACCAGGCCCCCACTCATGTCCAACTCATGTCTCCCATCACCCCCACCCCCCAGCAGTGCAGGGGCAGCCTCCACCAGGCCCCCACTCATGTCTCCCACCACCCCCACCCCCCAGCAGTGCAGGGCAACCTCCACCAGGCCCCCACCCATGTCTCCCACCACCCCCACCCCCCAGCAGTGCAGGGGCACCCTCCACCAGGCCCCCACTCATGTCTCCCATCACCCCCAACCCCTAGCAGTGCAGGGCACCCTCCACCAGGCCCCCACTCATGTCCAACTCATGTCTCCCATCACCCCCACCCCCTAGCAGTGCAGTGCACCCTCCACCAGGCCCCCACTCATGTCCAACTCATGTCTCCCATCACCCCCACCCTCCAGCAGTGCTGGGCACCCTCCACCAGGCCCACACTCATGTCTCCCATCACCCCCACCCCCAGCAGTGCAGGGCACCCTCCACCAGGCCCCCACTCATGTCTCCCACCACCCCCACCCCCCAGCAGTGCAGGGGCACCCTCTACCAGGCCCCCACTCATGTCTCCCACCACCCCCACCCCCCAGCAGTGCATGGCACCCTCCACCAGGCCCCCACTCATGTCTCCCACCACCCCCACCCCCCAGCAGTGCAGGGTCAGCCTCCACCAGGACCCCACTCATGTCTCCCATCACCCCACCCCCCAGCATCCAGGGGCACCCTCCACCAGGCCCCCACTCATGTCCAACTCATGTCTCCCATCACCCCCACCCCCAGCATTGCAGGGCACACTCCACCAGGCCCCCACTCATGTCTCCCATCACCCCCACCCCCAGCATCCAGGGGCACCCTCCACCAGGCCCACACTCATGTCCAACTCATGTCTCCCATCACCCCCACCCCCAGCATTGCAGGGCACACTCCACCAGGCCCCCACTCATGTCTCCCATCACCCCCACCCCCCAGCATCCAGGGGCACCCTCCACCAGGCCCCCACTCATGTCTCCCTGCACCCCCACCCCCCAGCAGTGCAGGGCACCCTCCACCAGGCCCCCACTCATGTCTCCCAGCACCGCCACCCACCAGCATCCAGGGGCACCCTCCACCAGGCCCCCACTCATGTCCAACTCATGTCTCCCATCACCCCCACCCCCCAGCAGTGCAGGGGCACCCTCCACCAGGCCCCCACTCATGTCTCCCATCACCCCCACCCCCCACCAGTGCAGGGCACCCTCCACCAGGCCCCCACTCATGTCCAACTCATGTCTCCCATCTCCCCCACCCCCCAGCAGTGCAGGGCACCCTCCACCAGGCCCCCACTGATGTCTCCCAGCACCCCCACCCCCCAGCATCCAGGGGCACCCTCCACCAGGCCCCCACTCATGTCTCCCACCACCCCCACCCCCCAGCAGTGCAGGGCACCCTCCACCAGGCCTCCACTCATGTCTCCCATCACCCCAACCCCTAGCAGTGCAGGGCACCCTCCACCAGGCCCCCACTCATGTACAACTCATGTCTCCCATCACCCCCACCCCCCAGCAGTGCAGGGCACCCTCCATCAGGCCCCCACTCATGTCCAACTCATGTCTCCCATCACCCCCACCCCCCAGCAGTGCTGGGCACCCTCCACTAGGCCCACACTCATGTCTCCCATCAGCCCCACCCCCAGCAGTGCAGGGCACCCTCCACCAGGCCCCCACTCATGTCTCCCACCACCCCCACCCCCCAGAAGTGCAGGGGCACCCTCCACCAGGCCCCCACTCAGGTCTCCCACCACCCCCACCCCCCAGCAGTGCATGGCACCCTCCACCAGGCCCCCACTCATGTCTCCCACCACCCCCACCCCCCAGCAGTGCAGGGGCAGCCTCCACCAGGCCCCCACTCATGTCTCCCACCACCCCCACCCCCCAGAAGTACAGGGGCACCCTCCACCAGGCCCCCACTCATGTCTCCCACCACCCCCACCCCCAGCAGTGCATGGCACCCTCCACCAGGCCCCCACTCATGTCTCCCACCACCCCCACCCGCCAGCAGTGCAGGGGCAGCCTCCACCAGGACCCCACTCATGTCTCCCATCACCCCCACCCCCCAGCATCCAGGGGCACCCTCCACCAGGCCCCCACTCATGTCCAACTCATGTCTCCCATCACCCCCACCCCCCAGCAGTGCAGGGCACCCTCCACCAGGCCCCCACTCATGTCTCCCAGCACCCCCACCCCCAGCATCAAGGGGCACCCTCCACCAGGCCCCCACTCATGTGCCCCTGCACCCCCACCCCCCAGCATCCAGGGGCACCCTCCACCAGGCCCCCACTCATGTCTCACTGCACCCCCACCTCCAGCAGTGCAGGGCACCCTCCACCAGGCCCCCACTCATGTCTCCCACCCCCCCACCCCCCAGCAGTACAGGGGCACCCTCCACCAGGCCCCCACTCATGTCTCCCATCAACCCCACCCCCCAGCAGTGCAGGGCACCCTCCACCAGGCCCCCACTCATGTCCAACTCATGTCTCCCATCACCCCCAGCAGTGCAGGGCACCCTCCACAAGGTCCCCACTCATGTCTCCCAGCACCCCACCCCCCAGCAGCCAGGGGCACCCTCCACCAGGCCCCCACTCATGTCCCCCTGCACCCCCACCCCCCAGCAGTGCAGGGGCACCCTCCACCAGGCCCCCACTCATGTCTCCCTGCACCCCCACCCCCCAGCAGTGCAGGGCACCCTCCACCAGGCCCCCACTCATGTCTCCCAGCACCGCCACCCACCAGCATCCAGGGGCACCCTCCACCAGGCCCCCACTCATGTCCAACTCATGTCTCCCATCACCCCCACCCCCCAGCAGTGCAGGGGCACCCTCCACCAGGCCCCCACTCATGTCTCCCATCACCCCCACCCCCCACCAGTGCAGGGCACCCTCCACCAGGCCCCCACTCATGTCCAACTCATGTCTCCCATCTCCCCCACCCCCAGCAGTGCAGGGCACCCTCCACCAGGCCCCCACTGATGTCTCCCAGCACCCCCACCCCCCAGCATCCAGGGGCACCCTCCACCAGGCCCCCACTCATGTCTCCCACCACCCCCACCCCCCAGCAGTGCAGGGCACCCTACACCAGGCCCCCACTCATGTCCAACTCATGTCTCCCATCACCCCCACCCCCCAGCAGTGCAGGGCACCCTCCTCCAGGCCCCCACTCATGTCTCCCATCACCCCCACCCCCCAGCAGTGCAGGGGCACCCTCCACCAGGCCCCCACTCATGTCTCACACCCCCCCACCCCCCAGCAGTGCAGGGGCACCCTCCACCAGGCCCCCACTCATGTCTCTCTTCACCCCCACCCCCCAGCAGTGCAGGGCACCCTCCACCAGGCCCCCACACATGTCCAACTCATGTCTCCCATCACCCCCACCCCCCAGCAGTGCAGGGAACCCTCCACCAGGCACCCACTCATGTCCAACTCATGTCTCCCATCACCCCCACCCCCCAGCAGTGGTGGGCACCCTCCACCAGGCCCCCACTCATGTCTCCCACCACCCCCACCCCCCAGCAGTGCAGGGCACCCTCCACCAGGCCTCCACTCATGTCTCCCACCACCCCCACCCCCCAGCAGTGCAGGGGCAGCCTCCACCAGGACCCCACTCATGTCTCCCATCACCCCCACCCCCCAGCATCCAGGGGCACCCTCCACCAGGCCCCCACTCATGTCTAACTCATGTCTCCCATCACCCCCACTCCCCAGCAGTGCAGGGCACCCTCCACCAGGCCCCCCTCATGTCTCCCATCACCCCCACTCCCCAGCAGTGCAGGGCACCCTCCACCAGGCCCCCCTCATGTCTCCCATCACCCCCAACCCCCAGCAGTGCGGGGGCAGCCTCCACCAGGCCCCCACTCATGTCTCCCACCACCCCCACCCCCCCAGCAGTGCAGGGCACCCTCCACCAGGCCCCCACTCATGTCCAACTCATGTCTCCCATCACCCCCACCCCCCAGCAGTGCATGGCACCCTCCACCATGCCCCCACTCATGTCTCCCAGCACCCCCACCCCCCAGCATCCGGGGGCACCCGCCACCAGGCCCCCACTCATGTTCAACTCATGTATCCCATCACCCCCACCCCCAGCAGTGCAGGGCACCCTCCACCAGGCCCCCACTCATGTCTCCCAGCACCCCCACCTCCCAGCATCCAGGGGCACCCTCCACCAGGCCCCCACTCATGTCCCCCTGTACCCCCACCCCCCAGCATCCAGGGGCACCCTCCACCAGGCCCCCACTCATGTCTCCCTGCACCCCCACCCCCCAGCAGTGCAGGGCACCCTCCACCAGGCCCCCACTCATGTCTCCCATTACCCCCACCCCCCAGCAGTGCAGGGCACCCTCCACCAGGCCCCCACTCATGTCTCCCAGCACCCCCACCCCCCAGCAGCCAGGGGCACCCTCCACCAGGCCCCCACTCATGTCCCCCTGCACCCCCACCCCCCAGCAGTGCAGGGGCACTCTCCACCAGGCCCCCACTCATGTCTCCCTGCACCCCCACCCCCCAGCAGTGCAGGGCACCCTCCACCAGGCCCCCACTCATGTCTCACCCACCCCCACCCCCCAGCAGTGCAGGGCACCCTCCACCAGGCCCCCACTCATGTCTCCCACCACCCCCACCCCCCAGCAGTGCAGGGGCACCCTCCACCAGGCCCCCACTCATGTCTCTCTTCACCCCCACCCCCTAGCAGTGCAGGGCACCCTCCACCAGGCCCCCACACATGTCCAACTCATGTCTCCCATCACCCCCACCCCCCAGCAGTGCAGGGAACCCTCCACCAGGCACCCACTCATGTCCAACTCATGTCTCCCATCACCCCCACCCCCAGCAGTGGTGGGCACCCTCCACCAGGCCCACACTCATGTTTCCCATCACCCCCACCCCCCAGCAGTGCAGGGCACCCTCCACCAGGCCCCTCTCATGTCTCCCACCACCCCCACCCCCCAGCAGTACAGGGGCACCCTCCACCAGGCCCCCACTCATGTCTCCCACCACCCCCACACCCCAGCAGTGCAGGGCACCCTCCACCAGGCCTCCACTCATGTCTCCCACCACCCCCACCCCCCAGCAGTGCAGGGGCAGCCTCCACCAGGACCCCTCTCATGTCTCCCACCACCCCCACCCCCCAGCAGTACAGGGGCACCCTCCACCAGGCCCCCACTCATGTCTCCCACCACCCCCACACCCCAGCAGTGCAGGGCACCCTCCACCAGGCCTCCACTCATGTCTCCCACCACCCCCACTCCCCAGCAGTGCAGGGCACCCTCCACCAGGCCCCCCCTCATGTCTCCCATCACCCCCAACCCCCAGCAGTGCGGGGGCAGCCTCCACCAGGCCCCCACTCATGTCTCCCACCACCCCCACCCCCCCAGCAGTGCAGGGCACCCTCCACCAGGCCCCAACTCATGTCTCCCATCACCCCCACCCCCCAGCAGTGCATGGCACCTTCCACCATGCCCCCACTCATGTCTCCCAGCACCCCCACCCCCCAGCATCCGGGGGCACCCGCCACCAGGCCCCCACTCATGTTCAACTCATGTATCCCATCACCCCCACCCCCCAGCAGTGCAGGGCACCCTCCACCAGGCCCCCACTCATGTCTCCCAGCACCCCCACCCCCCAGCATCCAGGGGCACCCTCCACCAGGCCCCCACTCATGTCCCCCTGTACCCCCACCCCCCAGCATCCAGGGGCACCCTCCACCAGGCCCCCACTCATGTCTCCCTGCACCCCCACCCCCCAGCAGTGCAGGGGCACCCTCCACCAGGCCCCCACTCATATCTCCCATCACCCCCACCCCCCAGCAGTGCAGGGCACCCTCCACCAGGCCCCCACTCATGTCCAACTCATGTCTCCCATTACCCCCACCCCCGAGCAGTGCAGGGCACGTTCCACCAGGCCCCCACTCATGTCTCCCAGCACCCCCACCCCCCAGCAGCCAGGGGCACCCTCCACCAGGCCCCCACTCATGTCCCCCTGCACCCCCACCCCCCAGCAGTGCAGGGGCACTCTCCACCAGGCCCCCACTCATGTCTCCCTGCACCCCCACCCCCCAGCAGTGCAGGGCACCCTCCACCAGGCCCCCACTCATGTCTCCCACCACCCCCACCCCCCAGCATCCAGGGACACCCTCCACCAGGCCCCCACTCATGTCCAACTCATGTCTCCCATCACCCCCACCCCCCAGCAGTGCAGGGCACCCTCCGCCAGGCCCCCACTCATGTCTCCCATCACCCCCACCCCCCAGCAGTGCAGGGGCAGCCTCCACCAGGCCCCCACTCATGTCTCCCACCACCCCCACCCCCCAGCAGTGCAGGGCACCCTCCACCAGGCCCCCACTCATGTCCAACTCATGTCTCCCATCACCCCCATCCCCCAGCAGTGCAGGGGCACCCTCCACCTGGCCCCCACTCATGTCTCCCTGCACCCCCACCCCCCAGCAGTGCAGGGCACCCTCCACCAGGCCCCCACTCATGTCTCCCACCACCCCCACCCCCCAGCATCCAGGGACACCCTCCACCAGGCCCCCACTCATGTCTCCCTGCACCCCCACCCCCCAGCAGTGCAGGGCACCCTCCACCAGGCCCCCACTCATGTCTCCCACCACCCCCACCCCCCAGCATCCAGGGACACCCTCCACCAGGCCCCCACTCATGTCCAACTCATGTCTCCCATCACCCCCACCCCCCAGCAGTGCAGGGCACCCTCCGCCAGGCCCCCACTCATGTCTCCCTGCACCCCCACCCCCCAGCAGTGCAGGGGCACTCTCCACCAGGCCCCCACTCATGTCTCCCTGCACCCCCACCCCCCAGCAGTGCAGGGCACCCTCCACCAGGCCCCCACTCATGTCTCCCACCACCCCCACCCCCCAGCATCCAGGGACACCCTCCACCAGGCCCCCACTCATGTCCAACTCATGTCTCCCATCACCCCCACCCCCCAGCAGTGCAGGGCACCCTCCGCCAGGCCCCCACTCATGTCTCCCATCACCCCCACCCCCCAGCAGTGCAGGGGCATCCTCCACCAGGCCCCAACTCATGTCTCCCACCACCCCCACCCCCCAGCAGTGCAGGGCACCCTCCACCAGGCCCCCACTCATGTCCAACTCATGTCTCCCATCACCCCCACCCCCCAGCAGTGCAGGGGCAGCCTCCACCAGGCCCCCACTCATGTCTCCCACCACCCCCACCCCCCAGCAGTGCAGGGCACCCTCCACCAGGCCCCCACTCATGTCCAACTCATGTCTCCCATCACCCCCACCCCCCAGCAGTGCAGGGGCAGCCTCCACCTGGCCCCCACGCATGTCTCCCACCATGTAACGCTCACCTGATTCCCGTAGAGGCGCCGGTCTTGACTGGGCGTATACCGTATCTTCAAAGGTGATGTGTAACACACGGCTGGCTCTTTGGGCTGGACCTCTGTGCACTGTATGTCTGACTCGAAGGATAAGATGTCTGCAGATAGAAAATATGGGATTAAGGAACTGGGTTATTGAATGTCTCTCTCTTCTTCCCTTTCTCTTCTCCTGTAGAACCCCAAAGGTTAACGCTCTCACCTTAGTTAAGTGAACGCCGTGCTCTCCATCTGCCTCGGGGCAGGGTGCTGTAACCAGTTTCTTCACTGGATAAGGGGAGCAGGCCTCTTGACTTCAGAGGACTGCTGTCCGTCGTTTACTGCACGAACGGTAAGTTTCGAGTAATTCTAATGTCTTTAAAGTCTTTAGTAATGATGTTTCTTGTTTTGCAGGGTTCCGGCGATGGCGGATGACGGGCTGAAGTGAGTTGAAGATGGAGCCCGTGTGATGAATAGAAGCGCCTGGAAGCACGTAAGTAAGCGCTTGTTGCCTGCTTCACGATGCGCTCTAACTGTCTTTTTATTTTGCAGGTACAAGTTCGGAGCGGCTGCAGGGTGCCGGAATACCCACTGGGTTAGATGTGGAAAGGAGTAATGGCACGTGAGTATTAAAGTTCCCCAATGTCTTTAAACGCACCTTGTTTTGTCTTTCAGATGCGGGATGCAGCGCCGAAGGCCTCCGGAGCGTGCGAAGAGTTGGTAAGCTTTTGTCTTTCAGATGCCGGAATGCAGCGTGAAGACCTCCGGAGCGCACGAAGAGTAGGTAAGCCTTTGTCTTTCAGATGCCGGAATGCAGCGCGAGGCGTTTGTGACAGCCGATGGACCAGGTAAGCGAAGAGCTGTCACTGAAGACCGTAATGCTAACCTGTTCTTTCTTGTCTTTATAGGTGTTGCTGAAGACTGGATTCAGGATGGTAAGCCTTTTTCCTTAGGCCCAGGATCAGATGCAGAAGACACGATGAGCGTTCTGCTGCAGAGGATGCAGAATAACGCAAAGCAAGATTCATCCATCGGGTGTGGTTTAAATAGCCTCCTGTAGTGCTTAGTTGTCTCCTTCCACAGCCACGCCTAGGTAAGAAAAGAGTTCCTGCTTTCCAGAAGAGTTCCAGTGTTCTGAATCTAGGGAGTGGCTCCTGCCCCACCCAACAGGAAAAGTAGTTCCAAACAGAAGAGGATCAGAGGCTCAACTGGCAGGCAAGTAAGCAGCATGGTCTGCTGCAGGTAAGTCCACCCAAGCATTATGAGCCTGGCGCTTCCAGCGCTGGGACTGGGCATATTTATGAGCCTGGTGCCACTGGCGCCAGGACTGGGTCCAAAAGGTCCCAATTGGGACTGGTTGGCACTCGGAACCTGGGTTATGGATCTGCTTCCAAGGGAGTTGGGAAAACCCTGACCTTTTGGAAGCAGAGATCATGACAGTACCCCCCCTCAAGGCCCCTCCCAAACCGGGCTTCTCCGGGGGTTTTGGCTTGTCAGGAAATGTTCGGTGAAATCTTTTGATTAGGCGAGGAGCGTGGACATATTCAGCAGGTTCCCAGGATCTCTCTTGGGGGCCGTAGCCTTTCCAGTCAATTAGGTAAAATAGTTTAGATTTGGAGATCTTGGAGTCCAGAATGCTTTTGACTTCAAACTCGAGTTCTCCATCAACTAGGATAGGTTTTGGAGATTTAGTTAGTCGGGTTTGAGGTTGCACGGGTTTTAATAGAGAGACGTGGAAGACCGGATGTATCTTCATGTGCGGGGGCAAGTCCAACTTGACCGCTACTGGGTTTACTATGGTAGTGATGGAATAGGGACTGTAAGGATATTTGGCGTGTTACAGTACAGAGTACAGCACTACTGCACAGGTAGCAAACAGCACAGAGTACAGCACTACTACACAGGTAGCAAACAGCACAGAGTACAGCACTACTGCACAAGTAGCACATTTTTTTTTTTTGCAGCACCACCACAAGGGTGCGGTGCATTGCTATATGGGTTACCAGATTAACAAGGAAAGACAGGCTATTCAGTCAAAAACGATTTTAAATATAAAATGCAAATCCAGTTCCTCATTGTAAAAGCACACATTTTTACATTAAAAATGCATACTCTGCCTATATTGCTAGAGACACATTTGAAAATTAACAGCTAACCTATTAACCATTAACCTGACTAATAAAACCTTATTTAACATAACCCACTAATAAAATGTGTTCTCCACTGCAGAATTAGGCATACTCTGAAAGCCATTTAAATGTGTGTGCAGATTTTTTTTTTCTATTCTCTGCCTGCTTATCCGTGTTTTTGTGCACAGTAACTGCAGGAAGAAGGAAGTCAGATTTGCAACAATTGCAAATGTATAAGCGAAGCTATTGTTGAGAGTAGGAGGATGAGAGATGATGGATTTCATTGGGACACGTCATACAGAGGGCTGAGATGAAAGTTTTAGTGGGCAGTAACGGGGAAAAAGACAGGCAGACATTTTTTCTGCACTACTGGGGAGAGGACCTGGCTGTGGGACTCCTGACTGAATGCAGATCCCTGCGTCCTGCTACAGTCAAGATTGTGCAGTCGAGATTGGGGAGAGCTGAAAGAAGGACCTTTCCACTGGCTGAGGCATTCCTATCTGCAAAAGCTGAGAATTCCAGGCAATGACCCCGGTTTGAGAAGGCAAGCGTTCCTTTTTGCTGGAGTTAATCCAAGGGAGCCACATTCACAAAGAGAACAGCCAAAGAGAACAACTAAAAAGATAAGGTAATGAGAAGTGTGGGAGCTGAGTGTGTACGGTAATATGCAGTCAGTGTAGGATTCCTGTGCATGCCTTAATCAAATGCTAATGTTGCAATTTGAGTTCTGTTCTCCGCCACTCTCTTTGCAGTGTGTCATAGACAATGCTTTTACTGTACCATTTTATTTATTTCTGTAAAGAGTGAGATCGTGTTTAAATGCAACTTTTATAATACAGAAAAATATTTGAAAACAGACGGGTGGTGTATTTACTATTTACCATTACAATGCCGATGATGTGGGGAGATTTTTAAACAGTGCAATGGTCATTTTAAGACAGATGTGTGCATGTCAGAATCAGTATGAATAATTGTGAGTGACTGTAGCATAGCTTGTTGGAGGTACATGAGCCAACGGGAAGAGAGACTCTCTGAACATAGCTCCCTACCGTATATAAGGTAGTGGAAATTACCACAACACTACCATATATAGCTCTCTGTCGTAAATAAGTCAGTGAGTTCGCCCATGGTGGCACACCATCACTATCACTGAAAAATGTGGTATTCCTAAAATGTAGGTCTGAGGTCTCTCTAGTGATCACACGAAAAATCTAAGCAAAGATAAGGGATTTTGGACATTGGGGCCACAAATAAAACAAGGGAATTATGCTCACCAAAATACCACCAACCGCGCCTACCACCCACGCATACCAAATATGCATGCCTGAGTGCTGAAATAATGCATGTTCACTGTATTATTGTCGTACATGGCCAAATCTGAATACAAGGAGTGATTGTTGCTAAGTTATTTTTCGGCGGTAATAAAATACTGTCAGGCCCCAAATCTCCACAAAATACCCTACATATTTATGGTGCGTTGCAGGCCGGGAAAGTGATCATAGAGTACCTACTGGGCGTGGCAAGTGTGTCTCACACTGCCATTTGCACATTAAAGGGAACCCATTTTATAATAGCAGTGTGCCACTAAAAACGAATTTCAGAATGTCACAAAGGGAAACCACATTCTCAGATCTAGTGCAATATTTAGAGGCAAAGTTATTTGCACATGGGAATTGGTCTTCGAATAGCACGTTAGAATGGAGTAACCGCATTCAGGGTGAGGTGCAGAAAGAAAAACTAGACAATATTTTTGCAGAAGGCAGCATAATTCAGGTCTGCCTTACAAGATTATTGAATGCAGCCGATAAAAGTGCAGAGAAAGACTGTTTAATACGGCTATGCGGCAAAATATGGTTTATTTTAAACAAGTCCCTGCGAATGCAAGAGAATGATACTCAGCTAATTAACAGGTTAAAGACTGAATTAGAGGGGGCAAGTAAAAATCAGGAAATGTTGAGAGCAGAATTGGATGTATGCCAAAAAGACATGCAATTAAAATGCAGAGACTTTGATACTCAGTTATCCAAAAGCAAGAAACAATTTGAAGATAGTGAGCAAGAATTGGCACACTTAAAAGCCTTAGTGGATCACATTAGGCAGGATAAAGATGAGGTTGTTTCAGAAATGCAGATTTTACAAAAAGAACATTGCGAAAAAGAAGGTGATCTCCAGAGTGCAGAACAAGAAATGATTAAAATGATTCAAGAAAGAGACAAGAGAAATAAAGAGTTCAATGAATGCCAAATGCAAATGTGCGATATGCAGGAGGTGATTAATAAAATGAGTGATGAAAATAATTATTTGCATGATGAAGCCAACAGACTCCTTAAAAAGTGTAAGGACTTAGAACAGCAAATGTGCATTCCCAGGTCCCAGGAGAGGCGGCAGGGCACCACATTCAATGGAGTGGAGGTGAATTCTAGCTATGCCCAAAGAGCTAGTGCTACAGTGGCTGGGCCGGTGACTGAACTTGGTTGCAGCGCCCTTGGGGGATTCAATACTCCCATTGGGGGCAGCCACCAATCTCATACACCTGAAAACAGGATTGAGTCACAAAATAGTGCAATTCCATGCATTGCAACAAGTAGCCCCATAAAAATAATGAAATCCATTAAAGCCCTGATCAAACCATTTAAAAAGGGAGGTGAATGCTGCATTGAGGATCACTTAGAAGCGGTACATGACATTTTTAAAGCACTCCAGATACCTAGGGAACAGTACAGACAATATTTTCATTTAACTTTAGATGCCCCGACGGCCAGCGTCATAAGGGGATTAAATGAACAGCAGAATATGACATGGCTGGAGTTTGAAAAAGAAATTAGGCGTCATTTTTCTCCTTTTCAGGAGGCAAAGAAAGTCGCGTACACAATTACTGCTGGACCTAATACATCCCCTCGCCAATTTTTACAAGACTTAAAAAGAGCATTCTCTCGCTTTGATGTATCTTTTGACTCAAATTCCAATGAGTTTAAAACCGCATACTTCTATGGGCTACAGAAAGACATCATATCCCAATTGGTCCGTGAATTTGACCGTGACAAGTCCCTTGAATGGATTGTACATCAAAGCACAAAGCTATATGAGGTACTCTATTGTCAGGGTAGAGAAAGTGATAAAATGAAAGATACCAGGCCTAAATCTAAAGAACCATCAGCCACAGTAATGGAAATCAGGTCAGCCAAAATGTCCCTTGAGTCTGCTCAAAGCCAAGGTAAAAATAATGTGACACCTGAACAAAGGGGTAATCAACAAAGATCGCCATTTCCTGTACCAATGTTCCAAACACATGATCCTAGTAATAGAGAGAGCTACATCAGCCCTAGATATTTAGGGGATAGACCCCGGGTAGGATATCGGCCTGATATGGCAGGTATGAACAATAACCAGAGACAAAATCAAGATCAAAGAAATGATGGTCCCTACCAGTCATTGGGGACACAGAGCAGATTTGATCCCAGCACCATGATATATGGTAATCAGGATAGGCCCCGATATGTGGATCGATTTACTGATAATGGAAATCAACATAGGGGCCAGTACCCACAATCTGAGAGACAGGACATGAGGCAAAACATGAACTACAATCCACGCCAGTACAATGATTCCCCACCAGGGGACTATAATCAAAGGATGGGTGCAACCCGCTCCCCTCCACAAATGAATCAAGAGTTCAGAAACCATCCCAATCGACATCAATCACCTGAGAGGTATCAGAATAGATCCAATCAGGGGGAAAACAACCAATATCGACCTAGGCCACAGAAAGAGGATCCTAGAGAGATGGAAAGGTTCCAGTGCCTTGAGGCCCAAGTGAAAATGTTAGCTGAGCAAATAGGAAAACTCTATACAGCGCAAAAACAACCTTCCAAAGAGGGGGCTGATGGCCATAGCAATGACCGGGGGGCTTCCGAAAAGTGACTAAGTACTCATGATAATCGCAGTGCCAAAATGACAGATTGCTCTGATATAATTTTGCATAACGACTCTGAGATGCCTAATGGATTAAAAATGAAAGTACCAGTAAATGAAATTGTGATAGAAAGTGCAAATATTTCTAAAAAAGAGGTACGGTTTAACTTAGAGCTAAATAAAACAGTAAAGATTTGCACAAATGAAAAAGAAACATGAGGAATTCCAAAAGAACAAAGGGACAGATTTAAGAAAAATGACTCATGCATGGGGAATACCAGTGAACAGGGAGTAAGTGGGGATGCCATAGCTCCTTCCCTGGGCAAGCAAAACAATGACCAAACACAGACAGAAAAAGGAAATACTCACAAGGAGGGTACAAGTCAATCACCTGAAGAATTCTTTGAGCCACATATTTTTGAAGAGGCTGAAAGGGCTGGTATTACACTAAATGATCACAAATGCACAGAATTAAAAAATGACAAATTGCTGAATGATGTTGTTACACATGTTCAGTTGGAAGGTTGTAATGTGGTCTCTGATGTTACCCAGATGGATGGGCGAACAGTGGCCACACTCCAAAAAACCTCTGAACATGGAGAAATGAATAAAATATATCGCACAGAAATGGGTAAAAAGGAGGGAAAAATGTCTTTTCATTTACCAATGTGCTTAGCCAAAAGTCAAAAAGACCTGAGAAAGGTGAGCCCTGAAATCAGTAAGAATTCACATTTCTTATGTGTATTAGAGGAAGTTGAGGACAGATATTATGCACCCATCACTGTAGAAGAAAAATGCCACACCTTCGCTATGATTGACACTGGCGCACAGGCCACAATTATGTCCAAGGAGCTGGTAAAGAGTATCAATGAAGGGAGGCCTCTACAGAGTCAGATCACAGTGAAGGCAAATCAAGGCCCAGTGCATAACTTTAATGGGGAGGAGGTGCCCATCATAGGTGTAACTGAGGTTGACATAAAAATAGGAAAGCACAGAATGAAACAAGAGGTATTGATCACATCCATTTGTGAAATTCCATTTCTGATGGGGACAGATTGCCTGAAAAGATTGTCTCCTCTCATAGATGGGGTGAATGGAGTGCTGTGGTCCTTAACCAAAAAACCATTGAGGCCTAAGAAACTAAAATCACAAAACAGCAATATAAATGAATGTCACACCGTTGCCAAAACAAATGATGCTGTGGAGGTATATCTCCAGAATAGCTGCATACCTAGTGTCACTGTTATATTAATGTGTCAAGACAAAATGCAGAGCGACAATGAAAAACTACATGTACAAATATACTTGGACCCAAGGAAAGATTGGCAGACTGCCATAGATGAGCACACATTACGTTTCTATTTAAAAGAGAAAACATGCAAACAGAATATTGCTCCTAAAACAGATTCAGAAAAACACATTACCACTCTGGCAGAAATACACATGGAAGATGAGCAACCATGGGTTCATGTTGGTATAAATGATTATCTTAAAACAATAAAAGCCACTTTAGCACTTGAACATGAAAGGAGTTTCATTAATGAGAAATTGTTGCAAAAAATTATGGAGAGGGAAGAAATCCCGAAATTTAGGATTAAAAACCAATATGTTTCTGGGTTGGACAGTCCAGACTTTGAAAACCGAATTGCAGGCAGATGCATGCTTAAAATTAGCATTGGGCAGAAAACAATTTACCATAATGTATGGATAGTGAGTGGAGCACAAAATGAATTTTACATGGGCAATGACATCATGCACAGAATGTGTATGGTGTTAGATTTCCTTAATCAAAAAATATGGTCACGCCTAGGTGGTCCGGCACCTGAATTTGAAGACAAAAGAAGGGCTTATCATTGTGCACAACTGGTTCCTTATGCAGTCGAATTACAAATAAGGAAAGATACTATTATTCCTGCATTTACAAAACAGTTTGCAATAACACTGAAATGCAAAAATGGGCAGCAGATGAAAGGCTCTGATGCATTTGTATGCCTGAATGAATCCATAAAACAGCAAGGCCTGGATTATGAATACATTCCATTGGTAGACATTGGTGAGGGATCTGTAAAAATCATGGTAAATAATAAAGGTTGTCAGGATATTCATTTAGAGGAAAACTCCCCATTAGGAATGGCCATACAAAAATCACATTATACGGCAGATTTAAATAACATGGTGATTGGGAATATTCCTGAAAAATATGTAGATGCCAAGGGCGAGTTGCCAGAACACCTGGACTCTCAGCCCAAAGGAATATTTAAAATTCATTCTGTGTATCCTTATGATTCAAATGAGACAGTGTGCTGCCATCAAGAGGATTGCATAATATTTAATTTAAATGAAAATGAAACAGGAAATCAGCCCATTGAAGTGGAAGCTGATATGCCAAAATATTTAAAAGTGGCAGCTCTACAAAAAGACACAGCCACACAGTTAGAGGAAAGCGCTGAGATTCCTTTACCAGAAGAGTTTCCAGAATTTTCCAGAATGGTAGAAGAGCAGATCTCATTAGCGGATGCTTGTGACAGCGATAAGGATAGAGACGACCTGAGGGAAATATTTATGGAGTTTAAGGATGTATTTGCAAAAGATGCTTATGATTGTGGTTTAACTGATTTACATGTGGCCACACTACCAGAAGGTTGTAGCAGGAATCCAGTGTTTGTACGCCAGTATAGACTACCGCTGGCATGTTTAGAATCATTGGCAGAGATTATTAAAAATTTGGAATCACGGGGAATAATCAGGCCCATTCATAGCACATCCAATACGCCTATTTTAGGTGTGTTAAAGCCAAATGGTCAATGGCGGCTGTGTGCAGACTTAAGAGAGTTAAATAAAAGAGTACCAGTATCTAGATGGCCACTACCATTCATTGATCAGGGCCTAGCTCAGATACATGGTTCAAATGTATTTACCACGTTAGATCTCACATCTGGATATTGGTGTGTGCCATTGGCAGAGGAGATACAACACTTATTTTCCTTTACATTTGACAGGACTCAATATGCCTGGCTTAGAGCTCCGTTCGGGTACATCAATAGTGGGAGTGAATTTGGCATATTTTTGAGAAAGGCCATGCCGGATGCAGCGGAAAGAGGAACAATAGTTTATGTGGATGATGTCCTGATAAAAAATGAAAGCCTGAAAAGCCATTTTGATGAAATAAGACATGTACTTGGCCAATTGCAGAAAGCAGGCGCCAAAGTATCTTTGCAAAAAGCACAATGGTGCAAGAAAAAAGTGAACTTTCTAGGGCATGAAGTGACTGAACGTGGGCTAAATCCACAAAGGAAGAAAATAGAGGCCATACAAAGATTAAAAGATCCTAAAGATGTGAAAGGAGTAAAATGTTTATTAGGGATGACAGGCTATAACAGAAAGTTCATTGAGAATTATGCAGAAATCACTCAACCATTGACTAAACTGCTTAAACTAAATACTCCCTGGAGATGGGAAAGAGAGCAGTCTGATGCAGTGGCTAGATTGAAGGAATGTCTTGTAAAGGCACCATGTTTAGCATACCCCATAAAGGACAGGGATTTCTTTATAGAAATAGGTTTTTCTGAACATTGTATGTCAGCAGTGTTATCACAAAAACACGATTTGAATCACAAAACCATTGCATTTGCAAGTAAGGCATTTTCCCAAGTTGAAATGAAATTTAATGAATGTGAAAAGGCCCTATTAACCACTGTGTGGGCGCTACAACATTTCCACCCCATTGTTCAGGGAGAAAAGGTGATTATTGAAACAAATCATCAACCTTTGCAATTTTTAGAGAGTAAAAGAATTAGATCAGGCAATCTAGCGCAATCCAGAATCACTTCATGGACGCTGGCATTACAAGGTTTTCCCGTAGAAGTGAGATATGGACAAAATAAAAAGAGCCCAATTGCTCAAGGGTTAGCTGAATTACATGACTGTGCAGCTGAACAAATACCAAATGAAATGGAAGTGGAAACTAGTTTGCAGGAATTTGAACAATCATCACACAAAGCTTTTGATGAAAAAACATGCAAGGATTTGCCAACTGTATATGTGGATGGTTGTGCTTTTCACATTGAAAATGACAGTAATAAACAGTTAGTGGCAGGAATAGGAAATGTCTGGTTGAAATGTGAAGGCGTCCCCAGTATAGGGATGAGGATTGGGAATAGGAGCAGTCAGGTGGCGGAATTGGCAGCCATCTATAAAGCAATTGCTACTGCAGTTGATAAAAAGTTCAGTGAAATTGTCCTGGTGACTGATTCTGACTATGCACGGAATAGCTTTGTGGAGTATTTGCCTGGTTGGAAAGCAAGAGGCATGGTTACATACAACAAAAAGCCACTTAAACATGGAAAAATGATACAAGCCATAGACAAATTGGTGTCAGAAAATAATTTAACAATATACTGGAGAAAAATTCGTGGGCATTTAAAAACACCAGGAGAGGATTAGGAGGGAAATGATAAGGCAGACCATCTGGCTAAGATTGGGGCTGTGATGGGAGAATTGCTACATATTGATTATTTAATGGGTGAAATACAAATTGATGCAGTGACACGTTCTAAAGCACCAAAGGAGGTAGATCAACCGGTGGTGCAGTGGAGTCATGACACGCCAGACCAAGATTTGATTGAGGCACAAAAGAATGATCAAATTTTGGGAATCTATTATAATCATTTGATAGATCCTGAACAAAATCCTTTAACAGAAAAAGATTGTATGGGAAAAGAAGAGTTGAGGGTGTTATTAAAGAACAAAACACGAATTAGATTACAGGATGGACTCATGATTAGAGAGTCCATAACAGGACAAATACAGTGGGTAGTACCCCTTTCATTCAGAGGACTGATGCTACACCATGCACATGATGCCATAACTGCAGGCCATAGAGGTTCACAAAAAACATTAGAAATATTAAAAGATTATGCTTACTGGCCACATATGTCCCAAGATGTGGAATTATATACTAGAGGATGTCTAGTATGCGCCCAATTTAAACCTGCTTCACCAATGCATAGAGCACCATTGATGAAAAGAGGCCTAACTCTCCCATGGTCAGATTTGCAAATAGACTATGTAGGTCCTTTAAAAAGGTCGAGCAGGGGACACCGTTATATTTTGAGTGTGGTATGTTTGATGTCAAAGTGGATTGAGTGCATTCCTGCACCAGATTGTAGTGCACAAACAGCAGCCACATTGCTGGTGAACCATGTGTTCTCAAGGTTTGGATTGCCACAAAGAATTGAGTCAGACAGAGGAAGTCATTTCACAAGTACTCTAATGAGTAAAGTATGGCAAATACTAGGTGTGAAAAGGAAACTACATATCGCATATCGGGCGGCGTCTTCAGGTACAGTTGAAAGAAGCAATAGGTCTGTTGTGGATATTTTAAAGAAATTTGTGGCAGAAGCAGGTTCCAGCTGGGATTTACGTTTACCATTGGTTTTGATGGCAATCAGATCGACTCCTGCCAAAGCCACAGGTGTTAGCCCTCATGAGGTCTTGACAGGTAGGAAAATGGTGTTACCACAACACCTACTATACAGAACACATGAGCAAACTCTAGTGAGTGCATCCACAGTTCATGAATATATTGATGAACTGAGGAGGCATTTGCAACATGCATTTGCTTTTGTGCAGAGAAATCTGGAAAGAGCTGCTGACAGTGCAAAGTCATATTATGATAAAAAGACATCAGCAAAGGAATACAGTGTAGGGGATCAGGTGTACAAGTTTCATTTTGGAAAAAGTAAACAGAAAAATTCTAAATTTCTAGCAGCCTGGCAGGGGCCATTTCGGATTATAGATAAGGTCTCTCCTGTAGTGTATAAAATTTTGAAAAATGAAGGTGAAACAGCAATAGAGCAGTTTGTCCATGTAAATCAAATCAAACCATGCCATCCCAGACATGAGATCAGGCGTCTTGAGCATGTAGAAACAGATAAAATCCCTTGAACACAAAAAGAGAAAATAAATGGGTACAATCAGGAGGCAGTGACAAAGAAGTTAAAAAGTTGATTGTTATGATGGCACATAAACACTGTAGTATATGTAAAAATATATAAATAAATAAATAAATAAATAAATAAATAAATAAATAAATGCACATATAATGGAAGCTCATGGTTGGTGTGCAGAGAGAAAGTGTGTTAAATATTGAATATCTGCTTGTTTTCTTTTAACTTGTGTTTAATTTCAGAAAAAAAAAATGAAATATTTTTACCAAGCATGTTTTATTTTTGGCAAAAGGATGAAGTTAGTATTATGCTATGTACTTAATTTGTTTATTTTCTATTTTGATTTAGACAATTAACATTATTTGATCGGAGGTTCCGAGATCAGAGCCCACGGGAGAGACGATGGAGTCCTGGAGTCCCCTGGATGAAGACCAAAAGATGCCTGCCTCCAGGTGGAGGTGAAGACAAAATAACCGGAATGCCAAAAGAGATGACTACTGTGGATTCAAGATTGCCAAGATGGAAGTGTACTCGAATGAACCGAATAACATCGCTGGTCGGGACATATCAGAAGCGGACAAGAGTGCTGACATATGGAGTTCCACGTATTTATTATTTTAATTATTTATTTTAATTTGTTATATTAATTATTTGTTTTAGTTAGTTGTTTTATTTCGTTGTTTTTAATTGACTTGGAAAATTTAAACTTAAAGTAATGCCACTTCAACTGAGAAGGCAAATGTGGAACATTTTATGAACTGATGGACTCAGATGAAATGTTGATTGCAAATTTTCATTGATGCACATGAATATTCATTTTGTTGGATTGCTATATTGTAAAAAAAAAAAAAAAAGAACAAGTTGTTTTTAGGAATTGGCTTGGATTATAGCCAAGTTCTAAAAACAAAAGGAGGGTATATGTAAGGATATTTGGCGTGTTACAGTACAGAGTACAGCACTACTGCACAGGTAGCAAACAGCACAGAGTACAGCACTACTACACAGGTAGCAAACAGCACAGAGTACAGCACTACTGCACAAGTAGCACATTTTTTTTTTGCAGCACCACCACAAGGGTGCGGTGCATTGCTATATGGGTTACCAGATTAACAAGGAAAGACAGGCTATTCAGTCAAAAACGATTTTAAATATAAAATGCAAATCCAGTTCCTCATTGTAAAAGCACACATTTTTACATTAAAAATGCATACTCTGCCTATATTGCTAGAGACACATTTGAAAATTAACAGCTAACCTATTAACCATTAACCTGACTAATAAAACCTTATTTAACATAACCCACTAATAAAATGTGTTCTCCACTGCAGAATTAGGCATACTCTGAAAGCCATTTAAATGTGTGTGCAGATTTTTTTTTTCTATTCTCTGCCTGCTTATCCGTGTTTTTGTGCACAGTAACTGCAGGAAGAAGGAAGTCAGATTTGCAACAATTGCAAATGTATAAGCGAAGCTATTGTTGAGAGTAGGAGGATGAGAGATGATGGATTTCATTGGGACACGTCATACAGAGGGCTGAGATGAAAGTTTTAGTGGGCAGTAACGGGGAAAAAGACAGGCAGACATTTTTTCTGCACTACTGGGGAGAGGACCTGGCTGTGGGACTCCTGACTGAATGCAGATCCCTGCGTCCTGCTACAGTCAAGATTGTGCAGTCGAGATTGGGGAGAGCTGAAAGAAGGACCTTTCCACTGGCTGAGGCATTCCTATCTGCAAAAGCTGAGAATTCCAGGCAATGACCCCGGTTTGAGAAGGCAAGCGTTCCTTTTTGCTGGAGTTAATCCAAGGGAGCCACATTCACAAAGAAACAGCCAAAGAGAACAACTAAAAAGATAAGGTAATGAGAAGTGTGGGAGCTGAGTGTGTACGGTAATATGCAGTCAGTGTAGGATTCCTGTGCATGCCTTAATCAAATGCTAATGTTGCAATTTGAGTTCTGTTCTCCGCCACTCTCTTTGCAGTGTGTCATAGACAATGCTTTTACTGTACCATTTTATTTATTTCTGTAAAGAGTGAGATCGTGTTTAAATGCAACTTTTATAATACAGAAAAATATTTGAAAACAGACGGGTGGTGTATTTACTATTTACCATTACAATGCCGATGATGTGGGGAGATTTTTAAACAGTGCAATGGTCATTTTAAGACAGATGTGTGCATGTCAGAATCAGTATGAATAATTGTGAGTGACTGTAGCATAGCTTGTTGGAGGTACATGAGCCAACGGGAAGAGAGACTCTCTGAACATAGCTCCCTACCGTATATAAGGTAGTGGAAATTACCACAAGACTACCATATATAGCTCTCTGTCGTAAATAAGTCAGTGAGTTCGCCCATGGTGGCACACCATCACTATCACTGAAAAATGTGGTATTCCTAAAATGTAGGTCTGAGGTCTCTCTAGTGATCACACGAAAAATCTAAGCAAAGATAAGGGATTTTGGACATTGGGGCCACAAATAAAACAAGGGAATTATGCTCACCAAAATACCACCAACCGCGCCTTCCACCCACGCATACCAAATATGCATGCCTGAGTGCTGAAATAATGCATGTTCACTGTATTATTGTCGTACATGGCCAAATCTGAATACAAGGAGTGAATGTTGCTAAGTTATTTTTCGGCGGTAATAAAATACCGTCAGGCCCCAAATCTCCACAAAATACCCTACAGGACCAAGGTATCTTGGGTTGAATGTGCGTGGCCCTTTTAGAGGTAGATATTTGGTGGATAACCAGACTTGATCCCCTACTTGATATTGAGGGGCTTCCTTCCGATGTTGATCTGCTCCTTTCTTGTATTGTTCTTTAGCCCTTTGAAGGTGAGAAACAGCTTCCTTAAAGGCTTGGGTGATTGTAGAATGCAGGTAGTCTACTGCTGGTGTTTCAAGATCTTGGAGGGGATCCAACTCCAAGGTTCGAGGGTGACTGCCGTACAAAAGAAAAAACGGGGTTTTCCCAGTTCCCGAATGGACAGAGTTATTGTAGGCATATTCGGCTATCCAAAGGATGTCTTTCCAAGTTTTTTCAGTTTGTTGCAGCATGCAGCGTAAATACTGTTCCAGAGTTTGATTGGTCCTCTCGGTTTGTCCGTCGGTCTGAGGGTGGTGACTGGTCGATAGTCTCACATCAATTTGAGCCGACCGATAGCAACTTCGCCAAAAATGAGAAATAAATTGACTACCTCGATCCGAAATTAGAACCGAAGGAAAACCGTGCAGTCGGACGATGTTTTCGAGAAATTCTCGGGCCAGAGTTGCTGCTGTTGGCAAGCCTTTGAGCGGAATGAAATGCGCCATCTTGGAGAATAAGTCCACGATTACTAGAATCGTATTGTATCCGGAGCATGGAGGTAGATCGGTGATGAAGTCCATAGAAAGCGTATGCCAAGGGCGAGGTGGGATGTCAATAGGGCGTAAGAGGCCTGCTGGTCTTTCCTTTTGACTCTTGTTTTGGGCGCATACTCCACAGGACATTATAAAGTCTCTGATATCTTTTTTCCAAGACGGCCACCAGAAGTAGCGATTGATCTTTTCTGAGGTCTTGGCCATACCGGGATGTCCTTCCATTAAAGAATCGTGATAACAAGAGATTACTTTTTTCTGTAAATCTGTGCTGGGTAGGTATAATCGTTCTTGGAAATACAATAAGTTGTCCTTTACTGCAAAGTCCTTTCCCTGCAGATGCCAATTCTGTATGTCTGCTGGAGTTACAAGTTGCCTGGCTTTATCCTTAACTTCCTCTATGGATTCTGTGGCGATTACACCCAGAATTCTTTGTTCGGGAATGATTGGTACAGGTTTAGGGTTGATCAAGTGTTCTTCCACTCCCATCCGAGAAAGGGCATCAGCTTTACCGTTCTTTGTACCAGGTCGATAGGTAATTATGAAGTCAAACTCGGCAAAGAATAATGCCCAACGGAGTTGTCTAGAGGATTGGGCTTTTGCGGTTTTCAAATATTGCAGGTTTCGGTGATCCGTAATAACAGTAACGGTGTGTCGGGCCCCCAGCAGATAATGCCGCCAAGCCTTAAAGGCAGACTTGATAGCCAGAAGTTCCTTGTCAGTAATCGTGTAATTGATTTCAGGAGGCGAGAATTTGCGGGACCAAAATGCCACGGGATGCAACTGATTGGTTAGCGGGTCCTTTTGTGATAGAACTGCCCCCATGGCAAGGCTTGAAGCATCAGTTTCCATGATGTAGGGGAGTTCGGGGCGAGGGTGTTTTAAGATTGGTGCAGAGATAAATTTAGTCTTCAAATCCTGGAAAGCTTGTTCCGCCTCGGTAGACCATTCAAAACGTTTGTTTTTCTTTAACAAGGCAGTGATGGGCTGGACTATTCGAGAGAATTCGGGGATAAACCTGCGGTAAAAGTTAGCGAAGCCTAACATGCTTTGCACACCTTTTACGGAGGATGGTGATGGCCATTTGAGAACTGCATCGACCTTCTTTGAATCCATACGCACTCCGCCAGGTGATAATATGAATCCCAAGAATTCAACTTCAGTCACGTTGAAAACACATTTTTCCAACTTAGCGAAAAGTTTGTGTTGACGCAATCTTTCGAGGACCATTTTCACGTGTTTCCGATGTTCAGATTCCGATGAAGAATAAACGAGGATGTCGTCAATGTAAACAACAACACACACATCTATGAGCTCTCTGAGGACATCGTTCATAAAATATTGAAAGGCGGCCGGGGCATTGCAAAGTCCGAAGGGCATGACCTTATATTCAAATAGCCCATACTTGGTGCGGAAGGCCGTCTTCCATTCATCGCCCTCTTTTACTCGTACCAAGTGGTAAGCTCCTCTAAGATCCAGCTTTGTATATATGCATGCTTTTCTGACTTGGTCCAGGAGTTCAGGGATCAAAGGTAACGGATATCTATTCTTAACGGTGATCTGGTTCAGGGAGCGATAATCTATACAAGTTCTAAGGTCTCCTTCCTTTTTTGGAACGAAGAACAAAGCTGAAGAAGCAGGGGACTTGGAAGGACGAATAAACCCATTTGCCAGGTATTGATCCAGGTATTGTCGAAGGTGAAGGTTCTCGGGCTCGGTGAGGGCATACATTCTACTACAAGGAGGAGTAGATCCAGGTATCAGGTCTATCTGGCAGTCATAAGACCTATGAGGAGGTAGAGAGTTAGCCTGATCCTTCCGGAAAACATCTTGGTATTCTAGGTATTCGGGAGGTAACTGGGGAGTCTCTGAAGAAATTGCTGCCAGTGCAACACCAGGTGGAGGGTGACAAGTAGAGACACATTCTGGAAACTGGACCGTTCTTGCTCGCCAATCGATCAGAGGATTGTGTTTCTCTAACCAAGGTATTCCTAGAATAATCTGAAACTGAGGGGCCTTGATCACATCGAACACGATCTTCTCATGGTGTCCATCTTGACTTACTAGCGTCACCTCTTGAGTGGTATGCGTTACTGGCCCGGAGGCTATCTCCGTACCATCCACCGTAGTAATGACGTCCTTTACAGCCTTGGGACAAAGAGTTAGATTCATCCTCAAAACCATTTCATGATGCACATAATTGCCGATGGCACCGCTGTCGACGTAAGCTTCAATTGCATGTAATCGATCCGGATTATCAGGGCTAATGAGGACCATAGGTATCACGAAATGCGAGGTCACGGAACTGGTTTTCACGCTTGGCAAGAGGACCTCTATTCTTGTCGGGCGAGGTCGTTTCCCTGCTCAGAGTTTGTAACTTTGGTAACTGCAGCTCCTACTGCCTTCTTGGCAGGTTTCACCGGACAGTCTCGAAGAAAGTGCCCTGAGTTTCCGCAATAGAGGCATAATTGCAACTGTTTTCTCCTTTCCCGCTCCTTTTGTGTTAGAGGACCTTTCAGACCCCCTATTTGCATGGGTTCCCCGGAGTCTACTCCTTTGGAAGGAGTTGGCGGTTTGGAAAATACTCGAGCATCAAACTTGGAACGATCGGCCTTCCTGTTCTGCAGTCTGTGATCTATTTGAACGACTAAGTCTATATAGTCCGAACAATCTTGTGGGGGATTCACTACTTGGGCTAACACATCTTTGAGCTCTCCACGTAGACCTCTATAAAACAGCGTAATCCTTTTGTCCTCAGGCCATTGAGTTTCCACTATCAGTCTGTTGAAAGACGCAATATAAGCCAAAAGGTCTTGATTACCTTGTCGCAACAAAAGAAGCTCATTGTCCAAGGCCTGCCCCTGTGAATGTCTTGCGAACAGTTTTTCCATACTGAGCTGAAAAGCTTGAAAATCATGGAGGACCGGATCATCTTGATTTACTAGAGGGATCGACCAGTCTGCCGCATTGCCACTAAGGTACGAAAGCACGAAAGCTACTTTAGCTTGATCAGTTGGAAAGGCTGCTGGCCGGCATAAGAAATGCAACCAGCACTGATTGATAAATACTGCAAACCTCTTTGGGTCACCAGAAAATCGTTCGGGCGGAGCCAGAGGTACATTCCCAGGTAGGTTGATCTGCACTGGATTCATAGAGGATGTAGAAGGAAGATTTCCCCCAGAGGCGGGTAACGGGGTCTGTCCGGCTTGTGACTGTAGCAATTGTTCGCTCCTTGGAAATAATCAGTTCCCTTCTTAGAGCGTTCGTTTCCTGACGGGCTGCATGCACTTCTGCCCTTAGTTCCCCAAGTAACTGGGTTTCCATAGCGCCTGGACGGGAGTTTTGTGGTTGGCTTTGCGTTCTGTGACGCTCACCTGATTCCCGTAGAGGCGCCGGTCTTGACTGGGCGTATACCGTATCTTCAAAGGTGATGTGTAACACACGGCTGGCTCTTTGGGCTGGACCTCTGTGCACTGTATGTCTGACTCGAAGGATAAGATGTCTGCAGATAGAAAATATGGGATTAAGGAACTGGGTTATTGAATGTCTCTCTCTTCTTCCCTTTCTCTTCTCCTGTAGAACCCCAAAGGTTAACGCTCTCACCTTAGGTAAGTGAACGCCGTGCTCTCCATCTGCCTCGGGGCAGGGTGCTGTAACCAGTTTCTTCACTGGATAAGGGGAGCAGGCCTCTTGACTTCAGAGGACTGCTGTCCGTCGTTTACTGCACGAACGGTAAGTTTCGAGTAATTCTAATGTCTTTAAAGTCTTTAGTAATGATGTTTCTTGTTTTGCAGGGTTCCGGCGATGGCGGATGACGGGCTGAAGTGAGTTGAAGATGGAGCCCGTGTGATGAATAGAAGCGCCTGGAAGCACGTAAGTAAGCGCTTGTTGCCTGATTCACGATGCGCTCTAACTGTCTTTTTATTTTGCAGGTACAAGTTCGGAGCGGCTGCAGGGTGCCGGAATACCCACTGGGTTAGATGTGGAAAGGAGTAATGGCACGTGAGTATTAAAGTTCCCCAATGTCTTTAAACGCACCTTGTTTTGTCTTTCAGATGCGGGATGCAGCGCCGAAGGCCTCCGGAGCGTGCGAAGAGTTGGTAAGCTTTTGTCTTTCAGATGCCGGAATGCAGTGTGAAGACCTCCGGAGCGCACGAAGAGTAGGTAAGCCTTTGTCTTTCAGATGCCGGAATGCGCGCGAGGCGTTGGTGACAGCCGATGGACCAGGTAAGCGAAGAGCTGTCACTGAAGACCTTAATGCTAACCTGTTCTTTCTTGTCTTTATAGGTGTTGCTGAAGACTGGATTCAGGATGGTAAGCCTTTTTCCTTAGGCCCAGGATCAGATGCAGAAGACACGATAAGCGTTCTGCTGCAGAGGATGCAGAATAACGCAAAGCAAGATTCATCCATCGGGTGTGGTTTAAATAGCCTCCTGTAGTGCTTAGGTGTCTCCTTCCACAGCCACGCCTAGGTAAGAAAAGAGTTCCTGCTTTCCAGAAGAGTTCCAGTGTTCTGAATCTAGGGAGTGGCTCCTGCCCCACCCAACAGGAAAAGTAGTTCCAAACAGAAGAGGATCAGAGGCTCAACTGGCAGGCAAGTAAGCAGCATGGTCTGCTGCAGGTAAGTCCACCCAAGCATTATGAGCCTGGCGCTTCCAGCGCTGGGACTGGGCATATTTATGAGCCTGGTGCCACTGGCGCCAGGACTGGGTCCAAAAGGTCCCAATTGGGACTGGTTGGCACTCGGAACCTGGGTTATGGATCTGCTTCCAAGGGAGTTGGGAAAACCCTGACCTTTTGGAAGCAGAGATCATGACACACCACCCCCACCCCCCAGCAGTGCAGGGCACCCTCCACCAGGCCCCCACTCATGTCCAACTCATGTCTCTCATCACCCCCACCCCCCAGCAGTGCAGGGCACCCTCCACCAGGCCCCCACTCATGTCCAACTCATGTCTCCCACCCCCCCACCCCCCAGCAGTGCATGGCACCCTCCACCAGGCCCCCACACATGTCTCCCAGTACCCCCACCCCCCAGCATCCAGGGGCAATCTCCACCAGGCCCCCACTCATGTCCCCCTGCACCCCCACCCCCCCGCATCCAGGGGCACCCTCCACCAGGCCCCCACTCATGTCTCCCTGCACCCCCACACCCCGGAAGTGCAGGGCACCCTCCACCAGGCCCCCACTCATGTCTCCCACCTCCCCAACCCCCAGCAGTGCAGGGGCACCCTCCACCAGGCCCCCACTCATGTCTCCCATCACCCCCACCCCCCAGCATCCAGGGGCACCCTCCACCAGGCCCCCATTCATGTCTCCCACCACCCCCACCCCCCAGCATTGCAGGGCACCCTCCACCAGGCCCCCACTCATGTCCAACTCATGTCTCCCATCACCCCCACCCCCCAGCAGTGCAGGGCACTCTCCACCAGGCCCCCACTCATGTCCCCCTGCACCCCCACCCCCCAGCAGTGCAGGGGCACTCTCCACCAGGCCCCCACTCATGTCTCCCTGCACCCCCACCCCCCAGCAGTGCAGGGCACCCTCCACCAGGCCCCCACTCATGTCTCCCACCACCCCCACCCCCCCAGCATCCAGGGACACCCTCCACCAGGCCCCCACTCATGTCCAACTCATGTCTCCCATCACCCCCACCCCCCAGCAGTGCAGGGCACCCTCCACCAGGACCCCACTCATGTCTCCCAGCACCCCCACCCCCCAGCATCCAGGGGCACCCTCCACCAGGCCCCCACTCATGTCCCCCTGCACCCCCACCCCCCAGCATCCAGGGGCACCCTCCACCAGGCCCCCACTCATGTCTCCCTGCACCCCCACCCCCCAGCAGTGCAGGGCACCCTCCACCAGGCCCCCACTCATGTCTCCCACCACCCCCACCCCCCAGCAGTGCAGGGGCACCCTCCACCAGGCCCCACTCATGTCTCCCATCACCCCCACCCCCAGCATCCAGGGGCACCCTCTACCAGGCCCCCACTCATGTCTCCCACCACCCCCACCCCCCAGCAGTGCAGGGCACCCTCCACCAGACCCCCACTCATGTCTCCCTGCACCCCCACCCCCCAGCAGTGCAGGGCACCCTCCACCAGGCCCCCACTCATGTCCCCCTGCACCCCCACCCCCCAGCAGTGCAGGGGCACTCTCCACCAGGCCCTCACTCATGTCTCCCTGCACCCCCACCCCCAGCAGTGCAGGGCACCCTCCACCAGGCTCCCACTCATGTCTCCCACCACCCCCACCCCCCAGCATCCAGGGACACCCTCCACCAGGCCCCCACTCATGTCCAACTCATGTCTCTCATCACCCCCATCCCCCAGCAGTGCAGGGCACCCTCCGCCAGGCTCCCACTCATGTCTCCCATCACCCCCACCCCCCAGCAGTGCAGGGGCAGCCTCCACCAGGCCCCCACTCATGTCTCCCACCACCCCCACCCCCCAGCAGTGCAGGGCACCCTCCACCAGGCCCCCACTCATGTCCAACTCATGTCTCTCATCACCCCCACCCCCAGCAGTGCAGGGCACCCTCCACCAGGCCCCCACTCATGTCCAACTCATGTCTCCCATCACCCCCACCCCCCAGCAGTGCAGGGCACCCTCCACCAGGCCCCCACTCATGTCTCCCAGCACCCCCACCCCCCAGCATCCAGGGGCACACTCCACCAGGCCCCCACTCATGTCCCCCTGCACCCCCACACCCCAGCATCCGGGGGCACCCTCCACCAGGCCCCCACTCATGTCTCTCTGCACCTCCACCCCCCAGCAGTGCAGGGCACCTTCCACCAGGCCCCCACTCATGTCTCCCACCACCCCCACCCCCCAGCAGTGCAGGAGCACCCTCCACCAGGCCCCCACTCATGTCTCCCATCACCCCCACCCCCCAGCATCCAGGGGCACACTCCACCAGGCCCCCACTCATGTCTCCCACCACCCCCACCCCCCAGAAGTGCAGGGCACCCTCCACCAGGCCCCCACTCATGTCCAACTCATGTCTCCCATCACCCCCACCCCCCAGCAGTGCAGGGCACCCTCCACCAGGCCCCCACTCATGTCGCCCATTACCCGAACCCCCCAGCAGTGCAGGGGCACCCTCCACCAGGCCCCCACTCATGTCTCCCATCGCCCCCACCCCCCAGCAGTGCAGGGCACCCTCCACCAGGCCCCCACTCATGTCCAACTCATGTCTCCCATCACCCCCACCCCCCAGCAGTGCAGGGCACCCTCCACCAGGCCCCCACTCATGTCTCCCAGCACCCCCACCCCCCAGCAGCCAGGGGCACCCTCCACCAGGCCCCCACTCATGTCCCCCTGCACCCCCACCCTCCAGCAGTGCAGGGGCACCCTCCACCAGGACCCCACTCATGTCTCCCTGCACCCCCACCCCCCAGCAGTGCAGGGCACCCTCCACCAGGCCCCCACTCATGTCTCCCACCACCCCCAACCCCCAGCATCCAGGGGCACCCTCCACCAGGCCCCCACTCATGTCCAACTCATGTCTCCCATCACCCCCACCCCCCAGCAGTGCAGGGCACCCTCCACCAGGCCCCCACTCATGTCTCCCATCACCCCACCCCCCAGCAGTGCAGGGGTAGCCTCCACCAGGCCCCCACTAATGTCTAACACCACCCCCACCCCCCAGCAGTGCAGGGCACCCTCCACCATCCCCACTCATGTTCAACTCATTTCTCCCATCACCCCCACCCCCCAGCAGTGCAGGGCACCCTCCACCAGGCCCCCACTCATGTCTCCCAGCACCCCCACCCCCCAGCATCCACGGGCACCCTCCACCAGGCCCCCACTCATGTCCAACTCATGTCTCCCATCACCCCCACCCTCCAGCTGTGCAGGGCACCCTCCACCAGGCCCCCACTCATGTCTCCCAGCACCCCCACCCCCCAGCATCCAGGGGCACCCTCCACCAGGCCCCCACTCATGTCCCCCTGCACCTCCACCCCCCAGCATCCAGGGGCACCCTCCACCAGGCCCCCACTCATGTCTCCCTGCACCCCCACCCCCCAGCAGTGCAGGGCACCCTCCACCAGGCCCCCACTCATGTCTCCCACCACCCCCACCCCCCAGCAGTGCAGGGGCACCCTCCACCAGGCCTCCACTCATGTCTTCCATCACCCCCACCCCCCAGCAGTGCAGGGCACCCTCCACCAGGCCCCCACTCATGTCCAACTCATGTCTCCCATCACCCCCACCCCCCAGCAGTGCAGGGCACCCTCCACCAGGCCCCCACTCATGTCCAACTCATGTCTCCCATCACCCCCACCCCCAAGCAGTGCAGGGCACCCTCCACCAGGCCCACACTCATGTCTCCCATCACCCCCACCCCCCAGCAGTGCAGGGCACCCTCCACCAGGCCCCCACTCATGTCTCCCACCACCCCACCCCCCAGCAGTGCAGGGGCACCCTCCACCAGGCCCCCACTCATGTCTCCCACCACCCCCACCCCCCAGCAGTGCAGGGCACCCTCCACCAGGCCCCCACTCATGTCTCCCACCACCCCCACCCCCCAGCAGTGCAGGGGCACCCTCCACCAGGCCCCCACTCATGTCTCCCACGACCCCCACCCCCCAGCAGTGCAGGGCACCCTCCACCAGGCCCCAACTCATGTCTCCCGCCACCCCCACCCCCCAGCATCCAGGGGCACCCTCCACCAGGCCCCCACTCATGTCCCCCAGCCAACATGTCCTCACAATCTAGATCCCTGGCCCTTATGGTCAGCCTCCAAATGCCAAACACCCACCCGAGTATTGCATCCACCCACTTAGAAATGGCAATAACATGATAGAACCCCAATTGCAAGTTTGGAAATGAACACATGTCCCTCACATACACCCAATGGGTGTCAGTGAATGTCAAAACCCATATCATGATATGCATGAAACCAATGAGATGATACTACACATTGAAGTTTGAAGAAAAAATATGTATTAAAACCAACATAAATTGAATCAAAAATAAACAAACAATAATGGAAATTTTTAAAAAATAAACCAGCATGTCCGTGAAATAATGCAAAACCACAAATCATAATCCAAAGGAAAGGTGTCCAAAGTCACAGTCCACAAAAGTAAATCCAATGGAAAATTAAAATCGAAAACCATTGCTCCATGGGTAAATCATTAAAAAAAATGAAAATCCAAAAGTCAACTATATACAGATAAACAATCCAGGGTCCATGATCCCAACAGAAGAAATGAAACCTATCTAATAACACTACCTAAAAAAAAAAACTATATACAAAAATGTGGCCCATTGTCCAAAAGGTCCAAAAAAAATGCAAAACCAAAGGAAACCTAACACTAACTACAGAACTATTTACAAGGGCAGCGGGCTAGTCCGACGGCTCACTTCGGGATGTTCCGGGCCAGGGCATCATCGAACTCCTGCTCAATGTCCCGGAGGAGGTCCTCCTCCATGGCCCCGAGGGTCCGCAGGGCCGTCGACATGTTCACCCCCAACTCCCTGCGGATTGCCTCGAGGCACTCAGCCCGCCTCAGCGCCCTCCGCATGGAGTTCTCCGCCTTGACCATCGTGAGCCATGCCTCTTCCGCCCGCTGCCGCTCCGCATCTATGGCGTGGCCCAACCGCTGCCACACGGAAGACACTTTCCGTCTTGGGTCCTCCTGCCCTCCGGCCGATGCCTTGCCCTCCGATGTCGAAGGCCCCGAGCCATCATGGCTCCCACCACGTTGCTGCTGCTGCTGTGCCACTGCCCGTGCACTGCCTCCTGCTGCCTGCACATCCTCCGCTGGCTGGGGTGCAGTCATTGATGTGGCCACCCCTGCTGGACGTCCGACTCCCAACTGTGGCAGGGATGCCTCCTCCACCAGCCTGGCCGCACCGTCAGAGGCAGCTCCACAGGGCACCCAGGTGACTAATGGGTGGGAAGATGGCACGGAGGACGACTGGCACATAGGGGGTTCAGTTGAGGAGGGGGTCTGAGCAAGCCCCATCAAACGGAGGAATCCGGCCTGGGTGACCTGTCCCAGTAGGCAGACGCAGTCAATGAACCATTCGAGATGACGTGCAGTCTCCTCATGAAAAGACTGCAGGTCACCTCGCATGGCCCATTGACGCAACGCCACCCCAGTCAGGACAGGCTCAACCCGGACCCGGATAGCCACGTCCGCAGGCAGAGGAAGGCCAGTTGTCGTGATCTTATCCCCTGCCTGAAAACGGGTCTAGGACGTAGGCATCCCTGCTGGTGCAAGATGATGCAGTGACAGGATCAGGGACAGGATTGCACACAGGCACCTCCGCGGCGACCTGTGCTGCCTCCTGTCCCTGGTCCTGCACTGCACCACTAGCACCAGTGGAATCCCCAACTCCAGACCCCGTCTCTGTTGCTTGCACGGCCTCCTCCTCCACCAAAACCCCCACCAACCTGGATGACTCCGTGCCATCTTCCCTCGTTGGGCCCTGTGGGGTCCCAGCTGCCCCTTCTGCTGCCGAGGAGTCCAACTCCGACCTCCGCCTCTTGGACGTCCCCCCGGCAGCTGCGGCCTGGGACGCGGCACCGGACTCCTCACTCCCCGACGAGATCACAATCTGGGAGGGGAGCCGGGCCTTGCGTCTCTGGCTGGCGGTGCGATCCCCGCCGCTGTGCTCCACAGCACCTTCTCCGCCCTCTTCATCAGTTGACGCTGCAGACAGGGAGAAATAAAATACAGGCATCAGGGCACTGTACGATGGACACATACACACATGACAGTTGCACATGAGTGGCATTGGCAAACCTCAGACATGGCATCACAATTGGCAACACACATGTCATTTCAACTTGCACACATGAGCCATACCACAGCCATATCTCAACTGCCAGCACCATCCATACACATACAACAGCATGAGCAGGCAAAGGTGAGCCAGACATCACATGCAACACAGGGAGTACACTACACATGCACGCACACCACCACACTTGCATGCATGTGTACACCTCAGCCAACTGTTGCAGTGTTCAGATGGGCATCCATGTCACATCTGCCAATCAGGCTTCCACATCCCGCTGTCACATGCATCCATGTTGCATCACTGTTGCACCCTTGTCAAATACACACACATGCACATGTACACAGTGCTGATACATGCAGCTGAAAACAACATACATGCGTGACATCACGAACATGCCTACTTACTTACACATTCATGCAAACATGTGTGCCCACACAACTGCATTTGGCATGCAAGCCTACACACACAAGCACCATCCATGTCTCACACATGACAGCCCTTGCATGTGTTAGCCTCACGGCTCTGTACACCCCCACCCATACTCGGCCCCATACAAACAGATGTGCAACCTGCACACTACTGGCACATCACCACACGCACAGCTTACAATCATGATGCATGTACACTTACCGCTTGACTCCAGACAGGTCTGCCTCTCAAGGACCTGGACGTGGAGCGCTGGGGATATGCGTTCCAGGACCCTCATCTGATCTTCCGAAAAGTGGCCCCGGCGCCCCTTAGCATCCGCTGCCTTCAAGAGGCGCCGGGCCTTGTTGAGGGTCCTGGACCTGAAGTCCTCCCAGCGCTTCTTGACATGTTGGAAGTCGCGGACTGCCACCCCCTCCGCGTTGATGGCAGTCACGATGTCCGTCCAGATCCGAGTCCGTCCTTCCTTGTCGGCGCGCACACTTCCGAAGAGGGCATCATACTGCCCCAGGACTTGCTCCACCAGGACACCAACTTCCCTGGCACTGAAGCTGTTGCCCCTCTGCCTCTCTGGCCGAGGGTTGTCAGTGGTGCCCGATATTGCAGGGCCCGACATGACAACCCCAGAGGCAGGAGTGGGTGGGCAACTGTGTCCTGGGGCTGGGCTGTGGAGCGATGGAATCCCAGTCGGGAATCTTCGGTTCCAGCAGGGGTGGTCACAGCAACAGCACCACTGGCTGATGTGCAGGCAGCAAATGGCAGGGCACGTGGGCAGCAGGCAGTCAGGCAGCAGCAGATGGCAGGTGGGAGCGTGCTCAGGGCTCTGGGGTGCAGTAAATCGGCTTTCTGGGCAGGAGCATGGTCTTCAGTGTGCTTACGCGTGGCCAGCTTGATACGGAGTGATTTGGCACGTGAAAATCCTGCACGTCTGCGTGTAATTCGAGGAAAGGCTCTTAGCGCGTAAGCGCGTCTGCACGCATACGCGATTTCATTGGCCCAAAGGCCCCCATGCGCAGCTATGACAACACGCGCATGGCTGTAGAGAATGGTGCGTGTAAAAAAAAAGATACACGTCCGAGTGTCAAAGCGTGTAATTGGTGGAAATGGCCTCATCGCGTATGCGCGTCTGTGACGTGTGTATAAAAGGTACGTGTAGAACGCCATTTCCTTGTACGTGCTTTTCGTGGAGAGCGAGTGGGTGAAATCTGTACTTCTTGTCGGTTCACACGCGATTTACTTCACAGCGTTTCAAGTTCGTACACCCTGTTACCTCTGACAGCTTTTTCTCCTTTCCTCTTTTTCCTGGGCCTGTTTCCTCAAACAGCGTTCCCTTCTACTGTTGTCCTGTCTCCTCAGACAGCGTACAATTCTTCTTTTGGCGGGGGTTTTGCCAATGCGCACACGCGCCTATTTTTCACGCTTTTGTTCCGGGCAGATGTTGAGTCGCGCACGTATTTAACATCTGTGTTTGCCCCGTGTGTCACATACCCCTTCAGAGGTTTGACACGCATACGTTCATTCTTGTGTTTCTGGGTGCCACAGCGTAGTGCAGGTTTATTTTTCCACACATGTGGTCTAGGAGGGGTTGCGTGCACCTTACTTCCCTTTTTTGGGGTGCCTGTGCGTTGCGTGACCCGTCATCTTTCCCCAGGGGTGACATACAGCCTTGCTAGAGCACTAGGGTACGATTACCATCTGGTACCCAACCCCTTTGACCCCCAATTGCCCAGGACAATAGTTCACAGCGACTCCCATACGCACAATAACATCAGTGCCATGGCTGGGAGGCGAACAAGCCGTAAGGGTGGCAAAGGTGGCCGAGCCCCAAGTGGTGGCCGTGGTGGATCCGGTAGGGGACGTGGCCATGACTTGCAGGGTGTCCCTAGCCCCCCATGTGTGGAGGAGCAGTCAGGGACACCCATCCCCCCCCCTGGTTGAGGGTAACGTGGCTGACACCATCCATGCTCAGCCCTTGTTGAACCAGCCCACTGTGGAACCAGACCTGGCACAGGGTGACTCCATGGCTGACTTCCAGGTCAGCAGGTCTAGGCCACGTGCGCCGGTGCACGTTGGTGTCATCAGGCCACGTGGATCAGGGGCAGCTAGGTCATCTGCTGCCCCGCGTAGGCAGGCTGGGGAGGCTGCAGGGGCAGCTGCGGCTCCATCCACCCCACCTCTCACACACCCAGCCAGGACAGTGTCGGTCCAAGTCCATCCTGCTGACATTCCCCCTGACACCATCACACTTGAGCTAATGCCTGCACCAACTCCCATGCTGAGTGTGCAATCCCACACTCCTAGTACAGAGTCCACCGGGGCTCCTGCCCCTAGTGTCCAGAGCGGCGTAGGACACTCAGGATCCCCACCACCTTCCAAGCGGAAGAGGAAGAGTGCTCGTCCAGTAGAGGCTGATGCCCCAGACACGGCTACACAGTCCGGCCCGTCAAGGAAGCCCAGCTTCAATGAGGCCGAACTGAATGCACTTGTAGAGTATGTGTCCGCACATGACCGCAAAATGGGGATTGTTGCAGGATCCAAGGCCACACCTGCACAACGTCAGGCACACTGGCAGACGATCGCGGACATCATAAGTGCCCTTGGAATCGTGAGGCGCACAGCTACTGAATGCTACAAGCGCTGGAATGACCTGAAGCGCAGGGCAAAGAATAAGCTGGCCTACCGTCATGCCGCTACTCTAGTGACTGGAGGTGGGTCTCCAGCAGAGGACATAGAACTCACTCCACATGAGCAGGTTGCTGGGACCTACGTCACGGAGGAACAGATCCAAGGCATGGGAGAACTGGCAGATTACGAGGCATTGTCCGGTGAGTGCACATGCATGTGTGTGCCATCCATGTGCATGATGTGTGTGTGAGGGCTTCTGTTTGGGTGCCAGGTGAGGGTGTGTGTGCCTGAGTGATTTGGGTCACCCATGTGCCTTATCCAATACATTCTGCGCACCAGCATTTGGGTATAGCAGTATCCCTTCTGCCAACATTAGACATCCAGCCCAACACCACACCAGTTGCCCTTGAAGTGTCATCTTGCCACAACATTGTTGCTTATTTTCATCTGTTTATTCAGGCAGATTGTTTGCATACCACCACTTTTACTAGGCATTTCTCAGTCCTATTGTCACATGTCTGACATGGCTATGGTACAGTGGACTGGCTTTGTTTCCTGGACATGATTTGTTTAGACATGTCCCTGTGCTATAGGACCATTTTGGACTGGCAGCTCCAGGTTAAACATGTGAACCATTTCAATGAAAAAATCAATTTCATGAGCAAACTAGACTGAATGAACAATTGGTGCCCTCCTCTCCCTCTTCACATTATGGCTAGGGTACATGCCATCTGTGTGATGGCATGTGTATTTGACCTGCCAATCACAGGCCAATGTGTGATGCCACTGCTAGGCAGCATGCAGCAAATGTGTTCATCTTCCATCTTGGTGTCATCAATGTGTGCCATCTTCCTCCCCTTCACACGCAGTGACGGTGCATGCAATGGAGGGTTTTAGTCATGTGGGACATGTGTCAACCAAGTACTGTTTCTGTAGCTTCTCAGCCCTAATTGTGTGCCATAGTGCTAATGCCTGTTTCCATTTGTTTTCTTTTTATGTCTTTGCAGGGGATTACGCACTTGATACTGCTGGGGTTGTGGAGATGGTGCAGACCCAGGAGGGGTCTCAGGCCCGACCGACCACCAGTGAGGGACGTGGTGTGGTGGTGGGTGAGAACCCACAACTGCTGCTGGTCGTGCTCTCAAGGGGTGTCTCTGGCTGCACCTCCCCCGAGCTGTATTCAGGTGTCGATTCGGATGATGAGACCTATGTGCCGTCGCAGGTGAGTGTTCCTGGGAGGGATTCTGTTCTGTCCGACCCACCTGCACCAGGGTTAGAACCCTCAATGGAGATGTCAGTGTTGGCAGGTACGCCTTTGGTGGTTACGGATGCAGGGTCACACTCCGCAACATCTGATCCTGTTCCTGGGCCAGCAGATCAGAGGGGGAATGCAGTCCTGCAGCCTCAGCCAGTGCCGGCACAGCAAGGCGCAGTTCGCCTTGCCCCAGACAGGTGTGGTGCCTGCCGACGTGGTGTCCGTATGCCACCTGGCAATACCGCATGGGAGCAATCCATATACGGTATGGCAACCCAACAGGCAGCATCATCAGAGATGATGGCTCAGGCCATGGATAGGGTGGCCACTTCCATTGTCCCCCCCGAAAGGCTGATGGAGCGACTACAGCAGGCAACAGACTCCATCTGCCAGTCACACAGGGAGGACATGTTGGCGTCCGACAGGGACAGGCGGGCGGCACTGGCGACTCTGCGGTAAGCCATTGCCATAGAGTCCCAGGGCCACAGGGAAGCCCTGAGGGTGGAACTCCTTCACCTCAGGACGTCTCTTGTTGAGCTTGAGGCTTCAACAAACAGAAGGACAGAACAGCAGCTGGAGCATCTCACACGTACGCTCTCAGCTGAGATGCACGCAACTAGGGCGGAGGTCCGGGCATCCCGTGAGTTGTTGCATGGGGACCTACACACAATTATCCTCCAGAACGAGACCTTCCACACCCACATGCTTAATGCCATGGAGGACCAGACTAGGGCTTTGCGTGGGCTGCCTCCCATAGTGCCACCACCTCCTGATGCAGCTGCAGAGGGTGAGGAGAGCGACAGCAGTGATTCTCTCACAATAGGGTAGCCGTGCAGGCCATGAGCCCATGGAGGTGTTTTTTTTTCACAATATCCACACAGGTGGGTTTTGGTGTGCACACTGTCCTCGGACCTCCTGGGTGGCCTCCCCCACCCCCCTGGGCCCATTAATGGCCATTTTTGATTTTATTTGATTTTTGTTTTTTTTTTATTTTTGTTTTTTGGACAGTGTGTTGCCTTGTGTGGCTCCCGTGGGCATACGCTGTATTGTGGCTGGGCACATGCAGGCTTGTCATGATTTTGGGTCAGATGCTTGGGTTTGTGTGACACACACCCCTCCTCCTTCCCGTTTCCATGGGCTTGCAAAGGGTGTGCCCAAGTGACATTGACGTACATGGTGACGTTGGACTCCCATTTGATGTGTGGGCAGTCTGTAGTCAATACTGTGTATACATTCATAGTGCATATTGTTGTTGTATTGTACACTGCATGGTGTATTGATATGTGCCTCTGCATCCATCTCATCCTCCTAATTTGCAGGTCCATTTCCCATATCTTCACAAGGCGGTCTACCTTGGAACTGGAGTCCATGTTGTAAGCAGTGCACCTACACTCTTGCGTGGCGCTAACACTGTATACTTGGAAGTGTTCGAAGTGCTGGCATTATCAGGTAGTGAGGCTACCAATTTTTTATGTCTGTAATGTCATGTTTAAGGTAGGTTGGAGGTTGTGTAGGTGATTGGTATTCTTGGTAAGTATTTGGTAATGTGTGTTGTAGGTCCTGCATTACTGTGAGCATTTCATGTGTGGCCATGTTTCCATTAGGGACACTGTAGTTGGTGACACTTGGGGCATGTTGTGGGGATTAATTTGTTTGCTCTCACATTGCATGACATGCCATGGTGTGTTGTGTGGCCGTGCCGGGGAGGGGTTGGGTGACATGGCACTGTTCTCATGTAGTATTTGGCAAGTGGGTATTCATTTCTGCAGCATGGAAGTGTGTCTTTAGATGACACTGCATTGGTGGTGTTTGTGTAGGTAGGGATGCACACATTGTGACACTTCCACATGAACAATCTCGGGCTGCTATGGTTCTGACAGTTGACTGTCCCTTTGTTCGTCATAATTGTCAGGTCGAGTCATCATTGCTTATCAGATGGTATGTGCCAGGGCTGTGTGCACTCCACAGGGGTGTGATTTCTATGTGAAGTAATTAGCCACCAGCTGCGTACGGGCTGCCTCACCCCGTGCCCTTTGCCCTCCCATGCGCAGCGGGCGTGCATGTGGTTGGGGATGTGGGGGCACCACCATGTCCACAGCCAGGCCCCGATGTGTTGCAACATTGTGCAGGACACATGCTGCCACTATGATCCTGCACACCACTGGGGGCGCATATAACAGCTGCCCACCAGAACGGTCAAGGGAGTGAAGGCGTGACTTGAGGACTCCGAATGTGCACTCCACTATGCCCCGGGTTGCAATATGGGCTGTGTTGTATCTTACCTCGGGAGGCGTGATGGGGTTCCGAATTGGCGTCATCATGTGGGTGCTCAGAGGGTAGGCACTGTCCCCTGGTGAGGAGGTGAGGGGTATCATTAGTGGGGTAGTGACATAACTCTGCATCTGACATGCATGCATGTGCAGTGGCATTCATACTCACCAAGCAGCCATGTATCGCCATGCCGCCCAGCTTCTAGGTCCCGGCTTAGGGTAGACATTCAGTAAATGAAGCTGTCGTGGGTGGACCCTGGATAGTTGGCATATACTGAGGTGATGATTCCCTTGGCATTACATACTACCTGCACGTTGATGGAATGCCAGTGCTTGCGGTTCCTATAGATGTTCTCAGATGCCCTGGGGGGACGTAGTGCCACATGGGTGCAGTCAATGGCACCTAGCACTTTGGGGAATTGTGCCAAACCGTAGAAATCCAGGGCGGCAGCCTGCCTTTCTGCAGGTGTCCTGGCAGGTATATCTGCCTGCGGACTGATGGGCGTGCAGTGATGATGTTCAAGACCTGGTGTAGGCAGCGTGACTGCGTGGCCTGTGACACCCCACCCACTATGGCACTTGTCCGCTGAAATGATTCAGTGGCCAAGAAGTGCAGTACATTAAGGAATTTCTCCAGGGGGCTGAGTGCTTGGGAGCACAGGGTGGGTGATGTGAGGTCGTCCTCCCACTCACTGACCAGATCCAGTATTATGTGTGGTGGAAACCTGTACCTCCCATACACCTGGTCATCAGGCATCCCAAAAAGGCTGGTTCTGGGAGTGAAAATTCGGGCCCTCACTATCCGCCGCCTCCTCCTTTGGTAACCCACGGCCACTGCTGCTAGGAACGGTATATTCATCCTGGCGTCTGAGCTTTTTAGTTGCTTGCGCGCACTTTTATGCTGCGCGGGTCGACGTACACCTGCTTCATGCTGGCGTACGTGTTTCAGGATTGGACCATTTATTTTTCGGCGCGTTGTAGGCGACCGTGTGAATCTTCCCGCCCACCCCAGGAATACACATAACACGCTCTCCCAGGCCCAGTCGCGAGTAAATATTCCCGCCCACCCCTGGAATACACGTACCCCACTCTCACAGGCCCAGTCGCCTGTGGAAGTTCACGCGCACACCGAAATACACGTACCCTGCAAAATCGCGTGTGAAACTTCACACGTACCCCGAAATACACGTACCCAGCGCAATCGCGTGTGGAACTTCCCGCAAACACCGTAATACACGTATCCTGCTGGTATCGCGTGTGGAAGTTCACGCAGACCCATAATACACATACCCTGATGGTTTCGCATGGGAGACTACCCGCGCACCCCAGGAATACACGTACCCAGGCAAATCGCACAGCTGGGGGGTGGGGGTGCTGGGAGACATGAGTTGGACATGAGTGGGGGCCAGGTGGAGGGTGCCCTGCACTGCTGGGGGGTGGGGGTGATGGGAGACATGAGTGGGGGCCTGGTGGAGGGTGCCCCTGGATGCTGGTGGGTGGGGGTGATGGGACACATGAGTTGGACATGAGTGGGGGGCTGGTGGGGGGTGCCCTGCACTAATGGGGGGTGGGGGTGATGGAAGACATGAGTGGGGGCCTGGTGGAGGGTGCCCCTGGATGCTGGTGGGTGGGGGTGATGGGACACATGAGTTGGACATGAGTGGGGGGCTGGTGGAGGGTGCCTTCCACTGCTGGGGGGGGTTGATGGGAAACATGAGTGGGGGCCTGGTGGAGGGTGCCCCTGGATGCTGGTGGGTGGGGGTGCAGGGGGACATGAGTGGGGGCCTGGTGGAGGGTGCCCCTGGATGCTGGTGGGTGGGGGTGCAGGAGGACATGAGTGGGGGCCTGGTGGAGGGTGCCCCTGGATGCTGGGGGGTGGGGGTGATGGGAGACATGAGTGGGGGCCTGGTGGAGGGTGCCCCTGCACTGCTGGGGGTGGGGGTGATGGGGGACATGAGTTGGACATGAGTGGGGGCCTGGTGGAGGGTGCCCTGCACTGCTGGGTGGTGGGGGTGCTGGGAGACATGAGTGGGGGCCTGGTGGAGGGTGCCCTGCACTGCTGGGGTGTGGGGGTGCAGGGGGACATGAGTGGGGGCCTGGTGGAGGGTGCCCCTGGATGCTGGGGGGTGGGGGTGATGGGAGACATGTGTGGGGGCCTGGTGGAGGGTGCCCTGCACTGCTGGGGAGTGGGGGTGCAGGGGGACATGAGTGGGGGCCTGGTGGAGGGTGCCCTGCACTGCTGGGGGCTGGGGGTGATGGGAGACATGAGTGGGGGCCTGGTGGAGGGTGCCCCTGGATGCTGGTGGGTGGGGGTGCAGGGGGACATGAGTTGGACATGAGTGGGGGCCTGGTGGAGGGTGCCCTGCACTGCTGGGGGGTGCGGGTGCTGGGAGACATGTGTGGGGGCCTGGTGGAGGGTGTCCTGCACTGCTGGGGTGTGGGGGTTCAGGGGGACATGAGTGGGGGCCTGGTGGAGGGTGCCCGAGGATGCTGGGGGGTGGGGGTGATGGGAGACATGAGTGGGGCCTGGTGGAGGGTGCCCCTGGATGCTGGTGGGTGGGGGTGATGGGACACATGAGTTGGACATGAGTGGGGGGCTGGTGGAGGGTGCCCCTGGATGCTGGGGGGTGAGGGTGATGGGACACATGAGTTGGACATGAGTGGGGGCCTGGTGGAGGATGCCCTGCACTGCTGGGGGGTAGGGGTGCTGGGAGACATGTGTGGGGGCCTGGTGGAGGGTGCCCTGCACTCACTGCTGCGGGGTGGGGTGCAGGGGGACATGAGTGGGGGCCTGGTGGAGGGTGCCCCTGGATGCTGGGGGTGGGGGTGCAGGGGGACATGAGTGGGTGCCTGGTGGAGGCTGCCCTGCACTGCTGGGGGGTGGGGGTGATGGGAGACATGAGTGGGGGCCTGGTGGAGGGTGCCCCTGGATGCTGGTGGGTGGGGGTGCAGGTGGACATGAGTGGGGGCCTGGTGGAGGGTGCCCCTGGATGCTGGGGGGTGAGGGTGATGGGACACATGAGTTGGACATGAGTGGGGGCCTGGTGGAGGGTGCCCTGCACTGCTGGGGGGTGGGGGTGCTGGGAGACATGTGTGGGGGCCTGGTGGAGGGTGCCCTGCACTCACTGCTGCGGGGTGGTGTGCAGGGGGACATGAGTGTGGGCCTGGATGAGGGTGCCCCTGGATGCTGGGGGTGGGGGTGCAGGGGGACATGAGTGGGCGCCTGGTGGAGGCTGCCCTGCACTGCTGAGGGGTGGGGGTGATGGGAGACATGAGTGGGGGCCTGGTGGAGGGTGCCCTGCACTGCTGGGGGGTGGGGGTGATGGGAGACATGAGTGGGGGCCTGGTGGAGGGTGCCCCTGGATGCTGGGGGGTGGGGGTGATGGCAGACATGAGTGGGGGCCTGGTGGAGGGTGCCCCTGGATGCTGGTGGGTGGGGGTGATGGGACACATGAGTTGGACATGAGTGGGGGCCTGGTGGAGGGTGCCCTGCACTGCTGGGTGGTGGGGGTGCTGGGAGACATGAGTGGGGGCCTGGTGGAGGGTGCCCTGCACTGCTGGGGTGTGGGGGTGCAGGGGGACATGAGTGGGGGCCTGGTGGAGGGTGCCCCTGGATGCTGGGGGGTGGGGGTGATGGGAGACATGTGTGGGGGCCTGGTGGAGGGTGCCCTGCACTGCTGGGGGGTGGGGGTGCAGGGGGACATGAGTGGGGGCCTGGTGGAGGGTGCCCTGCACTGCTGGGGGGTGGGGGTGATGGGAGACATGAGTGGGGGCCTGGTGGAGGGTGCCCCTGGATGCTGGTGGGTGGGGGTGCAGGGGGACATGAGTTGGACATGAGTGGGGGCCTGGTGGAGGGTGCCCTGCACTGCTGGGGGGTGCGGGTGCTGGGAGACATGTGTGGGGGCCTGGTGGAGGGTGTCCTGCACTGCTGGGGTGTGGGGGTTCAGGGGGACATGAGTGGGGGCCTGGTGGAGGGTGCCCCTGGATGCTGGGGGGTGGGGGTGATGGGAGACATGAGTGGGGCCTGGTGGAGGGTGCCCCTGGATGCTGGTGGGTGGGGGTGATGGGACACATGAGTTGGACATGAGTGGGGGGCTGGTGGAGGGTGCCCCTGGATGCTGGGGGGTGAGGGTGATGGGACACATGAGTTGGACATGAGTGGGGGCCTGGTGGAGGGTGCCCTGCACTGCTGGGGGGTGAGGGTGATGGGACACATGAGTTGGACATGAATGGGGGCCTGGTGGAGGGTGCCTCTGGATGCTGGGGTGTGGGGGTGATGGGAGACATGAGTGGGGGCCTGGTGGAGGGTGCCCCTGGATGCTGGGGGGTGGGGGTGCAGGAGGACATGAGTGGGGGCCTGGTGGAGGGTGCCCCTGGATGCTGGGGGTGATGGGAGACATGAGTGGGGGCCTGGTGGAGGGTGCCCCTGAATGCTGGGGGGTGGGGGTGATGGGACACATGAGTGGGGGCCTGGTGGAGGGTGCCCCTGGATGCTGGGGGGCGGGGGTGATGGGAGACATGAGTGGGGGCCTGGTGGAGGGTGCCCCTGCACTGCTGGGGGTGGGGGTGATGGGGGACATGAGTTGGACATGAGTGGGGGGCTGGTGTAGGGTGCCCTGCACTGCTGGGGGGTGGGGGTGATGGGAGACATGAGTAGGGGCCTGGTGGAGGGTGCCCGTGGATGCTGGTGGGTGGGGGTGCAGGGGGACATAAGTGGGGGCCTGGTGGAGGGTGCCCCTGGATGCTGGAGGGTGGGGGTGATGGGAGACATGAGTGGGGGCCTGATGGAGGGTGCCCTGCACTGCTGGGGGGTGGGGGTGACGGGAGACATGAGTGTGGACCTGGTGGAGGGTGCCCTGCACTGCTGGGGGGTGGGGGTGATGGGAGACATGAGTTGGACATGAGTGGGGGCCTGGTGGAGGGTGCCCTGCACTGCTGGGGGGTGGGGGTGATGGGAGACATGAGTGGGGGCCTGGTGGAGCGTGCCCCTGGATGCTGGTGGGTGGGGGTGATGGTACACATGAGTTGGACATGAGTGGGGGGCTGGTGGAGGGTGCCCTGCACTGCTGGGGGGTGGGGGTGATGGGAGACATGAGTGGGGCCTGGTGGAGGGTGCCCCTGGGTGCTGGTGGGTGGGGGTGCAGGGGACATGAGTGGGGGCCTGGTGGAGGGTGCCCCTGGATGCTGGTGGGTGGGGGTGCAGGGGGACATGAATGGGGGCCTGGTGGAGGGTGCCTCTGGATGCTGGGGGGTGGGGGTGATGGGAGACATGAGTGGGGGCCTGGTGGAGGGTGCCCCTGGATGCTGGGGGGTGGGGGTGATGGGAGACATGAGTGGGGGCCTGGTGGAGGGTGCCCCTGCACTGCTGGGGGGTGGGGGTGATGGGGGACATGAGTTGGACATGAGTGGGGGCCTGGTGGAGAGTGCCCTGCACTGCTGGGGTGTGGTGGTGCAGGGGGACATGAGTGGGGGCCTGGTGGAGGGTGCCCCTGGATGCTGGGGGGTGGGGGTGCAGGGGGACATGAGTGGGGGCCTGGTGAAGGGTGCCCCTGGATGCTGGGGGTGGGGGTGATGGGAGACATGTGTGGGGGCCTGGTGGAGGGTGCCCTGCACTGATGGGGGGTGGGGGTGCAGGGGGACATGAGTGGGGGCCTGGTGGAGGGTGCCCTGCACTGCTGGGGGGTTGGGGTGATGGGAGTCATGAGTGGGGGCCTGGTGGAGGGTGCCCCTGTATGCTGGTGGGTGGGGCTGCAGGGGGACATGAGTTGGACATGGATGGGGGCCTGGTGGAGGTTGCCCTGCACTGCTGGATGGTGGGGGTGCTGGGAGACATGTGTGGGGGCCTGGTGGAGGGTGCCCTGCACTGCTGGGGGGTGGGGGTGCAGGGGGACATGAGTGGGGGCCTGGTGGAGGGTGCCCCTGGATGCTGGGGGGTGGGGGTGCAGGGGGACATGTGTTGGGGCCTGGTGGAGGGTGCCCCTGGATGCTGGGGGGTGGGGGTGATGGGAGACATGAGTGGGGGCCTGGTGGAGGGTGCCCCTGGATGCTGGTGGGTGGGGGTGATGGGGCACATGAGTTGGACATGAGTGGGGGGGCTGGTGGAGGGTGCCCTGGATGCTGGTGGGTGGGGGTGCAGGGGGACATGAGTGGGGGACTGGTGGAGGGTGCCCCTGCACTGCTGGGTGGTGGGGGTGATGGGGGACATGAGTTGGACATGAGTGGGGGCCTGGTGGAGGGTGCCCTGCACTGCTGGGGGTGGGGGTGCTGGGAGACATGTGCGGGGGCCTGGTGGAGAGTGCCCTGCACTGCTGGGGTGTGGTGGTGCAGGGGGACATGAGTGGGGGCCTGGAGGAGGGTGCCCCTGGATGCTGGGGGGTGGTGGTGCAGCGGGACATGAGTGGGGGCCTGGTGGAGGGTACCCCTGGATGCTGGGGGGTGGGTGTGATGGGAGACATGTGTGGGGGCCTGGTGGAGGGTGCCCTGCACTGCTGAGGTGTGGGGGTGCAGGGGGACATGAGTGGGTGCCTGGTGGAGGGTGCCCCTGGATGCTGGTGGGTGGGGGTGCAGGGGGACATGAGTGGGGGCCTGGTGGAGGGTGCCCCTGGATGCTGGGGGGTGGGGGTGCAGGGGGACATGAGTGGGGGCCTGGTGAAGGGTGCCCCTGGATGCTGGGGGTGGGGTGATGGGAGACATGTGTGGGGGCCTGGTGGAGGGTGCCCTGCACTGATGGGGGTGGGGGTGCAGGGGGACATGAGTGGGGGCCTGGTGGAGGGTGCCCTGCACTGCTGGGGGGTTGGGGTGATGGGAGACATGAGTGGTGGCCTGGTGGAGGGTGCCCCTGTATGCTGGTGGGTGGGGCTGCAGGGGGACATGAGTTGGACATGGATGGGGGCCTGGTGGAGGTTGCCCTGCACTGCTGGGGGGTGGGGGTGCTGGGAGACATGTGTGGGGGCCTGGTGGAGGGTGCCCTGCACTGCTGGTGTGTGGGGGTGCAGGGGGACATGAGTGGGGGCCTGGTGGAGGGTGCCCCTGGATGCTGGGGGGTGGGGGTGCAGGGGGACATGTGTTGGGGCCTGGTGGAGGGTGCCCCTGGATCGTGTGGGGTGGGGGTGATGGGAGACATGAGTGGGGGCCTGGTGGAGGGTGCCCCTGGATGCTGGTGGGTGGGGGTGATGGTAGACATGAGTGGGGCCTGGTGGAGGGTGCACCTGGATGCTGGTGGGTGGGGGTGATGGGACACATGAGTTGGACATGAGTGGGTGGCTGGTGGAGGGTGCACTGCACTGCTGGGAGGTGGGGTTGATGGGAGACATGAGTGGGGGCCTGGTGGAGGGTGCCCTGCACTCACTGCTGCGGGGTGGGGTGCAGGGGGACATGAGTGGGGGCCTGGTGGAGGGTGCCCCTGGATGCTGGGGGGTGAGGGTGATGGGACACATGAGTTGGACATGAGTGGGGGCCTGGTGGAGGATGCCCTGCACTGCTGGGGGGTGCGGGTGCTGGGAGACATGTGTGGGGGCCTGGTGGAGGGTGCCCTGCACTCACTGCTGCGGGGTGGGGTGCAGGGGGACATGAGTGGGGGCCTGGTGGAGGGTGCCCCTGGATGCTGGGGGTGGGGGTGCAGGGGGACATGAGTGGGTGCCTGGTGGAGGCTGCCCTGCACTGCTGGGGGGTGGGGGTGATGGGAGACATGTGTGGGGGCCTGGTGGAGGGTGCCCTGCACTCACTGCTGCGGGGTGGGGTGCAGGGGGACATGAGTGGGGGCATGGTGGAGGGTACCCCTGGATGCTGGGGTGGGGGTGCAGGGGGACATGAGTGGGTGCCTGGTGGAGGCTGCCCTGCACTGCTGGGGGGTGGGGGTGATGGGAGACATGAGTGGGGGCCTGGTGGAGGGTGCCCCTGGATGCTGGTGGGTGGGGGTGCAGGTGGACATGAGTGGGGGCCTGGTGAAGGGTGCCCCTGGATGCTGGGGGTGGGGGTGATGGGAGACATGTGTGGGGGCCTGGTGGAGGGTGCCCTGCACTGATGGGGGGTGGGGGTGCAGGGGGACATGAGTGGGGGCCTGGTGGAGGGTGCCCTGCACTGCTGGGGGGTTGGGGTGATGGGAGACATGAGTGGGGGCCTGGTGGAGGGTGCCCCTGTATGCTGGTGGGTGGGGCTGCAGGGGGACATGAATGGGGGCCTGGTGGAGGTTGCCCTGCACTGCTGGGGGGTGGGGGTGATGGGAGACATGAGTGGGGGCCTGGTGGAGGGTGCCCCTGGATGCTGGGGGGTGGGGGTGCAGGGGGACATGTGTTGGGGCCTGGTGGAGGGTGCCCCTGGATGCTGGGGGGTGGGGGTGATGGGAGACATGAGTGGGGGCCTGGTGGAGGGTCCCCCTGGATGCTGGTGGGTGGGGGTGATGGGGCACATGAGTTGGACATGAGTGGGGGACTGGTGGAGGGTGCCCCTGCACTGCTGGGTGGTGGGGGTGATGGGGGACATGAGTTGGACATGAGTGGGGGCCTGGTGGAGGGTGCCCTGCACTGCTGGGGGTGGGGGTGCTGGGAGACATGTGCGGGGGCCTGGTGGAGAGTGCCCTGCACTGCTGGGGTGTGGTGGTGCAGGGGGACATGAGTGGGGGCCTGGAGGAGGGTGCCCCTGGATGCTGGGGGGTGGGGGTGATGGGAGACATGTGTGGGGGCCTGGTGGAGGGTGCCCTGCACTGCTGGGGTGTGGGGGTGCAGGGGGACATGAGTGGGTGCCTGGTGGAGGGTGCCCCTGGATGCTGGTGGGTGGGGGTGCAGGGGGACATGAGTGGGGGCCTGGTGGATGGTGCCCCTGGATGCTGGGGGGTGGGGGTGCAGGGGGACATGAGTGGAGGCCTGGTGGAGGGTGCCCCTGGATGCTGGGGGGTGGGGGTGATGGGAGACATGTGTGGGGGCCTGGTGGAGGGTGTCCTGCACTGCTGGGGGGTGGGGGTGCAGGTGGACATGAGTGGGGGCCTGGTGGAGGGTGCCCCTGTATGCTGGTGGGTGGGGGTGCAGGGGGACATGAGTTGGTTGGACATGGATGGGGGCCTGGTGGAGGGTGTCCTGCACTGCTGGGGGGTGGGGGTGCTGGGAGACATGTGTGGGGGCCTGGTGGAGGGTGCCCTGCACTGCTGGTGTGTGGGGGTGCAGGGGGACATGAGTGGGGGCCTGGTGGATGGTGCCCCTGGATGCTGGGGGGTGGGGGTGCAGGGGGACATGTGTTGGGGCCTGGTGGAGGGTGCTTCTGGATGCTGGGGGGTGGGGGTGATGGGAGACATGAGTGGGGGCCTGGTGGAGGGTGCCCCTGGATGCTGGTGGGTGGGGGTGATGGGACACATGAGTTGGACATGAGTGGGGGGCTGGTGGAGGGTGCCCTGCACTGCTGGGGGGTGGGGGTGATGGGAGACATGAGTGGGGGCCTGGTGGAGGGTGCCCTGCACTGCTGGGGGGTGGGGGTGATGGGAGACATGAGTGGGGGCCTGGTGGAGGGTGCCCCTGGATGCTGGCGGGTGGGGGTGATGGGACACATGAGTTGGACATGAGTGGGGGCCTGGTGGAGGGTGCCCTGCACTACTGGGGGGTGGGGGTGCTGGAAGACATGTGTGGCGGCCTGGTGGAGGGTGCCCTGCACTGCTGGGGGGTGGGGGTGCAGGGGGACATGAGTGGGGGCCTGGTGGAGGGTGCCCTGCACTGCTGGGGGGTGGGGGTGATGGGAGACATGAGTGGGGGCCTGGTGGAGGGTGCCCCTGGATGCTGGTGGGTGGGGGTGCAGGGGGACATGAGTTGGACATGAGTGGGGGCCTTGTGGAGGGTGCCCTGCACTGCTGGGGGGTGGGGGTGCTGGGAGACATGTGTGGGGGCCTGGTGGAGGGTGCCCTGCACTGCTGGGGGGTGGGGGTGCAGGGGGACATGAGTGGGGGCCTGGTGGAGGGTGCCCCTGGATGCTGGGGGGTGGGGGTGCAGGGAGAAATGTGTGGGGGCCTGGTGGAGGGTGCCCCTGGATGCTGGGGGGTGGGGGTGATCGGAGACATGAGTGGGGGCCTGGTGGAGGGTGCCCTGCAGTGCTGGGGGGTGGGGGTGCTGGGAGACATGTGTTGGTGATCAGTAGTGCAAGGTGACATGTGGGTTGGCTGGGGGGCATGGCCATGGTGGATGGGTTGCCTGTGGGACATGAGCAGGGGTGCAGGGTAGTCCCCTGTGGTGTGGGCTGCCTGCAGGGGCCATGGAGGGTGTAGAGGGAACACCTGGGAGGACCCACACGGCCAAATCACGTGTATCATTCCCCGGCACCACCGAAATACACGTACCCTGCTGAAATCGCGTGTGAATCTTCCCGCGCACCTCGGAATACACGCACCCTGCTGAAATCGCGTGTGGGACTTCCCAAGCACCCAGAAGTACACGTACCCAGGCCAATCACGTGTGGAACTTCCCGCGCATCCCGAAACACACGTACCCAGGCCAATCGTGTGTGGAACTTCCCGCGCAACCAAAGTACACGTACCTAGGCCAATCGCGTGTGGAACTTCCCGTGCATCCCGAAGTACACGTACCCAGGCCAATCGCGTGTGGAACTTCCCGCGCACCCCGAAACACACGTACCCAGGCTAATCGAGTGTGGAACTTCCCGCGCACCCCGAAGTACACGTACCCAGGCCAATCGCGTGTGGAACTTCCCGCGCACCCCGAAACACACGTACCCAGGCTAATCGCGTGTGGAACTTCACGCGCACCCCGAAGTACACGTACCCAGGCTAATCGCGTGTGGAACTTCCCACGCACCCCGAAGTACACGTACCCAGGCCAATCGCGTGTGGAACTTCCCGCGCACCCAGAAACACACGCACATGCTATTTTTCACACAGCGGGTGTCCGTGTTTGTCGGTACCCCTTTGCACCTCATTTGTCCTAGAGGGCCACTGTATGGACCATTCATCATGGCTGTATATGGGTGCTTTTTGTTAGCGCACATTTTGGCGCACATTTATTTCAGGCGCAGGGACGCTACCGCCTGCTTTCTTGTGGCGTACTTGTTTGGCCCTGTGCGCGTCTTTCACAGTGCGCTGGTATGCCCTATTCGATTCCATGAATACGGGTTAAAGGCGAGCGTGTGGGCGTTCCGCGCACTTGCCTCCTGTATTTCCCCCGTGACGCCCATATTTTCACGCGTTGTTCCCCATTCCGAGTGTTACGCCCCTTTTTCCGCCTACTTTTGTGATGTGCGCCGCGCTATGTGCGATTTCGCAGTGGCCGTGGAGCACGCTGTTGGATGACCTGTGCGCCGGCGTGCGCGGCGCACTTTTTCAGTGCACATCCAATGTTTTTCTCGCGCACGGACTTCCATGAATCGATGTGCGCTGGTTTCCCTGCGATTTTCACACTTGCACTGCGATTTTCGCACTTTTACTGCGAATCGCACGTTTTGGCACCTCTGCGCGGGAATTTTCGGCGCACATTATTTCCATTAAATCGGCCTCCTAGTATTTTCAGTATTTAATACTTTCCCATTGGTTTGTTATCTGTGTTTAACTCTATTTCTTCGAGACGTTGTAGGTCACTTTATAAGTATTTTCATCTGGCTCCTTGACGGATGCCAAGCGTACAGTGCATGTTCATTCACCATATCTTTTTGTGTTTTTGTGTCACATTGGAATTGGAAAAGGGCACTCCACACGGTGTCACTCGAGATGGTGCTGAGTTCAAAGTAGTGGTGATTCCATTTGCAGTGGGATAGTTCCTCTGCTCTTCCTCTTGTGGCTTTCTTGGTCGGATGTAGAGGTTAAACAATCTCAGGATGTGGTCTCTTAGGGTCACAGATGGACCCATGGGGCAGATATCAATCAATAATACCTCTACACATTTCTTCGGGATTTGACAGCATCAAACCAGACTTCTTAGATTTGACTGTGGTGTTCGCTCCAGTCATAGATACGGCAGTCACGATGGTCATGCCGCAAGCTGGCACCAAGTCACTGTCGAATGGAAGGGGAGCTGCAGTTTCAAAGCATCTACTTGTGGTGTGTGGATCAGCAGGTTACCACGTCAGGTTCGGTGGTTGAGGATGGACGGTGGCCGAGCTGGTATGAAGATGTACAGACGAGTCCGTTTGATACAACGGCTTGAAATGCATGGTTGAAGGAACATCAGGGTTGGGTCCATCTACTCACAGGAGCAGTGACGAAGAAGCTGACATTTCAGATGGCGACTCGAGAAGGAATAGCAGCAGTACTTCTTTTTTTAAGATGAGGTAATGGCACACTTTAGCTGGCACGGTGCAGCAGTATATGGGGGTTGCACAGCGGACAGCACTTTGGACAACAATGGATACCAAAAGGCAGCATTGAAGGTTCTTGCTGGATTGCTCATTTACAAGGCGTGCTTCAATAATGGATCAGAGAGGGTCATCATCGACAACAGCGGTGTTGGCTGTTCTGACTTCCAGGTGCTGTCGGTCCCACTCCAGGGTCTTGTGGACCAATGCCAGTCCATTTCTTAGGGCTCCTAAACACAGAGGAGGCTGGCATACACATTCAGGAGACTTGCAGCATGTTGAGGTCCTAGGAAACATGGTGACTGGCAGAGAGACATGCCTATCGTCTGGCAGCAGTGTTCACCCCAATGGTTCCTGGGAATGGTAAGGGAACAGAGCATGCCTCCACCTTTGGAATACCTGCCTTCACCTGACAAGTGGAGGAATTTAAAAGTACTGCTCTCTCAGCAGGGTCCAATGAAATCTTCTCAAGTGATGCTACAAGATGATTCAAAGAGGTAGAGGGAATCCCCTTCTTTTATATGTAAATGTCTCCAGGTGATTTGACTGAAGCTCGCCTGCTTCAGGGTTCCAATCCCGGCCCTTGAAATTAGTGGACTTTGCCCTTCTGTTGATGCACATGAAGTGCTTTGTTCCAGAGAAAGTGAAAGGGACTGGAAAGAGAAACAGAGGCACAGAGATTCACAATGGTGGCAGTCTGCTTCCCTTGAAAAGAGTTCCCCTAACTACTCCAACTCCACCCACTTCCCTTCTCTCTAAGAACAAAAGTCATTAGAAATGCAGCACCCTGGTGTGAGGCCTGACCTTCTGTGAATGGGTGTGCCTCTTGGTTTCTGTTCCCAGACCAGAGCCCTGTGGATTGGATGTCCGGGAGAAAGGGTGTTACCTGCCCTTATAAATGAACAACGAGAAGCAATCTCCAAAGGCTGCAGTCCTGTCAGTGGACAGGGGCGGGCCTTGTCTGGAAGGAATACATACAAACACTCCACAGCTGAACTGGGCCCTCAGGGCTAACACATGTCAGAAATCAATTTAATGTTGCTGAGATAACTCAGAGATGCTAACTCAGGTATGGCTTGTATGGAGAGGTTGGTGTGGCAACAGGACAGGATTTCCGTAGTTATGTAGTTTTTGGAACAGAAGACATATCTTAAATGCAGTCCCTGCACTGCAGAGACTTGTTTGTCACTGTCGGGCACGTGGCAGCCATTGTCACGATGCCCGCTCCCGGGGAGCCGGCTCAGGCCCTGCATCCCCGAAAGCGGACATCAAGTCCCCGGGGAAGGTCCCAGCAACCCCTTATAGGGGCCCTTTGGACAGCGTCCTGGCGCCTATGGCGCCAGGCTCATAGAAAACGTCAGTCCTGGCACCATAGGCACCAGGCTCATTATGGAAGTGTTTGGGTGCACTTACCTGATGCAGACCATGCTGCAGAACCCTGGCCTCCTTGAGGCCTGAAAGGAACTACTTTACCTGTGGGACTCATTTACCACCCGGGCGTGGTCGGGGAAGGATACATACCTGTTTGGAGGAAGGACACATTCTAGGAACTTCTTCCAAGGCTATTTAAACCACACCCGATCAGCCACACGTGCTTCGCGTTGTTCTGCATCTAGCAGCTGGACGCTCACCGTGTCTGCTCCTGCATCTTGACTTCTGCCACACCTGCCAGCATCCTGAATCACCTGCAAAGGAAGGGAACAAGAGAACAGAAGAAGGAAAAGGCCTCACCTGCTAAATCTGCATCCCAGAGACATTTCGCCGACAATCCTGAAAAGGAAGACATTTATTTTTAAAAGCACATCGCATCGATCGCTGCAGCGCCGCATTCTACTCACCTTTACAGGGCGCCTCCATGTTCAGCAGCGACCATCCGGATTCGCAGTCGCGCTCCCGCGCCTAGGGAGAAAAAGACAAGAACAAAGGTGAGAGAAAGAAGGGAAAAGGGAAGCTAAAACTCCATGTCAAGACTTACCTGTTGGGTCATTCCCTTTTCATTTCGGGTCTGCGCCGCATCCAGGCATTTTCGGACCCCGGCCCCTAAGGGCAAAAAGACATCAGCGTTAATGAGTGAATGAAAAGACATTACCAAAACACTCATTAAAGACTTACCTGATTTCCACAAGGATTTCACCGCTCACCTCGGGTCGGTGCCTGTTCCCCGGCATCCCGTACCCCGGCCCCTATGGGGAAAAAGACACTAGCATTAGAACATTAATGCATGGACACAAGGGGAACCACTTATAGAAAAACTTACCTGGAAGCCAAGCAAGTTTGGTTCTCACCCATCCGAAAATCCAGTGACGTAACTGGATACCAACGCGCCCTTGCATCAGAAGCAGGATGGAGAGCTCATCCTTCCAGACCCTAAGAAGGATACTTCTGCGAGTCAGACAAGTCAGATCTGGGGCCCGGTCCAGTCCGTCTTCCGAACCCTGCGCATCACCTTAGACAAGGTCACAGCAGCGCGAACCAGGCCAGCGCCCCCGTGGGAGTCAGGTGAGCGTTACAGAACGCGAAGCCTTCCTACAAATTCCCACCCAGGCGCTATGGAAACTTCTGAGGCTGATCTGTTGGGCCAATTACTGGGGGCATTACGGGCCGAAGTACATGCCGCTCATCAAGAGACTAATGCCCTCAAGAGGGAATTAATAATATCAAAGGAAAGAACTGATGACCTGGCCAGACAGCTTTTGCAAGGTCAAGCGGGACAAACTCCTCTACCCTGTTCCGGAGGGAACCCCGCTCCTGTGGTTCCCAGTAACCCTGTGCAGATTAATCTACCTGGAAACATGCCGCTGGCCCCACCTGAAAGCTTTGCTGGGGACCCCAAACGATTCGCCGTATTCATGAATCAGTGTCGTTTGCACTTCCTATGCAGACCTGGGCCTTCCCTAATGATCAGACTAAAGTAGCCTTTGTATTGTCATATCTCAGCAGCTGCACTGCCGATTGGTCAGTTCCACTGGTTACTCAAGATGACCCGATTCTCCGAGATTTTCAAGGATTTCAAGCAAGCATGGAAAGGTTATTTGCTCGACACTCTCAGGGGCAGGCTCTGGATGACGAACTTCTATACCTGCGACAGGGCAATCAGGACCTCCTATCCTATATTGCAACCTTTAATAGACTAATTGTGGAAACGGGATGGCCAGAGGATAAAAGAGTCACGTTATTTTATCGAGGTCTACGCGGAGAACTTAAAGATGTCTTGGCCAAAGTTGTAAATCCACCCCAAGAATGCACAGAATATATAGACTTAGTGGTCCAATTGGATCACAGACTTCAAAACAGAAAAACAGATCGGTCCAGGTTTGAGACCCGGGTGTTGGTCAAGACCCACGCTAACCCCAAGGGAGTTGATGTCTCTGAGCCTATGCAAATTGGAGGGGTTAAAGAACCCTTAACTCAAAAGGAACGTGAAAGGAGGCGGCAGTTAAAATTATGTCTTTATTGTGGGAACTCTGGACACATTCTACGAGATTGCCCGGCAAAACCGCCCCGAAAAGCGGTAGGAGCCGCTGATAAAAACCATGAAGACTCTGTTTCGGGAAACAACTCAGCCCGACAAGCGTAGGGGTCCGCTTGCCGAGCTTGAAAACTAACTCTCAGACCTCGCATTTCATTGTGCCAATGGTTCTCGTAGATCCAGAAAAGCCTAAGCGGTTGCATGCAATAAAGGCATAAATCGATAGTGGGGCTATTGGAAACTATGTGGATCGTGAATTGGCCTCTAGGATTAACCTCCCTCTCCTTCCTAAAACCGGCAAAGATGTCATCACCACAGTCGATGGAACAGAAATTGCCTCTGGACCGGTAACACATTCCACTACTGGGGTGACTCTTATTGGTCCTGACGGCCATCGGGAGGCATTTGTGTTTGATGTAATCAAGGCTCTACAGTTTCAGGTTATTCTTGGAATTCCTTGGTTAGAGACACATAATCCTCGAATTGATTGGCGAGCTAAGAGAATAACCTTCCCGGAATGTGCACAAACATGCTACCCAGAAAACCTGAAGATTAATCTAGCATCTGTAACCTCTGCCTCCATGCAATTACCTCCGGAATACCAGGACTTTCAGGACGTCTTCCAAAAGGAACAGGCCAACACGTTACCTCCTCACCGATCGTACGATTGCCAAATCGATCTGGTGCCCGGTGCACAACCCCCTTGTAGCAGGATTTATGCCCTTACCGAACCTGAGAACCTGCATATGAGACAATATTTGGATCAATACCTCGCCAATGGTTTTATTCGCCCGTCAAAGTCCCCGGCATCCTCGGCTTTGTTCTTCGTGCCTAAAAAAGAAGGCGACCTTAGAACTTGTATCGATTACCGCGCATTGAACCAGATAACGGTTAAAAACCGTTATCCTCTGCCTCTGATTCCTGAACTCCTTGACCAGGTGAAGGACGCTTGCACATACACCAAGTTAGATCTCCGGGGGGCATATCATCTGGTGCGAGTAAAAGAAGGCGACGAATGGAAAACAGCCTTCCGTACAAAATATGGATTATTCGAATACCAGGTAATGCCTTTCGGGTTGTGCAATGCACCTGCTGCCTTCCAATTCTTCATGAATTATGTCCTTCGGGAACTCATCGATGTTTGTGTTGTCGTCTATATCGATGACATTCTAGTGTACTCCTCTTCGGAATCTGATCACAGAAAACACGTTAGGGCAGTTCTGAAAAAACTGCGCCAACACAAACTATTTGCTAAACTGGAGAAATGTGTTTTCCATACCACAGAAGTTGAGTTTCTCGGTTTCATCCTGACACCCAAAGGAGTCCGAATGGACTCAAGAAAAGTGGATGCCATCCTCAAATGGCCATCACCTAGCTCTGTAAAAGGGGTTCAAAGCATGCTCGGCTTTGACAATTTCTATCACAGGTTTATCCCGGAATTTTCACGCATAGTACAACCCATTACTGCTCTCTTGAGGAAAAATAAAAGTTTTGAATGGTCTGAAGAAGCCGAGCAGGCCTTCCAGATTTAAAAGCTAAGTTTACCTCCGCACCTATATTGAAACACCCACGTCCAGATCTCCCGTATGTCGTCGAAACTGACGCATCCAGCCTAGCCATGGGAGCAGTTCTGTCTCAAAGAGATCCCGAAACCAACCAACTGCATCCCGTAGCATTTTGGTCCAGAAAATTCTCGGCACCAGAGATTAATTACGCAATCACTGACAAAGAACTGTTAGCCATAAAGTCCGCTTTTAAAGCCTGGCGGCATTACCTGCTTGGCGCTCGACATACCATCACGGTGATCACTGATCACCGGAATTTACAGTATTTGAAAACCGCCAAGGCTCAGTCATCACGGCAGCTCCGATGGGCTTTGTTTTTCGCTGAATTTGATTTCGTGATTACCTATCGACCTGGCTGCAAGAGCGGCAAAGCAGACGCCTTATCCCGAATTGGAATGGGAGAATCTGATACAAACTCAGAACCAGTACCAATAATTCCCGAACAGAGAATTCTAGGAATGACTTCGTTACAGACGCTTGAAGACATTCAAGTCAGAGTGAAACAACTCCTGGACCCTACAGTCCTACAGGATTGGATACAAAAGGGATCAGACTTTACCATAGATAGTGGTTTACCTTATTATCAAGGACGCTTATTCCTGCCGCACAAGGATTTACACGAACTAGTTATTTCAGGTTATCATGATACATTAATAGAGGGACACCCCGGTATTGCCAAGACAATGGAAAAGGTGAAACGACAATTCTGGTGGCCCTCTTGGCGAAAAGATGTTAAATCTTTTGTGATGTCCTGTGGTGTTTGCGCCCAAAATAAAGGTCAAAAGAAAAGACCAGCCGGTCTCCTTCAACCTCTAGACATACCACCAGCACCCTGGCACACCCTATCAATGGATTTTATTACGGACTTGCCTCCTTGTTCGGGATACAATACCATTCTGGTAATTGTGGATTTGTTTTCCAAAATGGCCCACTTCATTCCTTTGAAAGGTTTACCTTCAGCTTCTGTCCTAGCTAAAGAATTCCTCGAAAATATTGTTTCGGCTACATGGATTCCCATCTATACTAATCTCTGACCGGGGAAGCCAATTCATTTCCCACTTCTGGCGCAAATGTTGTCAAATGGCACAAATCGATGTAAGATTATCGACCAGTCACCACCCTCAGACCGATGGTCAGACCGAGAGGACAAATCAGACCCTTGAGCAGTACTTACGGTGTATGTTACAGCAATCTGAAAGCACCTGGAAAGACATTCTTTGGATAGCCGAATACGCATATAATAATTCGGTACACTCTGGAACTGGCCATAGTCCTTTTTATACCTTGTTTGGACATCACCCTCGAACCTCAAACCTCGACTCACCTCAGAACCTCGGAGTGCCCGCAGTAGAACATCTGCTTTCTACCATTACCCGAGCCTTCAAAGAGGCAACCACGTATTTACAACAAGCCAAGAGAAAATACAAGGAGAATGCTGACCTACATTGGAGTGAAGCACCTCCGTATCAGATTGGGGATCAAGTGTGGTTAGCTACCAGACATTTACCGCTCAAAGGGCCTCGAACTTTTAACCCAAAATATCTGGGACCTTATTCTATAACGGCAATAATTAACCCAGTAGCGGTTAAACTTGATTTACCAGCTAATATGCGAATTCACCCTGTTTTTCATGTGTCACTTCTGAAACCAGTGGTCCCCGGAACCCGACTACTCAAACCTCCAGAACCTATTCAAATAGATGGGGAACCCGAATTCGAAGTGAAGAACATTTTAGATTCAAAAATGTTTAGGTCAAAGCTTTTCTACCTAATTGATGGGAAGGGGTACGGACCTCAGGAGAGGTCGTGGGAACCCAGTGACCATGTGCATGCACCTCGATTAGTCAGGAAATTCCACCGACTCTTCCCAAACAAACCAAAACCCCCGAGGGAACAACCTTGGGAGGGGCCTTGGGGGGGAGTGCTGTCACGATGCCCGCTCCCGGGGAGCCGGCTCAGGCCCTGTGTCCCCGAAAGCGGACATCAAGTCCCCGGGGAAGGTCCCAGCAACCCCTTATAGGGGCCCTTTGGACAGCGTCCTGGCGCCTATGGCGCCAGGCTCATAGAAAACGTCACTCCTGGTGCCATAGGCGCCAGGCTCATTATGAAAGTGTTTGGGTGCACTTACCTGATGCAGACCAGGCTGCAGAACCCCGGCCTCCTTGAGGCCTGAAAGGAACTACTTTACCTGTGGGACTCATTTACCACCCGTGCGTGGTCGGGGAAGGATACATACCTGATTGGAGGAAGGACACATTCTAGGAACTTCTTCCAAGGCTATTTAAACCACACCCGATCAGCCACACGTGCTTCGCGTTGTTCTGCATCTAGCAGCTGGACGCTCACCGTGTCTGCTCCTGCATCTTGACTTCTGCCACACCTGCCAGCATCCTGAATCACCTGCAAAGGAAGGGAACAAGAGAACAGAAGAAGGAAAAGGCCTCACCTGCTAAATCTGCATCCCAGAGACATTTCGCCGACAATCCTGAAAAGGAAGACATTTATTTTTAAAAGCACATTGCATCGATCGCTGCAGCGCCGCATTCTACTCACCTTTGCAGGGCGCCTCCATGTTCAGCAGCGACCATCCGGATTTGCAGTCGCGCCCCCGCGTCTAGGGAGAAAAAGACAAGAACAAAGGTGAGAGAAAGAAGGGAAAAGGGAAGCTAAAACTCCATGTCAAGACTTACCTGTTGGGTCATTCCCTTTTCATTTCGGGTCCGCGCCGCATTCAGGCATTTTCAGACCCCGGCCCCGAAGGGGAAAAAGACATCAGCGTTAATGAGTGAATGAAAAGACATTACCAAAACACTCATTAAAGACTTACCTGATTTCCACAAGGATTTCACCGCTCACCTCGGGTCGGTGCCTGTTCCCCGGCATTCCGTACCCCGGCCCCTATGGGGAAAAAGACACTAGCATTAGAACATTAATGCATGGACACAAGGGGAACCACTTATAGAAAAACTTACCTGGAAGCCAAGCAAGTTTGGTTCTCACCCATCCGAAAATCCAGTGACGTAACTGGATACCAACGCGCCCCTGCATCAGAAGCAGGATGGAGAGCTCGTCCTTCCAGACCCTAAGAAGGATACTTCTGCGAGTCAGACAAGTCAGATCTGGGGCCCGGTCCAGTCCGTCTTCCGAACCCTGCGCATCACCTTAGACGAGGTCACAGCAGCGCGAACCAGGCCAGCGCCCCCGTGGGAGTCAGGTGAGCGTTACAGCCATGCCCGTAACCACGGCATGCCGTAAGCAAGTGCACATTATGAGGTCAGAAAACCATACGAAATGTACCCTCAAACTGAGGTGGTAGCAGGAAATGTACAGGAACCATTGAATACCAAGGAACTGTAAAGAAAACCTGACAAATGCAAAGTGATGTCATAAGAAGAAGAGACAATGACTGAATGAAACAATATAAGAATACTTAAAGAGTGTAGATATAACTCAACAAACAAGTATGAGCCTACACATACGTGAGCAGAAACTATAGGTAAAAAGAAGATAAGTAACCGCATAGGTAGTGAATGTATACACGCAGAAATGCATGGTAAATGAGTCACAGAGAAGTTTGCTGCAGTAGAAAATATAACATGGTTGAAGCGGCCATGTTCAAAAGATGGACGTCGACTTTGAACAATAGGAAGCAAATGGCTCTAAGGAGAAAGACCAGGACTGCATAGGTGACAGAGTCTCGAAATATAATTTTGTGAATGAACAAAGAATTGCTGCTGGCCAGAGATCAAGAACACCACAGCAAAAAGTAAATGAACAGTAGAAAGGTAGTCAACAAGGATAAGCTATGCACGTAGGACATATTTCTCTTAGGTTAAGTAAATGAGCGAACATTTGTGAATGCCAAGTATTTACGAATAAAGATGCAGAACGCATATGTGAGCTGGAACAACCACGTCTCCAGAGGCCAAAGAGGGTAATGACAGCTGAGATAATTTAAATCAAAAAGGAGAAATTAACAAAATCGTGGTCTCTTCACATGTGGTGCAATACTAGAAAACAAGGCCTATTCATAAGCTAAAGGCAAAGACATCGCTGTACCATAACTCCATTAAAATTCCAGAAAAGAGACCATCCAGCAAGGTCAAGTACAAAGGAGAAGCCTTGGCTGAAGTCTTGGCTGATGAGAGATGGTATCGTAATTGAGCAAGTGGACAGTAGTCTGACGTTTGTTCACTGCGTCTAGGGTTCATTTTGCTTACATGCTGCTAACGAGCCGAATGTCCAAGGTTGGGAGAGAATGCCAATCAGACAGCCTATGTGATGGTTACTATACACTGCTGCAGAAGCCAATCCACTGCAGTTATGCTGCTATAATCTGCATTATACATAGAGGGAAGCTCTAGGCAAGCCTACCAGATGAGGGACAGCCAATGATCTTACTAACACTTATAGAGACTATAAGTAAATATGCTCTCCTAACCAATCCCTGCATCCAATAAGTTTAGTTATTTGCCACATAGGATGACACCATAGCTGATGCACATCGAGGTACAAAGCCTTTGTGGAACTGAAATGTAGTTGAGAGTGTGTGGACTATGAGTTGTTGTTCATCAGGTTTCCCGTCTTTATCAAACCGATAATAAAGTAGTATTTTGCCATATTTTTTGAGTCTGTCCCATTATTTGGGTCCAAGATTGTTTGTTATGATAATTCCATTCTGCGCATAGAAATGCCCAAAAAGTGCAAATGCACACAGCTGTCAAAAGGGCACCTGTGACCTCTGAACCCACTCTCTGCCACTGGTAGAGCAGGTGCCCTGATTCAGGACACTGATGCAGCAGAGCACAAGTACACACTATGATTTTGTCATGGAGCTTATGAAAGGGGAATCTGATCAGCACATTTCCCTTTCACGGATGGAATTCCACGCATAATTGTATTAGTTACTATAAATCAAAAAAGCCAGGGCTTTCACACCCTCGCCAGATGTCAATTCATCACACAAAGCTGTGAACAAACAATGTAAAAACATAATGCCAGTGTTCTGCTCTTTTCAACATATAGTTTATGCCACCTCAGCCACCCATCACCTCCCCATGCATTCTTTCATGAGCAACAGAAGGGTAAGAGTGCATATTCTGGCATTTTCCAACTGCAGTGTCTGTGGACAATGGCAGTGATCGGGAATCTAACATGGCACACTTTTCTAAATATGTTATACCTGATGTTTCTTAGTTGACCAATTATCACCCGTCTAAGATTTCAGCGGATGTCATGCAGTTCATTGTTTGGTACAGAGGCATACCTGGACATTGGGCCTCATTACAAGGTTGGCGGTCTGGTAATAATGATACCGGTAAGGGAATACCGGCATCGTTTACCAGTCTGGTGCATTACGACCCGCGATGCCGGTGCATACCTGGTATGGGCGCGGGCACGGCACGCGGCACGCGGCAGACATGTCAGTAACAACGGCATGCCGTAAGCAAGTGCACATTATGAGGTTCACGGACATGCACTTACCGGCATCCAGATGCCGGTAAGAACGGGTACCATGATGCCGTTAATACCGGCATCATGGGGCAGCCGTTAAAAACAATCTGCTGTGTTGAAACCTGCCACAGGTGCACACAGTTAGCACAGGTGGAGGCAATGGAGTCTGGTACAGCACAAAAGGAGCACACCCACACACCACACCCCTTCCAAACAAAAATGCACCCATTAGCAGTTGCAATACTGGGGCTGGAGGACATGCCTGTACTGCTACTTCTCCAGCAGGCATTGAACCAGGGAATGCGGCAGAGGCACAGGAGGAGAAGGAGGATGAGACAGGGTCAGCACATATCACCAGGATAGGCAGTTGTACCCCGCAGGCAGCCACCAATACCTTGCCTAAGGGCCAGTCCATTTGACCTAACCCTTGCACAGATCCACACCCTGTACCACCTGGACAGGGACACCATATGCACAATATTGGACCTCACCCATGACGACCTGGTAACCCTCATCAACATCCGCACTGGCATCCCCCCTCTGCTGAAGGTAGTGTCTGTGCTGCACTTCCTTGCCACAGTCACCTACCAGCACACTGTGGAGCAGCTGCATGGCATTTCACAACCATGTTTCTCCCATGTGCTCAACCAGGTGCTAGATGCCATCCTGAAACATGGAAGGGACCACATATATTTACCACGTACTGTGTAGGAGGTGCATGTCAAAATAGCATTCTATGCCATGGCAGTCATGCCTAACGTAATTGGTACCATCAACTGCACCCATGTGGAGCTGGTAGTCCGGCATGCCGAGGAGGTAGTGTACCACAACAGGATGTCCAGATGGTGTGCGATGCAAGGGTATTAAACACGCATTGCTGTGCAAGATTCCCGGGATCCACACATGATGTCATGGTGCTGCGCAACTCCACGCTTCCCTGCTACATGGCACGACGCGCTGCACAACGTACCTGGCTGCTGGGTGAATCCAACAACAGGGCAATGAGGGGCATTGCCTGGGGGGCACAACAAGCATAGGAAACCTGTCTGCTGGCTGGGGCATGAGGGGTGTTGCTGGGGGAAATAACACAGTGACCTAGGTGGCAAAACTGTTACCACAATCAGCTCGACAGAATGTACGACACAGCCAATGGATGCAGATCTGGCATGCCTACACAGCTGTGCATAAATGGAAGCAACAAACAGCGCACAACCCAGCACATGCACCTTGCACAACATTGGACATGATGAACCACGGGTACCACGATGCACCACCCTGCAGGCACAATGCCTGGAATACATGAGCAAAGCAAAGTCAATCACGGAACATGCAGCCATGCCTGGGGGAAATCCAACTACCACACATGGAAATCTATGTCACTGCACCCACCCCACAGACTGCAGACCAGTATACACTTACAATTGCAATGGTGCAAGCAAGGTAACTTATGTAATCACCGATCAGTTTCCACCACTAACATAAGAGTGAGTGGTGCAGGACCCATCCACAGTATCTCTGCTCCGCCTTGCCAGTACACACCCAGCCCCCTCACAGAAATGTTTGCCGTCACTGGCGGACCATACCACCATTGCCATTAAGCCTTGGTCATATAGGGGAAGTCAGTGATGGACAAGTACATGGTGACATCAAGTAGTTGTGAACACATCAGGCAAACATGTCATGATGCATTCCACATGTATAGTACAAATTTCAAATGCATCACACCCATCAGATGTCGGCAGATGATGGTCATTATCAACTCATTTGTGTGAGTGCCTCACCTGATGGAAAGGTCCCTTAGACATGAATGGCACACATACCCCCCAAGCATGGGTCATCCCTAAGTGCACTTACCTGGGTCTCACTATGAGGACATGTCAAGTGCAGTAATGATGAATCTGTGGCATGTGACCATGGACACTGTACAGGCATTGCACACAAGGAATGACAGCAATGTTCATAAATACACTTTCCATTGCTCCTGTGCAGGTGATGCTGGGTATCCCCTGAAGCCATGGCTCCTGACCCCCATCAGGCAACCAGTCAACAGGCAGGAAGAGGACTACAACCGTGCACATGCACGCACTCGTGTCACGATTGAGCAGACTTTTGGCCTGTTGAAGGCCTGTTTCCGCTGCCTCAGCAGGTCGGGGGGGCACTCATATACAGGCCTGAGAAGGTGGGCAAGATAGTGTTGGCATGTGCCATGCTGCACAACATGTGCATCCAGCGTAACCTACCCCTGCCCCCTGACACAGACCAGATTCCACCAGAAGAAGAGGAGGATGATGGTGGAGAAGATGCATATCGACCACGGCCCAATGTGAATGAAGGACATGTAGAACGCCAAACTTTGATTGTACATTACTTTTATTGGACTGGGTTGCACAGGGCACTTGGAATGGGGCACACTGAGAACTGGGCACTGTTAATAAATAAACTGACACACATTCAATAAGCAATATCTACTCATGTGTTTTTCTCATGCACACCAGGTGTATTAAATGATTCAGAACTATGTACAGTGAACTAGGACCCCTCAATATGCAACAAACTGCCCCCCACCCACTCCCCCCAACAGCCCCACACACCCACGCCATCCACCCCCCTCCCCCCAACATCCCCACACACCCACCACCCACCCCCTCCCCCCAAAATCCCCACCCACCCACATCCTTCACCTACCTCCCCCAACATCCCCACACACCCATGCCCCCCTGGTGATGCATCCTCCTCCACATGAGGTGTCTGCTGGGGAGCCAAAGTTTTCCTGGCTGTGACCTTTGGGGCCGGTGTGCCTTTTGGCAATGCCGCCCTGATGGCAGCAATGTGTCCGGGCTGGAACTCCTGACTATGTGTTGGAACTAGCTGCTCCTCTTGGTCTCCGGCTTGTGCGGCCTGTTGGCTGCTGGGCTGTGGTTTGGGAGCAGTGGTTTTCCTTGGGCAAGCCCTTGACATCAACAGCCTGGTGGCGTCATCGTCCCCTCTGCTCATGAGTGCAGATGTTTTTTAAGTAGTTGCGGTGTGTTCCGCATCACTGTCTGATTCCATGCCTATGGGGGACGGAGAGACGAGGCAGGGCATCACTCATGGATGAAAGTACAACCTACATACATCTATGTTAGTATATTTTGAGTCATGTGCATTGTTGTGTGCATGTTGGAGGGGTGGCCATGGTGCTTACAGAAGTTGGGTGGAGGGTGTATTGTTTGGGCATCCTTCTAGTGCAGCCATGATGTCCATGGTGTCCTTTTGGTGGCCTACAGGTGTGTTGTGGCTTGTGTGCTGTAGCCATGCCTCAGGGGCTGTATGCCATGTGCTGTTTGGTTGTGTCTCAAGTGTTCAATCAGTAGTGGAGATGTGTGCACCATGCATTGAGATGGCACAGTGTTGAGGCCTGCATCTCGACAGTGATTTATTTGTGTGTGTGCATGCATGTGTTGCTTGTGTTTGCAATTGTGGACTCATGTGGTTTGTGTCAGTGGGGTTTGTAGTGTGTTTTCGTGGCAGAGATGTAGGGTTTGAGTTAGGGCTGACTTAAGGTGGCAGGTGATGGCCCATGTATTTGCTCTCATCTACTTGCCAATTGGACGCCAACATTATACTTGGGGTATTAGGTGTGTGTGGTGACTTTTTTATTATGCTAAGGGTCACTCACGGTCATTGTCCGATGATGGGACTCCCATCTCGGAATGCCCAACTCCCTCTATGGCCTCCATGTCCATTACGGAGCTGCAGGTTTCCTCCCACCGCGCAAGCTTTATGGGTGATGTTGCTGCACCACCTGTTACCTGGGCCTGGCTGCAGTTTGTTGACAAGATGTTTTGAACACGCAGCTGCAGATCGTCCCACTGTTTTCTGCAGTCTTTCACACTGCGTGGGATTGTCCCCCTCAGCGGAGACCTTTTGGGCCACCTCCTCCCAGATGTTTTGCTTCCTTATTTGGGTGGCACGGCACAGGTCTGGACAGAACACGACATCCGCATGCACGACCAGGGTGTCGGAAAGCAAGTTTAGCTCATCATCGCTAAAATGGGGCTTACGCAGCCGAGGTGTGCCTTCACAGGTACCCTTAGAAATATTCTTGCTGCCAGGGTACACAGTTTGCAATTTCAGGTCCTGTAGCAGAGGATTGCAATACATTGTGTTTTTTAAGATGGCCACCAGCGCATTTCCCGTTCCGGGGCGATGACGTTGCTTCCGGAACCAGCCCTTCCGGTGCCGGTATTTACGATGTCGGTATCAACGGTACCATTCTTTACAGCTTCCAGGATGCCGGTGCCTGTGCCTGTGGCATGGATGATACCGCTATCGGGGTTAGGAGGGCCTTACCGGCATGCCAGTGCAGCTGTTACTGGCATGCCGGTATTCGCGTGCCCGCTGACTCGGAATCAACCGTTGATTCCGGCAGCAGTGCAACACGGACACGGTTGCACTGGCATGCCGGTAATATGGTATTTTTACCGGCCAACTCGTAATGAGTCCCATTGTATTAGGAATTGAGTCTGTGCACAGGACTAAGAAATCACCCTTTTTTTGCATAGTTTTTGGGGACTTTTTAAAAAATCTGCTGGACAGACGAACATCACATTTGCAAAAGCATGTTTCAAGGACCATGCTGCCGCTCCTCTTGCAAGTTTGGTGCAAATCCATCCAGCAGTACGAGCTGACGCCAAAAGCAGTTTTTTCTCCCATTCAACAATATATGGATTTCATAAATGCTGGAACCCCTCTATAACTTTGCCCCCCATGTAACAAACTTTCCAAAGTCATTGATAGTTGGGTCTATATTTGTTTGCAAAGTTTCATGTGGATTTGTCAAACAGCACCACACTTATAACCCCCCAAAATTGCTCTTCCTATGTGAAAGCACATGTAACCATAACTATAAAGTCACTACTACAGACTGTGAACTGTATATATTATCTCTTTTACCTAGTGACGCCAAACTACTAAAACTCACAGCAGAGCTATATGCCATGGATGTTGCATATTGGTGGGACCATGAGAGGGTCGGTGGAGACACTTATTTCCTTTAACCCTGGCAATCCATCTAAGGACCACTGAACAATCTCGTAGAGCACGCCTACTCCTACCCCAACCTTGGCTATCTACGCACACTCATAACACCAGCTAAAGACCCTGCAATCCACCTCTGTAGATCACACGTTTTGCCATTTTTCCATATTAATTGCCTCATGCAATCTGTTATGGAGCCCTCAAATTTCATCCTTTTGCCAGACTCGTTCTTTCATCCATTTTGTCTCATTTTGTTTCCTTTATTTGTCTATGTTATGTTTTTTGGCAATCCTTTCCGTTGGCTACACCTCTTAAGTTGCTGTTTTATCTACCTTAGTCTTACACCAAGAGAGCACCTTCCCACTGCCTTCCTTTCCACTGCTCAAGGTTCACCCCTTTTCCACACAAAGCCTGAGGTGACTCTTCCCATTTGAACATGTGGCCTAGCATTTTCTCTGACCCTTTCCCCATGAAGTGGAACTGCGGTGGCATTTTTTCAAAAAGCATCCTTCCCCATTCGACTCTCTCTCTACCACCATGTTTGACGATGGCTGATTCTGAGCTCTTAAAATTCATACCTGCAACAGTAGACAGGGACCCAGGCTCTTGTCTGATCACCACCCCCACCCTTCAGCTATACCCTCACACTTATGGCAGGAGACATCTATACCATTACACATGCAATTTACGTTTTGCTCTTGCACTTCCCTGCGGCTCAATATAGAGGAAATTAATTTCTGTTTACTGTCATCCATAATATCGCTGTTCATTTTTAATGGGTGTATGCAGTGTGTGGGTATTTGTGAATGGCTGGACTGTGGAGATGAGCAGAGCCTCTAGGTTGGCCCACAGAGAGCTTTATCCGCATCCAGTACCGATTCTGCCCTAGCTTTTTATATGTATGTGTTTGGATTTGCACAACTGTTTTTATTCTGTAAAAGTGAGACTGTGAGCACTACAAGTCCAAATATATGACAAAATATTGTCAGTCTGTCTGGTGATAGTTTATCTGCAAAATCTGGGTCTTGCACCTCTCTGTTGGCCTAGTGATGCCAAATTACAATACAATTATGGCCAAGCTATATCCCTTAAATTGTGCACATTAGTGGGACCATGAGAGTGTCAGTGGCAACACGGATTTGCTTTAACACTGGCATCCATCTAAGGACCATTGAACAATCATGTAGAACAAGTGTACTCCCATCGCAGCCTTGTCTATCTTCGTACACTCGTAACACCAATTTATCCCCCCGGCTACCTCTTTATATCAGACCTTTTGCTTTTTTCCATAGTAATTGCCTCATCCAATCTGTTATTGTCCTTTTGCAGATTCATTCTTTCAATGTTTTATCATTTCGTTCCCTTTTTTTTCTTTTTTATGTTTTTGTGCGAATCTTTCCCTAGGCTTTACCTATTATATTTTTGTACTATGTACCTTATCATAACTTTTATGCATAAAAATTAATGGGCACCTTCCCCTTCCCACTGGATTACTTTCTACTGTTAATGGTTGTCCCCTTTTCTCCGCAGAGCCTTAGGTGACTCTCCCCATTTTAACATGCAGCCTAGCAATTTTTATGAGCCTTTCCACATGAAGTGGGACTGCCTGCAATTTTGATGAAAACACCCCTCCCCATTTGAATCTTTCTCTCTCCCTCACCATATTTTATGATGGCTGAATTCCTGAGCTCTTAATGCTCACACCAGCAACAGTAGACAGGGTCCTAGGCTCTTATCTGATCATTACACCCACCCACAAGCCATCCCTCACATTCTCATTAATAGCTAGGGGAACATTATTTCCTTGAATATAACTCTCCTCATTAAAACATCCTTCCATATGAGAAGTGTGCTTTCAGTCCCCACCACACACATCAAAAACGTTGACATGTGTAAGTACATCAACTGTTTCTATACTTTAAAAGAATGGTGTAGCTACCTTAAGTTATTTATTAAGTTTTTCAATACGAAAATGATATTTTTCTTTTCGTATCAAAAGCTTTCTTAATTATTACTTCTACTATTTTGTTTTGCAAAAAACGCTTTACCACATATCTAGATTTTTGTTTCAAGCTTCTCCAAAGATTTGTAAAAACTCGAAAGTGATACATTTTCCTATACATATCTGTATTCCTCTGTTTCAAATTGATAGCAGATTTGCTACTTTTTCTTCTAGAAATCTTCCTTTTTTTACTCGCTAGTAATACATTTGATACATTTTTTCTTTTTTTTTTACTTTCAAGATAAACATCTCAGGTCCATGATTATATTCTGTTGGCACATCTCCTATTTGAAATTACACATTTTCAAAAGTATTATAGATAATAGGTATACTTTCTGAAATCTTACACTGTTGAAATGTACTTCCCTGCAAACGATCCTTTCTTATGGCTCGTTGTTGTTTCTTTCTTGATGGCATTTTACAAAAAAGCTGTATAAAAAAATTGAGATAGTGAAGGTTAAGCATTAATAATCATGCATTGTGTTTCTTTTGAATATATAATATAACTTCCATGCCGAGGCTGACAGGCAGACACAGGGTTTAACGGACCGCTGATCTGGGCTTTATAGGGCCAGGCAAAACAAGGGCCTCAGTCAAGGCTGTTCAATGTAAAACCCTGAGGCCACCCATCAGCCCAGATGTATTGGTTATTCACAATTGGTTATTCACAACTCAGAATCTGCCTGAGATGCAAATTATATTCTTTTGTTTATTCCTAACAGGAGATGTCATATCCACTATCCTGCTTTTCACTTACAAACTAATCACTACTACTGCTACTCAACAAAACATATCACCAAGTGTATCCGCCCTCCACTACACATCCCCACTCTCACTAGAGTTTAAATGGCCAAATCCGCTAAGCAGTCCTATAAAGCTACCCTACCAAACCTAATCAATAACGTTACCCCCATAGCACTATACATTTCTTTTTTTTTTTAATATCATATTTTATTGGTTTTATAACATACAACCACTGGTCCTTATCGGGCCAGATCGTAATAACAACAACAACAACTTTCGATGGAATAAATGCTCATATGGTTCAGATACAAAACGTATCTTATAACAAGATTCTTTACTCTAAAGTACATAGCTTTACTTTCTATGGTGTTTAGTCGTTAAGTGTTCGAGAGTTCACATCACGTCTTCCCATCTTTTCCAAATTGTGTCCGCTTTCTCGGGACATCCCCTGGCCTTATACACCCTTCTTTCTATGGCGATGCAGATTTGTACATCAGTGATCCATTGATCTACTTGCGGCGTTTCCGCAGCCCCCCATAGCTGCGCTATATTTCTTTTGATTATTGCTGTTGCCGTCATGAAGCAGAGCTTTTCATACCTTGATAGGTCTATTTCACTGTCTGCTCCTAATAGGAGTAGTTTGGGTTCTCTGGGGATCGACTGATGCAGGACTCTTGTAAGGACGTCGCAGCATTTTTGCCAATAATAGCTGATGTTCGGACATGCCCATAGTATGTGGAAGAAAGTCCCTTCCTCTCCACGGCAGCGTAGGAAATTAGGTTCCGTTATTTTGCCCCATCTATATAGGGCTATCCTTGGATAATAGATTCTGTGTAATATCTTTAGTTGGACTAGACGTAGTCTGGTTGATATGGCAACCTCACGTGGGTACATTAGAATCTGAACCCAATCATCTGGCATGATCTCCCCAACCTCAGTTTCCCATTTTGTTTTCAGCCGTTCCAGTTCTGGCGTGGCAAAAGAGGTAATAACACTATACATCACTGTGGTGACCTTTGCTTGGATGTGATCTGTAATTACGTTTTGCTCCAGTGGGGTGCTTTCCGCCATATCGGAGAGAACAGGAAGATGTTCTTGTAAGGCATGTCTCAGCTGCGTGTAATGGTAGCTCTCCACTTCTGGGAGGTAGAAAGACATAATCAGCTCATCATAGGGTCTGATGGCACCGTCTACTATGATGTCCCCCACCGTTTCTATCCCGCATCTCGTCCATATTGGCCACTTTGGCAATTTAGCTACCTCAGGGAGATTTCTGTTGTTCCACAGTGGTTGTATCGGCGTGACCTTGCCCCCCCATCCTATGAAGGCTTGTGACTCCGTCCAGATGCGAGACGTCTGTGATGCCATATTTCTGGGGGTTGTTCTAGGTGTTGCAGCATATATCTCCAGTGGGGGCAATGCTCGTACATGTGGTATTGTGGCTTCTTTGTGTATTGAGTCATTTATCACCGACATTTGGCTTGCCCGTTAGTATGTCTGTAGCCTCGGCAGGCCAATGCCACCTTCCCATATTGACCTTTGTAACGTTTGAAGTGCTATTCTCGGGCGTCAGCCAGCCCACAGGAGTTTTTTAAGTATGCCATCTATCTTTTGGAATGTCTTCGCATGTATATGCAATGGGGCATTCTGGAGTACGTATAAGTAGCGGGGAAGCGTTAGCATTTTAAACAGTGCAGCTCAACCTAGAAGGGTCAAGGGTAGAGACATCCAGTGCTGCACATCTCCCGCAAATCGTTCTGTGATGGGCTGTAAATTATACAGCCAGGCATAGTCATAGCTATGCCTCTGACTATGACATAGCTATACAGCCATAGCATAGTCATAGTCAGAGGCATAGTCATTGAGGTTTCTCGTGATCTTAATGCCCAAGTATTGAAAGTGGTTGGGCGCTATCTTATATGGGCAGGGTTCGGGGGTCTCCATTCCCAAATGATTCAATGCAAATAATGTGGATTTGGACCAATTCACTTTTAGGCCACAAAAGGTTCCGTATGCTTGCAGCAGCTGCGTCACCACTGGACACGTCGTCTTGGGATCTCGCAGATATATCAGTAAGTCATCCGCGTACAGTGAGACTTTGTCCTCCCATTCTGGCCCTCCCGGGATGCCTCTCCATGTGGTTGTGTCTCTCAATAGTTGAGCCAACGGCTCCATGGCCAATGCAAAGAGGAGGGCTGATAGGGGGCAGCCTTGGCGCGTTCCTTTCCCAGAGCAAAGGACCGTGATGTCCAGCCATTCACTCTAACTTCGGCCGTTGGTGCGTTGTACAGTAGTTGGACCCAGGACATGAATCGCTCTTGAAAACCCATTTTCCGCATAATCCCCCAGAGTGCTTCCCAGTAGATGGAATCAAACACCTTTTCGAAATCCACTGCGAGTACTCCTAGGGGAATACTTAAGGCCTGGGCTCGTTCAATGATTAGATGTATTCTCCGTATATTCATTCTCGTGGATCTGCCAGGCATAAATCCACATTGGTCTGGGTGAATCAGAGATGTTATAACACGCTGTAAGCGTATTGCCAGCAGTTTAGCCAATATTTTCGTCTCGGTGTTGATGAGGGAGATGTCCTGTGCTTCGAGCCTGTTGGTGCATTTTAAGTAAGTGGGGGGCCAATTCGTTACCTCCTATCTTTTTCCAGGTATCTATGGGAAAGCCGTTTGGTCCAGGAGTCTTTCCGGACTGGAGCTGCATCATAGCTGCTGTGATTTCGTCTTCCGTGATTTCTTCTTCCAGGTAAGCCATTTGTTCAGAGCTTAGCGAGGGGAGGTTGATGCCTTCCAGTATGGAGGTCCCAGGGGGGGTCGCCGGTGCTCTGTAGAGATCCTCGTAGTATCTTGCAAATTCCTCAGCTATGTCTGCATCCGCCAGTCTCGGTTCTGCATTCTGAGGCATAATTGCTCTCATGTGATTATGCCCCTCATCTCTCCGCTCGAGCCAGGCCAACAGCTTCCCTGCTTTGTCACCCGTTTCATAGACCCTGGCTTTCATTGCTCTATGGGCTTGTTTAGCATTATCTAATGCAATGTTTTGTAACTTTTACTGGGCCATGACTAGAGCTCTGTTCGTGTCAGGACAGTCCTGGATTAAGTGTGTCTCTTCTGCTCGTTTCACGTTTGTTTCGGCCTCTTCCAGTTCTACTAGGTGCGCTTTCTTTTGTGCTGTAGTCCAGGAGATAATTTCACCACGTATCACTGGTTTGTAGGCCTCCCACAGAATAATAGGGCAGCTCACCGATCCCTCATTTAATTCAAAATATATCTTGCTGGCATTTTGTAAGTGTTCTATCAGCTCAAGGGAGCCCAAGTGGTAGTTATTCAATCTCCACACTGGTGGGGGGGTCGGTTTGCATGTTGTGATTGACATAAGCAGGGGGGAGTGATCCGAAATGCCTCTTGGGAGGTATTGTGCTTGAGTTACTGTGTGTATTATTGCGGCCGGGACAAAGAAGTAGTCTAAGCATGACAGTGATGCATGTACCCCGGAGTGATAAGAGTATTCTTTTTCTTCAGGATGTAGGTCTCACCAAGCGTCTTTGATACCAAATGCTTCCACAAATGTAGCCAAGTTGGTCCTTCGGTTGTGGTCTCTATTACGTAGGTGCGTGCAGTCCTGTATGTTACTCATGACGTCATTGAAGTCCCCTCCTAGGACTAGGATATCAGATGTATCATTAGTTAGGAGAGACGTTATATCCTCTAACAACATGGTTTGTAGTGCGGGCGGGGCATAAATCGCCAATAGAGATATTGATTTGTTCCAGAGTGTTCCTGTAGCGTACGTGAATCTGCCTCCAGTATCTAGTGTTGTATTGGAGAGGATAAATGGCAGTCTTTTGTGTATTAGTATCATCACTCCTCTGGCTCCCATTGGGAAGCCTGCCTGTGATATTGTGCAATAATTGGAGCGATTGAACAACGAGTTGGTTGTGCCTGCTAAATGAGTTTCTGTTAGAAAAACTATGTCCGGGCGATGCCTATTCAGGAACTGTCTCACCAATCTCCTTTTCAGGCTGTTTCCTAAGCCATTGACGTTCCATGTGAGAAGTATTAAGGCTCGGGTCTTATTATCCCGCAAAGATGCATTAGCGTTCATGGTTATGGGTTACAATAGAGCCACCTGCCCTGGGGGCAATGCTTATACAAGTCGTGTTGCAGAGAACAACATGCAGTGTTCGACTAACACCTGGTTTATGTAGAGTTCGGTATTTCCTTGAGCTATTCCATCTTCTGAACATATAACCAACTCCCCCCTCCCCATACTTTGCCCCCAACTGAAGCATCTGTCGCCCCATTGTCACTCAAACACTAAACAAACAAAAGTTATACACTCGTGATACTCATACAATGATTCACATCTGTGGCACTCCCCAAGTCTATGACCAGTGCGGGATATGCCGACCGGGGGTCGTGTTTAGGATTGCACGAAGTGACTCATCGCAGGGCCGCCAGCTTCCTTATTCAGCTTACTTCCTAGTTAAGTGGGTGGGGTACGGATCCTGATGTCTGTATGATCTACCTCCGCTGTTAATCGTCGTTGTCTGGGGGCATTTCTTCTTCGGGTTGCCGCTGTGGTGGGTCATCTGGTGGTCTATCCGGTCGAGGTCTATTCCTTCTATTTTCTTGTCTCCTACGCTGGTTCCAGTCCCCTCCTAAATTACGTTCTGCCCAGTCCCTTGCCTCCCTTGGGTTTGTGAAGTGCACTGTCGTGCCGTTGTGATATATCTTTAGTTGAGCCGGGAATAACAGGCCGTACTTCACATTCAGTGCTTGGAGGCGTTTCTTCAGTGGGTCAAACATTTGTCTTGCTTTCTGAAATTCCTTCGTGAAATCAGTGAAGAATGCTAGTTTGGAACCGTTATATGTGATTGCGCCGTTCGCCCTGGCCATCTGGAGCACCGCATCCCGGGCTCTATAATTAAGAAGCCTAGCGATCACAGTTCTCGGTGGTGCCCCAGGGATTGGTCTGCCTGTTGGTACTCTGTGGGCGCGCTCAATGGAAAAGAATTTGGACAGGGATTTTGGGGCAAACAGGTCAGCAAGCAGCTGTTCCAGGAAGAGCTCCATGCTCGCCCCTTCTGCTTTGTCCGGCAGGCCGAGGATCTGGATGTTGTTTCTTCTCGAGCGGCCCTCTCCTTCCTCCACTCTCTCCTCTAGTGCTTTGATGCGCGCTATTGCACTGCTCATTTGTTGACTCATGCCTCGTAGGTCGTCTTCTGCCATTGAGATGCGAGTCTCAGTTTCACCCATCCGAGCCGCCAGTTTCTGAAGATCATGACGTAGCAGGGACACATCGGTGCTAATGCTGTCCATTTTGACTTACATGGATGTTCGTGAGCTAGAGATAGCATTCATCACATCTTTAAGTGATATGTTTTCTGAGGATTCTTGCGTGTTATCTGGTCTGATTTGATCAGCTGAGGGCGGTGGGGCCGGAGTTGTGTACTGCTCCATGGTGCTCAGGGTCCCTGGTTTCTTTATTTTCTCCTTGCCCATCTTGGAGTTGATCTTTCCCCCCGTCCTGCATTGCCCTTGTTTTTGGCAATTGCCAGGCACGATTCAACTTCTCTACTGAATCACACCCCACGTTGCAGACCGTCTGGGTGATTTATGGTGTGGGTTGCCGCTGTGCAATGGTCCACTTGTCTGGCGTTAGTGATTCGGGTGCTACTATCACTTATTCATGCCATGTATCCTATGGACGTCTTTTATGTCTATATCTTGTGGGCTCAGTACCACCTCCTCTGTGTATCTATGCTGTGCTGTGTAGCTTCTATCATACGGTGGTCCTGAGGCAAGGATTGTCCATCTTCGCTGACATATATGGCATAACTGCAATATTAACCTCATATTAGTTCATTGGGATCGACCCATGCTTGGTTTATGGGAAGCTGATTTCTCACTATGTTCACCCTCCGTCTTTTCCGTGTTATATCAGCTTGTCGGGGGCACTGTGGCCGACGCAGTGCCCATGCGTTGTGGTTTGCAGGGCGCACCGCGGCTCCGAGAGAGCCGGAGATGGATGTAGGCTGTGCCCTGCAGGAAGGGTTTCAGATTAACAGGGCCTGGTCTGCAAAAGTTCCATCCACCACAGCGGCCCCCACACCCTATGGTTCGCCGTGGTTATGCCCGTTGTCTCTCACCTCCCCCTCTCCTTACCGCTGTGAAGATCTCTGGACAAACAGCAGGTGGGGTGCAGCAGGCGCTCTACGTTACCCGGAGCGCCCGCAACTTCCACGTTTTCCGCACCTGTTTCCGTAGGCCCACTACTTTTAGAACCGAGTGGCAGAGGAGGGCAACGTGTCTTCTCGGCTCGGAGGCATCTGTCTCATGCCAGCAGTGTAGCTTGCCGCCCTACGTGCTCGCAGTTATGATGGCGGTTACAGTATGGCCGCACTGGAGCGGGGGAGGAGGGCACAGCAACGGTACCTCATGGATCACCATTACGGGTCTGTGATCCCGTGCTGGTCTGTTCAGGCACTGCAGCGACTAGCTCGCACCATCTGTTCGTGCCTCTCGGTCTCCGAGGGTGCACCCGTTCCCGCTCCTCGTTCCGCGCTTCGGGGACTTTCCACAGCAGGGGTTGGTGTCAGGGTTGGTGAGAGTCGTCGTCCTCCCCAGTCCTCCAGCTTCCAGTCGCGGTGCGCTATGTCTTTAGTAGCGATGGGTGCCCACCACTCAGGCAGTGTGGGACGTTCTTTATGGGTACACCACCGCTGCGTAGTACCGCGCGCCCACTTCTCAGTTTCTTACTCCGGCGGCCATCTTAGTTTCACACGTGGGTTTTGCGGGTGCTGACTTCAACAGCGTTTTCTATGTGCGTCAGCGTCCGAATCCAACGAATTATGCAGCGCTCTATGCTATGGAGGTTCCGCTACCCATAGCTGTGTTTTTATCAGGATATGCTGATGTTTTTTCAGGATTTAGAGCAGGATTCAGTTGGCGGCCTGGGAGCGACAGGAGAGCATGTCTACATCGCTCGGTCGCACGCCACGCCCCTCCACTATACATTTCTTAAATAATACCTCACATACCCTACATATAATTCCAGAGTATAATTCCCAAACAACTTCTAAAGAGAATAACTGTTCACTGTAAACAACATGACAAAAATGACCAAAATGTCTTGATTCACATTCATAAAGGTGTTGCAAAACAATATGCAATACATCTTTCCTTTCATATACCAACAAATTATTCATTCATCTCTGGTGTGTCCTAAATACATAAGTAACGTGATAAGACAGTGTAGCTCCAACATAATGCACAAGCATTTATCTCCTCCACCCAGCTCCAGTTTTCACACCTTAAAAAGACTCTACTTAACAACTGTAGGCCAACTCCAGGCACACACCCTTAAGTATTTCCTCCCTTTACTGCCCATCCACACTCCACTTGGTTTTGAATATCCAAGGGCCCTGGTCAGCCCCAGAAAGCTATTTTAGCAAACATCATCAATAATACTGTTTCCCCCATCCCACTATGCACCCCCAATAATTGTACATCTCCCTATGTCTGTGTATTGCGTAACAAAATATTGCATAATATAGCATGAAACCAAAATAGATTCCTGCCCTTCCAACGCACACCATTTTGAAGCAAATAGTGAAGCTGCCAAATATAGTTGTTGATTATTATTTCTAAAAGACTAGCAAATTTGCATTCACCAGGTGCACTGCCTCATAAAATATCTCAATGTTAAAGTCACATTCAAACACTTCCACAATTCGAAGACACTACAAAATCAACAACAAAGCACACACACAGCTACATTATTTGTCAAGGGTAGAGTTATACTCCTTGGTTCACACTAGAGTTTGTTATACACCCACATTCGTATCACATTTTCCAATTTCAATGACAACCAACCCTTATTATGAAATATATTGTTTGTCATGCATAAGCATTGCATAACATGGAAACCCCTACTTGCCAAACAATACTTATAAACTTGACAAAATCAGACACCTAAACATATTTAATTTATTTAGAAATACAATTCAAAATGTACATAAAATGCATAAAAACAGACTATCAGCTGCTCCAATTAAAGAATAGATCTTCACAATAGCCAAACACAGAACATGTGCGCATGCTGAGTTCTGGAAACCGAATGTGAAAAGTTCAACAAAAGATCACTTTCATAACTTTCATAAATAGATAGCACACAACGAGGACTGTAGAAAACAAACACGTTAACAATGCACATGTTTAGAAGTAGTTTTTGTAATATATTGATTAATTTATTTAGTGGTTTCATTCTGTTTAAAATCAATACAAAAAATGTTCTCTTTAGTAAAAAAGCGCTGTCAATTAGAGCGTGCAGGATTTGTCTCCTGTGGTAGATTTTAAGGGCAGATTGTGGCTTTTCAGCTGTTTTTATTTAAATTGTGAAGAACTCTACAGTGGAACATTTTCTGCAACATACATCTTTTGGATTGCCTTACCGTGAATATTTTAACACTGGTAGGTAGGGGGTTATGCTCATTAGTAGGTCTGCTTTTCTTTGTACATCATATTTTACTTTTAGTTTTTGCAATATGGGCATTAGCGTTTTTAGTCATGGCCGGTTTAATTTTGTTGATTGAGGTTACTAGCTATTTTGTTTTAATGTTTTCTATACATTGTTTTAGAGGTAGATGACTATATGGTGTAGTTTTAATTTTATCTGCTCTATTTTTTCTTTCTTTTGTTGCTTCTTAGTAGGTATTTTGTTGTGTCTGTTGGGAAAAGAGACAATTTGAGTTGGAAAAGTTGTGCATTGTATATGCATGCATGGTGCATGGGTTTGTGGGTGTGGTAGAAATGAATAGAGTGCTTTTTGATTGTGAGGCGGTATACTAGGTGTGGTTGGGAAGGTTGTGAAAGTAAGAGTCTGCAGAGTTGGGATGGTGTTGGGTTAGTGAGTAGTGGCGTGATGGAGTCTGTTGGGTGATAGTGCTGATTTGAGCAACACAGTGGGTGTTGCAATGTTGGTTTGTAGATGGGAATAGTAAGAGTGTGAATGGTGGAATATAAAGAACCTATGAAATTCAGTGAAAAATCTTTATTAAAACGGACGTTATGGTTACAAGTAAAACGAAACCCCCCAGAAATTCACCAGTATGTAAGCTAAGCAGACATAGCTTGTGCCCCACTGTGCACTGCTAACACTGGAGGGCCTGGACAACAAAAGAAGCGCAATCATTTAGAAAACAATCAAGAGGAAAAGGATGATGAGGTAGAGGAAATGCCTACCTCTAACACCCAGAGAGAATCATGGCTGTGACAGATTTAGCCAGCATTGGGGGTGTATCAAAGGCTAAAGCTCTGAAGGTAAAATGCACTGAGTGCAACGTTGTATTTAGTCAAGGACAATATGGGCAGTACACTTATGGGATCACCTCAATGCGCCATTACATCAAATCCAACCACTGCGATGCTCTGAGAATGGCTCTTCCTTTCTCAGGAAGTAGTAGGTGTTACACCAAGGGGACGGTGGGATCCTCGTGCCCATAGGCGTGTGTTTGTTTCAGCCCGTCACATGGCAGCTCCTGTGTGGCAGCAATGGAGGTTGCCATGGCATCAAGCAGTAGCTCCGGTTTCCATGAAGCGAACGTTTAAGCGGCGTCACATGACACGTCAGCTGCCCTCATCCACGACGTGTCCTCACATACTCTGCCTTCTGCACTATATTTAAATTCTGCATTATTCGGTGAGACACTGCTTCTATTTGTAGCATTACTCTTTTTCCTTGTTTTATTCTGCCGTGATTCTTGATTCGACTACGGCTACGCATAATGGACACTCTCCTGCCTAATACTTGTACCTCCTCTGGAAACTCTGCTGCCAACACGGATCTCTACACGGACTTCCTCCGGCTTACGTTCTGCCTCCTACTGCTCAGCGATTGCCGACCTCAGCCAGCATTCTGGACTCCTTTTGCCTTGCGCTTCTTGCCAATTACCCTGCAAGCTTTTCATTACCAACACTTGGTAAGCCTGTTGTTGTGCTTCTACAGTGTCTGTGTTTAAGTACTGCCTTTCCTTGTCCTTGTGGGGATCATGCTCCTAATAGATAGAGCTATTTCAGACCGGGGGTTCACGTGCTCTTGGTTTCATCCCTACTCACCTGTTGCCTGTCACTGACATACTATGGGACCGATTCATGGAATTAATTTGCACCGAAAAAGGAGCGCTTGCATGCAAAATGCATGCAAGCGCCCATTTGTCGATTCAAGGAACGCAATGCGCTGGGACTTGCCAGAGACTCGCGAGGAAACCGCATGATTCCAACATGTCACTGCGACACTACGAACACCTTGCGCAAGACACCTACCGAAGGTGCGTACCGTCTTGCGCAGTTACCTAAAAAAGGGGCGAAACACGTGGAAGGGGGAATAACAAGTGTAAATGTTGGCATAATGTGGGAAGTACCACAGTAAAATACTCGCACCGCCCATACGTGTGCAAACAACACGTATTCATGGAATCGAGGAGGACTCACCGGTGCGCAGAAAAAGACACACAAATACGGAAAAACGTCTGTCAGGCGAAACCAGGCGTAAGCGTCACCGGGCACGTAAACCAATGCATAAAAAGGTTGTGTGAACAACCAACGCCATTTAGACAGCTACAATGAATGTACCATTTCTCGCAGCAGTGATTTTGGGACACTGCAGAAGGAGGATGAGAACATCTTTGATTGATGGGTTGCAAATGTTTACGATATTGAGTGGCCATGCCCACCGGACATGGTTGAAGTCCATGGCTAGTAGTTTGGTAGAGTTCTAAAATGGACAGGGCTGTGCACACCAGACATGGCTGAACACCATGGTTAGTGGTTTGGTAGTGTTCTAAAATATACAGTTTGCATGGCTGTGGTAAAAATCTATATAATAACAAAACCTTGACATTCAAGGAAAAACACATTAGTTGCAGTTGAGAACCTAATGCAACAGAACCCTTGACATGTAGCTAAATACCCCCGTTGCACAGCCTATGACCTCAATGATGAAATCACAGATCACATCACTGATAACATCACTAATTACATGTTCTATGAGAACACTGATGACATTACAAATCACATCACTGATGCCAAGACTGGTGGCAATATAATTACATAAAAACTTTGATTTTCATAAAAACAATTTCGACCATGGACCATGACGAAGGCTGTGATAACTAGCCATCACCACACACAATAGCTAGAGGTTAATTAGTGTTGTAAAATACTAATGTGCATGGTTAAAAGTCATGCCTAGTGGCCCGTCACTGTTTTAAAATACACAGTGTGCAACATTGAAAGCTGTGGTCAGTGGCCATAGTTAAAGGCCATAGCTATTGATCATTCCTATGTTAGCATATGTAGTCGGCATCGGCACAACAAAAGGCCATAGCCACAGGCTAGTATTGTGTTGAAGAACATGGTTAGTGGCTGGTTAGTGTATATAATATACAGTGGGCACTGCCGAAGGCCATAGATAGGGGCTGCTTAGTGTTCAATAATACGAAGTGGGCACGTCCAAAGTCCATCACTAATGGCATACTAGTATTTTGTGGACATGGTCAAAAGACGTACTTACTGCTCATAGCCAAAGGCCAAGACTAGTGAGGCCCATTGATATGTTAGAATATATAGTGGACACAGCCAAAGATTGTGCTCACTGGCCAGTGTTATTAAAGTCCATGGGTACTGGCTGATTAGTGTATAGAATATAAAGTGGACACAATTGAAAGCTGTAGCCACTGGTGAAGGCCAAATAGTATGTCTGGTGGCCTGTTAGTGTTTTAAAATATACAGTGCATATGCGTGAATATTGTGGCAATGTCCATGACTGAGGGCCATGATTAGCACCCATTTGTGTGTTAAAATATATTTGGTCATGCACACTGACCATGGCTGATGGCCATCCTTAATGCTGGTTACTTTTTTAATGAGAAGGAGAGAGTGGAGTCAAAAATAACACCAAGGTTTTTTGCCTCACTGGATGGCGAGGGAAGAGGGCCCAAGAATGGCGGGCAGAGTGAGATAGGGAAAGCGGGAACAGGGGTCACAATGAGAAGGATCTCAGTGTTACTGGCATTAAGGCAGAGATCATTGAAGATGCATTAATCCTGAATAATGGATAGACAATCAGGAATGCGTGAGGAAGGAGAGGAGGCTGAGGGAAGCCTGGAAGAGAGCTGAGTGTCATCCACATAGCACTGAAAGAGAAGGTGTAGATCAGATGGACCAAAGGGGCCAGATATATATTGAAGAGCCATGGTGAGAGGATAGAGCCCTGGGGGACAGTCCATGTGGAGCTAGCGGTTGTGGAGAGAAAGAACCCAAGTTGGACCTAGGAGGGTTGGTGCAGGAGGAAGGAGGTCTGCCATGCCAGGGCCTGATACATGATGCCCAGGTTGTCATGGAGTCAATTGACCAGGGTGGCACGATTGACTGTATCGAAAGCAGAGGAATGGTCAAGGAGGATGAGGACAGAGGGAGCAGAGAATCAAGATTAGAGAGATGATCTTCACTGGTATTCAGGAGAGCAGTTTCCATGCCTCTGGCTGCTCTGAAGCCAGACTGATAGTCATGAAGACTACCAACAGATCCAGTTTGAAGAGGAAGCTGGGATATGGCTAGCTTTTCCAGAAGTTTTCCCAGGAAAGGAGTGATATAAATTGAGTGATAGTTTGTCAGACAGGTAGGATCATCAGAAGGATTTTTTAGGGGGGGATGCACACGTGAGTACTTGTGGAGGGAGGGGAAAAATCCAGTGGCAAAATAATGATTACAGAAATTGGCCAAGTCTGGATTGAGGGTGGAAACATGGTCTTTAATAGTTCTGGAGGAGCAGGAGAGTACCTGTTTCTATGGCACTTTTATAGATTAGACTTGTCTGAAAACATTGTCAGTGTTGTCAGAGAGAAGGAGTAGAAAGGAAGAGGAGAAGGAGAGGAGGACAATAAGGACCTGGAGCAGCACCACATTAGCACACTATTCTGTTTGTTGTACCACTTCTCCATTAACCCCTTATTCACTTTTTCTCAAACCTAACACCCCATTAGTAATCCATGGTATCACCCAACCCCCCCCCCCTCTCTCTCTCTCTCTCTCTCTCTCTCTCTCTCTATCTCTCTCTCTCTCTCTCTCTCTCTCTCTCTCTCTCTCTCTCTCTCTCTCTCTTTTGTCCCAAAGCACAATTTGCAATCCATTCTTATGTAGTGGACAAGAAAACAATAAAATACTTGATAAACCTCATCTTGCAGAACTGGGGAACAAATAATGGTAGCAAATGATTTGATATTGGTTATGTTATCAGAAGACAAAAAGGGCAGAATTACAGGTGGTTGGATCTATAGCATAACAAGACCCTTGAAGGAGACAACTAAGGTGTATATGTTCAGTGCAACAAGCCCTTTGAAAATCAGTGTAAACAACTTCAGTCAAAGGGACGTTACGGCACCACTTTAATGAAAGAAACCCCCTGAAATTGGCAGGTAATGGAAGCTACAGAACCTTAACTATAAGAACCCCATTTTGCACTCAAGACATTGATGACATCACTAAGGACATCAAATATGAAATCACTTAGAGCATTTCAGATATCATCAGTGATAAAATCATAGGAGAATCATTTAGAACAACACCTCCTCAATGACCTTACTATTATGTTCATGCAGAGGGGAAATATGTTTCACTGTATTTGAAGATATAGAGTCCATTCTAGCTCTGAAGCAATATACCATCTCTTTATAAAGGTCATCAAATATTTCTCAAGCATTGTAAATAATCGTAGGATAACTACAGACTTTTGGTCTTCCACATTGTAATCTAGTAATAGTAGTATTATTATTTACATATGTAAACCACAAAGGCCCAGGGCATCTAGGCGCTGCTGAGGCAACAAGTTGAATTGTCAAGAAAGCAAGGCAGTTCAAAACAAAAATGTTTTAAGAGCCTTTATGAAAAGCAAGGCAGTCAGTAATCTCACAAATATTATATGGAAGTGACGGGCAGGAACCAAAGAAGAAGCTCTTCTAACATTGTTTTACAAAATCTAGGGATTTTCAAGAGAATTTAGGAGGTTGAGCACCATTTTCTAGAAAGAATGGAACTAGAATGGAGAAACACAGCACACGATTGATGAATGCACAGTGCATAACAAAGAGAATCTTAAAATTGATTTGACTTTTAACAAGGAGCCAGTGAATTTGATATAACAAAGGAGAAGCATGTGAAAATGTAGGTGCATTAAGTGCTAAGGGAGCTGCTGAATTTTGCAGAGTCTGTAGTCGTTAAAACAAAAATCAGGTTGGCCCAGATAATTACCATTACAGACATCAGGAGATCCCATAATTGAAGAAGTAACAACTATAGAACGAAGCATGGATGGAATAAAAGGGAGAATCTTTTTGAGAAGTTTAAGTTTACAGGAAGAGATTGGCACGTCTCTTGAACCAGAAGGTAAACGTTTAATTCCCAGACTGTTTGCTGATGCACTGGGAAGTGGATAAGATCCAAGACTGCTCAGCCAAATATCTGTATGCCACGACATTGTGGGGTTAGGTTTACAGACCACAAGGATCTCAGATTTTTCAAGATTTAATTTCAGCCAATTTTTGGCCATCCAATTGCTAATGGCTGTCAAACAGGTTTTCGGTTTAGAAGGAGGATAACATTCTGTAGAGTTAAGTCGAAAAGTCAGCTGGGTATCATCTGCATATGTGGAGAATTGCTTGTCAGGTGTCTCAATGAGATCAGCCAGGGGATAAAGATTGAGATAGAAAAGAAGTGAACAAAGAGAGGAACCTCACAAGAAATACACCCTGGGACTCAGTGAAACGGGAAAAGAGATACAGTTAGTGTACACTCCATTAGAAACATAGAAAACCAAGAAAGAGCAGAACCCAAAATGCTAGACATCTCTAGACGCCGGAGAGAAGAATGCAATGATCAATAGTATCAAAGGCCACCGAGAGGTCCACGAGAATCAGCACTCCAAAATCGCTCCGGTCCTGAGGTAAGGGTAGGTCATCCAAAATACATATCATGACTGACTCCATGGCCATTAATGGTCTAAACCTGATTGAAAATGATGGAGAAGATAAGTAGATTCAAGAAAACTACAGAATTGCAAGGTGACAATAGCTTCCATAAGTTTCATATAAATAGAAAGAAGGGATATAGGCCTATAGTTGGCTGGAGGAGATGGATCCAAATGGGCTTTTTTAAAAGCCGAGAAACCAGTTCATGTTTCAACGGTACTGTAATCCCACCATGAGCAAAGGAGTAATGGGGAGCAACAGTAAACAAAGGGGTAGTTTCCAGATAATGAAATTGAATAAAATGAAGAGGAATAGGATCAAGAGGTGATGAAGATTTGAGCTTTTGGATAGCCGAGACAACCATCTAATTCGTGTTCAGTTCGAACGTGCAAACCTCCAAGGAATCACAAGAGATTGAAGTCCTAGATGACTGAATGAGGGCTGAAAGACTGGAGGCAATAGAAGTGATAGAGTGATGAATCCTTTGGATCTTCTCCAAAAAAAGGAGCTCATGGTGTCACACAGGGATCGTGACTGAGAGGGGTCCACTGCTGAGGGAGGGGAGGTGAGAAAGATCCTTCACAACTTTGAAAAGTTCTCGAGAGAAACAAGATGCAGCTGTAATGCGATTAGCAGAATAGTGAGATTTAGCTAATTTAGTGGCTGCTTGCTAACATAACAAGGTCTCTTTATAATCCTGTTTAGCTTCAGCATCATATCTGATGCACCATTTACGCTACACACATCGACACCCTTGTTTGAATAGTCTAAGCTCAGGAGTAAACTATGGGGTGGAAGGTTTTGCGCGACTAAGCCAGGTACTAACGCAAGCAAAGGAGACAGCTACAGCTGCCACTGCGGTCAATAAGGAAGTGCAGAGATCCAAGTGGTCTTTGTCAATAAAAAAATGCATAAAGGACATAAGCTGAGCAGCCACCAGAGAAGGGGGCACTTTATTCCAATACTGTCAGGGGTGACACACCCTGGAAATTGAATCATGGGGCAAAGGAGGTGATATAGTGAAAGGAAGAAGAAAATAATCAGACCAAGTGACGGAAAGGGGGTTGAAAATGGATGTCAGATATTTGGCTGAAAAAATCAGGTCAAGAGTGCATCACATAGAGTGAGTGGGAAGATGATTGCGTACATAGACTTGCATATTGAACAATGCAGCAATCACATTTCCAGCGAAAGAATCCATTCTATTGCTGGGCCAAACATCAAAATCACCCATAAGGATGAGATTGGAATGTGATTGCATTATTATGCAAGCTCAGTGATCAATTAGGTGAAGTTGCTAGCAGAATTTGCTAAAGTGTGAGGTGGGGGACAATAGACAAGTAATACATGTACTGAGAAATTGGAAGTAAGTTGAAAACAAACTTAAAAGAATGTGCAGGGTAGCTTATGTGTTAGAGGTCTAAGGAAGCTATTTAAAGAGTCTAGATGAATTAAGCAAGACCTCCACCAGGGGAGGAGCTGTTAAGGTCAGAATGCAAAACCATATCATTAGTAGTTAGAAGCTGCATAATATCAGGTTCAGAAGAATGATTGAACCAGTTTTCAGTCAGGGATAAAATGTCTGGGGGAAGATCTGTCAAAAGGGAATAGATATCCTGATGGGCTGCTGCAGATCTAGCATAAATCACAAAACCAACAAACAGAGAAACAGAAAAGATGTTAGAATGCACATTAGGTCAAATAGACTTACATTTGTTATCAGTAAGAGTAGTAAACTCAGGAGAGGGCGTATAAACAAAAAGGAATAGGAAATACCTGGTGGAAAACAGGCAGAGGAGGGAGCAAAAGACAATAATTGATCCAGCGTATACAATTTCAGATGCAACAAAGCTTGAGTCTTCAACCTTTGGATCTCCAGAGGTTTTATATTTCTACTTCCACTAGTCCTACCCAGCATAGGCAATGGTGGGGGATCAAGGAAGTCATGCTCCAAAACATTTAGGGAAATGCAGGCTTCAAACCCCAGCACTAGAACAATGTCCATCCTTTCAGTGCATTAGCTACTCAAGTCCTGATAACTCTAATACCATGATTGTAAATGGACTATATTTTTAAATGAAAACCCCAATCAAACTCTGTGCTTGAACCCACCCTTATATGCAGAAACACGCTATTTAAATGTTGCATACCTCTAACTTGCACGTGCAAGCTGCTGTAAAAAAATTATATTTTTTTAAATAATGTGCTTCATGCCTAACTCCAGCCCCTAAGTGTGGGAGTGGTATCAAATCCATGCTGTTTCAAAGAAGAGCGCATTGCCCCAGAGTTATCCTCCCGGACCTGCTGAACCAGTCGTGTCACTGAGGATGCCAAGAATGCACATGTTTCATTTGCGCTACTTTCAGAAATGCTCAGGTCACCTTATTCTTAAAGGTGACCTGAGCATTTCTGGAGGTGCAGGACAGTAGCAAAGATGCACTGTCCAGCACCCATGAAAACATTAGTGTTGGGAGTGTGTTCCTGACACTAATGTATGACAAGCTCCAGGCAACCACGTGATTGCTGGGAGCATATTTCACTGACACAGGACATTAAAGGACCTACCTCTGTTTATTGCTCATGTGAAAAGCATTTCCATCCCTGGTTGGGGCATGGAAATGCAATGATGAGAGCTGTGGTTTAGAATCATTACAAGGTCAAGAATGACTTTGTCCTGATTTGCGCCTCCCTGTGCGCCGGTTTTAAAATGTGCAGGGGGATGAACATAGTTGTTGCATGTCACCCCTTCTGGGAGCATGGTAGCTCCCAGTGCATGTGTTATGGTCAAAAGGGAGGAGCTGTTCCCAGCTTGTCAGTCGATCCAGAACTGACTCCTGCATCGTGATTGTATGCACCATGCTGGTGCCGTGCAGCATGCTGAGGGCCCGTCCACGTTGCCTGGCATCCAGACGGTGCCCCTGCTGGGCCACACCATGCCAAGGGACTTGTACTGCCGTATGGTCATGGCCATGGTTTCAGCCATGGTATGTGGCTCCAGTGATCCGGATGCCGCAAGGTGCCCCCTGCAGTCCGCCATCCATGGTATGTAGCTCCAGTGATCCAGATGCTGTAGGGTGCCCCCTACGGTCCGTCCTATGCATTCCTGCAGAGCGAGTGTCTGCCTGGTGACCCAGGAGCTCAGTGCGGCCTGCCTGTAAGCCCATGGGTAGGCTGCCAACAATGGTGATGAGGAGTGTGGACCCCTGTGACCCCTCCACCCACTACTGTCAGTGGCGTGTTTGCCACGAGAAATGGAGGTGCCTGCCCAACCTCGGTTTTTCCCTGCTGGGCTCTGCGAGTTGTCTGCGGTGGGTACGGTGGGTGAAGAAGGGGAGGTGGATCTGATGTCCACCACCCCACCAAGGAGGACAGAAGATGGCAAGTGGCGTTGGCCGCGGATGAGGAGGAGGCGGCGGTGGCCGTGAAACAAAGAAGAGCTTAGGCTGGCTGTGTGAAGAGGGGCGTGGCCTGTGAACACCTGGGCCCTGAATGGAACTAGAGGAGAAGCAGCTGTCATCGCTGTGTGGATGGAAGGGGTGCCTAGGCTTGTGACAATCCGGCTGAGGCCCTCACTGAAGACCACACAGCCCAGCCTCCAGTGAGCCAAAGAGGTGCTCACAATATGCTCTAGAGGCTCATGATTGTGCCACAGCTGCACCCGTCCCCAAGGTGAACTCATGCATTGCGACTATGAAGCCCTTGTAAAATAACGCCTTATTTCCAGTGAATCACCCCACAACAAGATCCCATGGAAATAGTAGACAAAGCATGTTTTAACGACTGCTTAGGACAACATTACAAAGCATGAAATGGAACAATATATCTGCACACATCTCTGTATAGTCAAATCTCTACACCTGTAACTTATGCTCCCTTAATCAATATCAATTTCATATTATGCACACAGTCACAGAACCGTGCAGTAACAACCTGGTGACCCACAAGAGCTGGGAAGTTAGACACCTATTACTAGTCACAGAATGTATAGTATGAACCAAATGACGTCTAGGCCCAAAACTGTTCCTAAGCAGAATGGGGTTTATTTGCTACAATGCAGTCCCATCGTAAAGCTTCATTAGCATTTAGAGTATTCTGTCTTTTCCTCTCTGATCCTCACTACCCGATGTTGGCTTGCTAAAAATATATATGGGGTCTTGAGAGCCATGTCTATATTTTCTTATTTCTGCCTAATTATAACATAGCAAATTGTCTCTAGAGCAGTTGATGTGGTATTAACTTAAATACTATTTTGACCAATCTCATTTTATGTTTGTCAATGTCCTACACCATGGCTGCATCTGATTGGAGCTGAGCTTGCGTGGAGAGGAGTCCCCCTGCAGCCTTGTTCTTGCACAATTTACACCAGTCAGTTTAGGAATAGCCCATGATGACCTTTGTGACTTGTCTCAGTGGGAAACGGTTGTATTTCCTCCACATGTAAAGGGGAACTTCTGAAGGTTGGTATGGACTCGACCATTGAAGTCTGGACATCATTGAGTGAGAAGGCAAGAGGATATATGAGATGTGTTTGTTCTTTAAGAGGCAGTTTAGGATAATATAGAAACTAGGAGTGAGAGACTTCCAGAAGCAGCTCAGGTTTTCTTCCAGGTGTTGCTTGATATTCTCAACACACCTCTTGCAACTAGTACACCAGGAGATTTCTTTCACTTTTTGGGAGACTTGGGGGGTAGTAGACACATCCAGCTATTTGCCAAGAGCCAAGTTGGTGGTTATTTAACATACCATGGTGAGGTATTTCCTTAATACCTTTAATACTATTCTATATAGTTATTTGGTCTATAAAATTCATACTCATTTCACATATTGTCATACTTTCTCGACCCTCTGTAACACTCAAACAAATTAAATAGACTAAAATAGTCACGCTCATTTCTGTGTTGAGAACAATATGTCCTCCTCCTGTGTCCTCTGTTATATTGCAAATAATTGCAGATTATATTTTCAAATTAGTAAGACTCCTCAGAGTCCTATTGTATCTACTTTGCAATTATATGCCATATCCAAGAGAAAGGCTACCATGTGGTTTCCCCCTGTGCCCACAGGATAGAAGCAGGAGAACAATATGTTCTACCCCATAATGTCTGCAAGTATGTGCTCTAGGGCAAGGATAAGGGGGGGGGGGGTGTCTAAAGACTCTGCCAACATTATGATCAGTTTAAGTAGTCTGGATATATCTGAGCTCTTCAAGAACACCTTTCCAAACAGGGAATGATGGGAGTGTGTCCGAATGGAGGACTGCACCAAAGCACAGTATCCAACTATTGATAAACAATGTCGTTTACTTCAGGCACTCCAACTGCAGTCACCCTGTCTACACCTTTTAACAGTGTTAATCTATTGGGCATTCCCAGAAAGCCACATCAGGTTGAAGGTAGGAGCTTCCTGACTAGAGCTGAGGTGTACAAACACCATAGGACTATCCTGGCCTTGGATGTCCATATGCTCATTCAGTAACCAACTTCACCCTCACATTTCCACTACTCTAGAGAGAGCAGAAGGGGACCTAGTAGTAAACTCAGCAATGCATTTTAGTAATCCAGTGACAGAAAGAGGGGGTTGATGACATAACTATTAAGAGTGATGTTATCACTTCTAGGGACCGTGTGAATTAGCCAATCCAGATCACCTGAAATGCATGGAAAGCTTGATAATGTGTGTAAATCAGCTATTGACTATAAGAGTTGTGACTAAACTTTTTGCTAAAGCCCTTGATTAGGTCAATCACTCAATGAATGCCTTTTATGTGAGGGTAACTTCTTAGACAAACAGGTGTCATTTTTTAGAAACATGTTTTGATCTGGAATCTTCCCAACGTCCTTATCCGGTCCATTATCAAGTAAGGATGGCAGCAAAGGGGTAGCAGCTGATGTAAGATTGGTTAGTAGCAGTATGAGGGTGGAACAAATTAAGGAAAATGCAGACAGGTGTTTGGTGGACATTGGAGCAGTGAAAGAGCAGAGGTTTACAGGAGTTGGCTCAACTAAAACTAAGACTATTCCTGCCATCGTGGAATGGTCTATGTAAAAATCTAAGGAACAAGGAAATTCACTGTGATCAGTGCCTCATTTATCTGATTTCTTGGAATCCGTTTAGAAGAATGTGTGTACTCATGGAACATTGGTCTTCAATTTACCTCCGCAAGCAACACCATTAGTTGTGGTCTAGTCCATGTGCCCACACTTGCATACTGGTAGAGAGAGACCCAAAGACTGTTCATAATACAAACAGTAGAACAGGTTTAAAGTTGGATCCAGGGTGCCATTCTGGCATGCCGGGTAAAGTGGGTTAGGTTATGGCCGTACGTCAGTGGAGGGTGATCGTGTTGATGTGACTTTTCATAGGGGACTACTGGCAGGAACTGTGTTGAGAAAAATGGAGGATTGTGTTACCCGAAGGGAGGTCCAGTGTTAGACGGTTAGCCCTCCAAAATCAGAGTTCCGCCATTATGTTCCCTATAAAAAGACAGCATATTCCATAATAAGTGTCAGAATATATGAATATATATGACATTTGCATCATCAGCAAAATAGTGTTTGCCTCAAAATCTCTGGTTCTTTAGTGATCAAGTTTTTTTTTTTTTTTTTGTATCCCTTTGGTTGGGATAAGGTGGTAAATGGCATTGCCCTGGGAAGTGAGTAACTTTATGCCAGAGGAGGAGGCAGTGTGTTTTTCTGAACAGGAGCATTGAAATTTTCCCTTGATGGAGGGGGAGGTTCGGGGAAACAGGACATGTAGTATTGCCATACTTCCAAGGGAGGGCTTGGTCATTGGGGGCAGCCTCAGAAAAAGAAATAGACGAAGAGGAGGAAGTGTCCTTTGGGGAGTCCCCCATAAGCATGAAGTGAGGGGAGGAAGGCTTTGATGTTTCGGAGCAGGGAGGCTATTTGCAAATAACACATGAACATTACATTGCTTTGTTCATGCTGGCGGAGGGTACAATTGCTGAAAACACCCTGCAGGAGGTTTTGGAAATGATTCCTGACTTGACTGGGCGCCCCTCAAAAGCAAGAAGGAGTGGTCTTGGTCTAAATGAAGGCTTAGCAGGAGGTCCAGGTTGGAGAGAAGTCTCAGACAAAGCACAGGAGTTCATGGAAATCCCTGAGGTAGAGGAGGGGGATGCAGATGTGGTGGGGCATCATCATGAAGTAAGGAAGGTACAAAAAGGACAAGGGTAGGCAGACACAGGAGTTCCTGTGAGACCAAAGTATGGTGCAATGACCTCACGCTCCACATGAACCTGGATGTGGCAGTACTTTGAGCTGCCACCAGGGAAGTAGTACAAGGGTGAGGACAGAGTGTGTGGTCATCTGTGTAGTGAAAGCTGTAGTAAGACAGTGATGTGGTGAACCACAAGCAAAGGTTGTGCCTTGGGGGTGATAGCGACAAAGAAAATATCCATGGGTGGCAAAAAGACATTTTCGGGGTGCATAACTGCCCATCACTGCTCACCCCTAGTGACTGTGAATCCACAGCCCACTCTGCATGGGTTACAATATGGATGCCTGCACCTTCCAGGGCAAGGGTGCCGCAGCCCTTTTTGGGTTTGCCATGCAAAAGAGGTGGTGGCCACTGTACTTGCCAAGCCTGCCCAATCTTTGGGCACCTGCAGCCATGCATTGCAGAAGCCACCCAAGGGACTGGTTAGAGTTAACGTGCCACTGGCAGTGGCAGTAACCCCATTTGAGCAGAATCCACACATCTGACTCAAGAGGCATTATGTCACTTTATGCTTGTAAAGCCTGATGTCTACCAGTCAGGGGAGGCTAGAACCCATGACAATTGAGGCTGCCATTGCGAAACATATGCTGTAGAACCATCCTTCCCCAGTGTAGGTAGTTGTGCAGAGCGAATGAGGCAGACATGCGGGGTGACCGTCCTCTCAGGACGACTCTCATACATGCAGGAGTGACATAGTTGTGTGGTACAGAATGAGGACTTTTGGATGGTTCTGAGAACCATAGGGAAGCAACATTTTACTGGCACAAAAACACTAGCATGCTCTCACCATTACCATGTCAGCATGTGGTAATTGTCTCTCAGTCACTGCTACAACTATCTGTTTCCCAAACACATGCACCATGAATCAACCCCAGTCAACCTTTTGGTATCAGACATGTAGAAGGGGCAGTGGGCTACACATCATCATCATCCAAACTTCTGTTTCGACTGTTGGTAGATGACTTCCCATAGTCTGCCATAATGAAGTGCTCACTCATTTTACAAAACATCAATTGTTCTATACGTAACAATAATAGGGTCCACCTGCATTCAGAGATAATATTATCGGCTGCACTAAAACTCCCTGCAAATGCACACTTGAGGGGAGAAGCTTAGGCTTGCTGTTCCAATACTATAATTGCCATCATTCCTTCCAACAGGTGAAGTGTCCCAGTAGAAAGGCATTAAGTGTCTGTGCATTTAATGGTCTGCTGTCTAATCTTGTTGGTATGTATTTAAGATGCCAAATCCCATGAGAAGGGTGCACAACCACATAACCTTTCTATTGGGTATGCCTGCAGTGGCCATGCAGCTTTTATCTGGTGTCAGTGATGTTGTGACCCTTGTTGCTGTCAACATGGACATTCATGGTCTTGTTGGATGGGGTTCACACAACTCTTTTTGCTGCCTTTCTCCAAATGATGTTTCAAATACTGCAGCAATGCATTTTGCATGCTTTCTAAGTGCCTCCTCTTCCTTCTGATATTTCTTGTAAACCCTCCTACTCTGGCACAGGGTGACCAAAAGTAACCACTTTCACAAGGAACCATCGGTCCAAAAAGAAAGCTATCATAACTCCTTTCATTCTGATCACACATTGATCATTGATATTGATATTTATATTTTATTTCTATTGCGCTAGTACACAATTGTTTCAGAGCGCGACAAGTGAAGGGAGGGGAACAGGGGAGAACAAAACAGCGATCTTACTAGGCCCAGTGACATTGAGAACGCGCAAGTGCATGGGAGAGAGGGAGGGGAAAAGTGCATGGAGGGAGGGAGAAGTGGAAAGTGCTAAGCAGAGGAGAAACAGATAAATAACAATAAATAAATAATAAAGGCAACAAACAGTGGTAGTGCAGCCAGCAATTAATATAACAGTAGAAAGAATCATCCCAGCCATCCTTCCAACGCTAAACGCATTACCAGACAATCTAGATCCCAACACACTAGTTCACGAATATAACAAAATTATGTTAAATACCATGGACAAAATTGCCCCACTTAAACTCCGCACCAGAAAGCCCAAAACCCATTTAAACAAATGGTACACACCTGAACTCAAAGCCCTCCGCCTAAAAAAGAGAAAATGTGAATCTGCTTGGAAACTATGCCCTTCCAGTGAAAAGAAAGCCACTCTAGATACGATCTCGCGTCAATACAAAGCTGAAATCTGTCTAGCTAAACGGAACTCCTACAACAACCGCATTGCCAATTCCAACTCAAGCATGAAGGAGCTCTTCTCCATTTTGAAGGAACTTGAGTCACCCATTGCCACACCCGACACCTGCACCAAGGACCAGACCTGGTGCACAGACATCCAACAGGCTCTAGCAGATAACACCCTCCAAAATAAAATTCAACTAAAAAAAGACTCCCTAAACCTCACCAACCCTCCCAAACCTCCGTCTAATGTGTTACCTAGCACACACACTAATTCATTCTCCTTCTCTAAAACTACCACCCTGGAGGTCGAGAAAATAATACTTTCTCTCAAACCCTCAAACTGCAAAGGCGGCATTTGCCCTGCACACATAATCAAGGACGCAGCCAGAGACCTATCGCCCTTCATTTCCAAACTCATAAACGCATCTTTATCCTCAGGTAGCATCCCCTCCAACTTAAAACAATCTTGGGTGCTCCCCCTCCTTAAAAAGCAGACACTTGATCCCCTCATCCCCACTAACTACCGTCCCATCACCACGGTACCCTTTCTACTGAAAATCTTGGACAAAGTGGCCTATGTCCAGATCCAAAAATTCCTAAAACTACACAAATTACTAGGCTCCAGACAATCAGGCTTCCGACCACTACACGGTACGGAAACAGCCCTCATTGACTTGAAGACCCAAATTGATGATCTGAGGGATAAGGGAAAAACAGCACTACTCCTCCTACTTGACCTCTCCGCGGCATTCGACCTTGTCGACCACAAGGTCCTTTGCAGACACCTGGACTCAGCTACTCATTTCTCCCCAGAAGCCATCAGATGGATTGAATCCTTTCTGAGCGAGAGAACAATGAGAGTCCTCTCCCCATCAGCAGCAGCAGACCCCTCTCCTATTACTTGCGGAGTCCCGCAGGGTTCATGCGTCTCCCCCACACTATACAACATCTTCACCAAACCTCTGTTCGACGATCTGGATCATCTGGGTGTCACCTACACCAACTACGCAGATGACACTCAGATTCTCCTCCCACTTTCAGGGGATCACAGCAAGGACAGAGAGTTGGTGAACAGGGTGTACCTCATCATTTAGGCATGGATGGCATCTCATGGCCTATGCCTGAATGATGAAACGACAGAGCTCATCATCCTGGGTACCCCTACCAACATCAACAAATTAGGCCTCGAATATGCCGAATTCAACATAGACGGCAACATTATCAAAGTATCCAGGGAGGTAAAAACTCTCGGCTTTTACCTGGATGCCACTATGTCATTCACTAAACAGGTCAACTCACTAGCATCTACCACTGCGTACACCTGCAAATTAATAAGAGCAGGCAGACCATTCCTGTCTAATGATAGCTGCATGATCCTGGCAAGAGCACTCATACTCTCCAGGCTCGATTATTGTAATGCCCTATATAGCGGTGCTAACAAAGCCATTACCCATAGGTTACAAATCCTACAAAATAATGCCTTGAGAGCTGCCCTCGGCATTAATAAAAGAGAACACATCTCCACTACCAGACGCCAACACAATTGGCTCTCCACCGATAACAAAATCAAACTAAAGTTGGCCTCCCTAACCCATAAAGCCCTCAACATTGCTGCCCCCAGCTACTTGATGGACAAAGTAAAGAGAAAGTCATCCATTAGACAAACAAGAACTATCAATTCCAACTGTCTGATAATTCCCAGATTCAAACTCTCCACCATTGGAGGTAACAGCTTCCCTGTGAAAGCCGCCACATTCTGGAATTCTTTGCCACACAACCTGAGAGCCGATCAACCCTACCTGCACTTTAGAAGGAATCTAATCAGTCATTTGAACTCCAACAACCCCCGTACTTAATTGTACACTTTACACCTCTGTATAGATACTGATACCTCCTACTTGAGGCCTTTGTTCTCACCAAAGAGCCCTATACTTATTTGTATATTTCACTCCTTTGTATAGATATTATATTTTTATGTGTAAAGTTTTGTATATTTCTCATTCCTGTAATCCTTAATTGCACATGCCTATAATTTTATTTTGTATATTTCTGTATATTTCTGTAACATTGTAAGCCTTGCATATCCTTTCTGCCTGCGCCCTGCTGCCCCTGGGTATGGTGGACCATATAAATAAATAAACAAACAAACAAACAAACAATTTGCAAGTGCTACGTTTAAGGCAGCAGACACGGTAGGTCTGATAAGTGCAGGAAGAAAAGAGGGTGGCCAAGTGCACAGTGCCAAGAGAGAACAGATCAGCAGAGGAGAGGGGGAGCGAAGGCAGAAGAAAAGAGGATGGTCTTGAGGTGCTTCCGGAACCGGAGATGGTTCTCCACAAGTTTTAGAGTGGCAGGGAGACTGTTCCAGATGGGGGCCCCAACCGAAGACAGAATTCTACCCCGAGCTCGTTTTTTTGAAAAACGACTGACAAGAGGGAGTTGGAGGTAGAGGAGCAAAGAGCTCGAGAGGGAATGTATTGGCGGAGGGATAGCTGAAAGCATTTTGGACCCAGGCCCCAGAAAGCCTTGTGGACAATACAGAGGATTATAAATTTAATCCGTGCATCCACTGGGAGCCAATGGAGAGATTTCAGAGCTGGAGAGATACGATCCCAGGGCTTGAGGCCAAGGACAAGTCTCGCTGTCTTGTTCTGGATTAGTTGCAGAGGGCGGAGAGTAGAGGAAGGTAGATTTAGAAAGAGGCTGTTACAATAGTCCAAGCTAGAGGGAAGCAGAGCTTGGGATACCATATGCTTCTGGGGGAAGGAGAGGAAAGGCAGAGTACCTCTGAGGAGGTGCAGTAGGAAAGGAGAAGGAAAGGGTGGAGTCAAAGATGACCCGAGGTTCTTAGCCTCGCGGGTGGGGGTAGGAGGAGGGCCAAGGGAGGCCGACCAGAGAGTGAGGGAAAGGATGGTGAAAGTGTGCCAATGAAGGAGATCTCCGTCTTGCTGGCATTCAGACAAAGATCATTGGCAAGACACAAATCGTGAATGGCAGTTAGGCAATCAGAGATGAGAGAGGGAGAGAAGGTGGCAGAGGGCAGCCTTAAAATGAGTTGAGTGTCATCAGATTAGCACTGCAAATTTGAGCAGGCAATGCAGTGGGCAAAAGTTGCCAGATATTGGTTGAAAAGCCAGGGCAAGAGGTTAGACCCTTGGGGACCACCACAGGTAGAGAGGAAGATAGATGAAAGTAAAGACCCAAGTTGGACCTGGGAGGGTCGATCTGAGAGGAAAGAGGCCAGCCGGGCCAGAGCCTGATCAGTGATACCCAGGTTTTAACGGAGACGGTAGAGCAGGATGGTATGGTTGACCGTGTCGAAGGCAGAAGAGAGATCGAGGAGGGTTAGGACAGAGGGAATGTTAGAGTCAAGGTTGGAGAGCAGATCTTCACAGATGTTCAGGAGAGCAGTTTCCATGCTTCTAGCAGCTCTGAAGCCAGACTGGTGGTCATGGAGCCAGCCAACAGAATTGGAATGAAGGTTAAGCTGAGAGATGGCCAACTTTTCCACGAGTTTGCCCAGAAAGGGAGTCATATAAATTGGGCGATAGTTAGCTGGACAAGAAGGATCAGCTGTGGGTTTCTTGAGAAGAGGATGCACAAAGGAGTGCTTCAGAGGAGAGGGGAAGGATCCTGAGGCAAAGTAGTGGTTGCAAAAATCAGAAAGGACTGGAGCTAGGGTGTCAATGTCATTCTTGATGCTTTTAGCGGAATAGGGATGGAAATGTTTTGACAAGGCTTTCATAAATCGGACTTGTCTAGCGACCTTGTCAGGGGAGAAAAGAGGAAAGGACGAGAAGGATGGTGGGGGGTGGCTAAAGGAGGGTCAGCAAGCACAGATGGAGAGGGGAGAGTAGGGTTGTGGGTTCAGAGGGTGAACAGGATGTCCTGGGTTTTTTAAATGGAGTGAGAGGCAAGGGCGTTGCAAAGAGCCTAGGAGGCAACAAGAGGGGTAGAGACTGCAGCATGGTTGGCCAGCTCCTTGCAGATTTTAAAGAGTTTGGCCGAGTTTTTAGATGCCGCAGAGACACAAGCTTGAATGTGGACTCTCTTCTTGGTGAGGACAGAGAGTCAGTATTGCCTTTGTAGCAGGTGACAGGCCAGTTTGTCAGAGGATGAACAGGAAGTCCTCCATTTCCTCTCAGCCACCCTACACTTATGTTTAAGTGTAGCTAGGTCAGAGTCATACCAGGAATTGACCTTGGCTTTGGACTTCAATCAGATCCTCATGACAGGGGCAAGAGCATCAAGCGTATCAGAAATTGAAGAGTAGAGCAGAGACAGGGCTGTGTCAGGATATGAGACAGCCAAAGGTGGAAGGGGAAAGATAAAGTGGCGGCAAAAGCCTCAACTGACACATGCTTCATGGGCCAGATGTCCGGAAAGGTAGGTGGCAGTGTTGGGGTAGGCTTGGCTTGGGGGGAAGAGAGGGAGACATGAGAGGAGAGGAGGGAGTGATCGCTCCAGGAGAGAGGAGTGGTCAGAGGGATGGAGATCAGAGGAGATCAAGTCATCGAGTGTGTGCCCTGAAGAGTGAGTCGGGCCAGAGGGGAGGATGGACAGGGAGAGGGAGTCACAAAGGTCACGGTAGAGTACAGAGGAGGACCAAGGAGAGTTTAAATGTATATTGAGATCGTCAAGGAGGAGGAGTTGAGTGGTAGAGGCCAGGAAGGAGGAGGAGAGGTCTGCCCACCCAGAGAGAAATTTCGAAGAAAAGTTGGCTCTTTCGCATCATGTGCGATATACATTGTATTTATTGCACTGGTCTGCCTGGATATCCCAAAAGTAAAGAAGGCGCAAACTTGAGTAAACTATTTTGAGATGTGTTAGGAAAGTAATTGGTAGGTTTAACTGAAAATATATTAAATACACACAGGAGCAAAATTAAAGTTAGTGTCACTCTCACACGTTGCATTAAATGATCAGAAATGGATTTTGGAAGTCTAAAGATGTAGGAAAAAAGGGAGTGATAATGTAAGATGGAAGGGGATGTTGAGTTCGATATAACAACTCGCTTCGGCCATTTGCCAGAACAGAGTCCTTCTTCCTCTTTCTTACACTGCCCTCCCATTTGTAGACTTCCTTCCTAGTTGTGTGCAGATATAGTAAATGGATGAGTTTTCAAAAACCGCAAAAGTCAGAATTGTCCACATTTGGGTTAATTCATAAGATAAATAGTCTCAAGATGCTGAACCTGTTTGAAACTGTGCCCTAAGACCTTAGCAAGGACCTGCAGGTGTAGTACAAATGCAAGTTCTGCACAGTGAAAAGTTGCCCACGTATCAATTGCGAGAGCAGCTCTGTAAAGGGGAGGGGGCTCCTTTTAATTGTTACATAAGTCAAGCCCAAAATAAAAGTGATTTACATATAAAAGAAATGTAGGGGCGCAGGTATGTATAACGAAACTTAGAGGTAGGCTAAAATGCGATAAATAGGCCTTGTAACATGCCTTTGTAGCTAACGAGTATAAACCTTTTATTAATCTGCAACAAAACCGCAGTGGCGGGTAATACATTGCAGATCCCAGGCTGGAATGGTAAGAAGCAAAACAACAGTTATTTTTCAAGGTCACAGGTTAGAACCCATGGGTCCCACCAAAAGTCATGGAGAGCATAGCCATGTAATAATTCAAAATGATTTGCAAAACATGATTTTTAGATGGATTAAAGAGAACCACAGTGGTTTCAAAAGGCCCCTTAGCAAATTTAGCCTGAGAAGAAGGTTGAAGCATTCTTAATATGCAACATTGGTATAGCAGTATGTCCATGGTTCAAGGCTCCGACAGTGTCATGGTAGGAAGCTCTTCTCACGAGAACATAGATCAGATGACCGGGACAGATTAATAAAGTTCTGCTGGTCATCTCAAATGTTTCAATGAATTGTCATTATGCTGTGATAAGTGAGGGTGTGGTTGTGATGTCACATATTCAAATTGAGGGCAGTGTGGGAAGGTTTGTGGACCAATTACAGAACAAATGTATGTTTTTATATAAGGGTCTAATGTGCAAGTGCCAATCAGCTCGATGTGGGGAGATTTTTTCATGTTGCAAAGTTACCAATGTTAATTAGCTGTTGTTATTACAAAAGCATTAGATTTAGGGGTGTTTCTATGACAGCCCCTTTTAATGCAGTTCTGTTCTGCGATCTGTTTGAATATAGCTGTCCCAGCTGCACCTGGACCCTGAACAAACCTGTGTTACTTCTTGCCTGTGAACACTCCTTTTTCACTACTTTTGTAATTATTTTTGAGACCCGAGGCAACCCCCGACGCACAGGCAAGATCTAGAGAAATATTTGTCGTTCATTTGTTTTTCTAGTGTGCCTATGCATGTGGTCAATCAGTTGAAGAAGTGCTTTTGGAAAAGTTTTCAAAATAACATTATAAACATTCAGTATAGGTGAACAGTGTGTTTAGAGAAGAGCACACAAAATAAATGAAGCTTGTTTCAACTAATGTCTGCACATTAATAGCAACATTATTATTCATTAGTACCCAGCGAGCAGGGTATGGCGGCATCCCAGCCAATGGGAAGGCTCAGAATGCGGATGTTACCAGGTGGTAATCCCGCTGCCCTGAGCCTCCTCATTGCTAGTGGCCACCATCTCCCTCACCGGGGAATATGGTAAGTTCCTTCACGCCCTCACATTTCCCTCCCCCCACACACTTACCTGCTTTTTGGAAGCAGATGCGCTAAAAACACTTCTGTCTCAAGCGCGTCCGCTACCGATCTGCGACAGGCCTCCATGGAAAGCAAGAAGGGACTACGTGTAGTCACTGCTCTCCTTTCCATGGTGCCCATTTCTTTTGTTTATTTTTTCCTTATTTTTGAATGGCAACCATGGAGAGGGAAAGGGACTAGGTGTAGTCCCTTATCCCTTTCCATGGTGGCAATTTTGTTTGTTTACTTTTTGTATTGTTTTCAAGGGCCGCCATGGAAAGGGAAAACTGACTTCATTTTGCCTTCTTGGTGGCCATTTTTGTAACTTTTTTTTTCTATTCAATACGTTTTGCAACAGAAACAAATTGCTTTTAGTGCCCCAGTCTCACGGACCGGGGAACTAATAGCAATAAGCCTCTCACAGGGATTGCATTAACACTTGAGGTAATTCCCTGGGGCCTTCGTTAAAGACCATGCTTCGCTCTGGTCTCTAACCATGGGCCCAGTACATTACCTGAAGTGGTAATGCCCCCCCTTTTCAGGGTTTAGTGCTTAATTAGTAGCAGGAAAGCAGGAATTCTGGTGTAGAACTATGAGGATGTCCCTGTTGCAGCTCTGTGATGTCACAAGGCACATAGCCATGATGACTTAGAACATTATTCTAATGATTATTATTATTATTATTATTATTATTATGAACAGTAGAGGTCTCCTCTGCCACAAAGGGATAAGTAGCAGTGATGAGACAGGATCTCCAAAAACAGGCAGCCTTCGATTTAGGTTCAATGAAGTCCTAAGTATTGTTGTTTTGAGTTATAAGAGGCAGATCCTCTTCTGATTTCCCTTCAATCAGTAGGGAAATGGTATCACCCACACTGTTGCAATGTCATGATGACAAATGGTTATTTCAACTGCGACACATCACTGGTCTAAAAGGCTGATCACCAGGAAGCTGCAGCATTGGAGATCAGGATCTTGGTCAGGGAGGATGACTGCTGAACCAAGGGGAAGTAATTAGTCATATAATGCAGAGGGGACCATGCAAAACAACTGAACAGGGCAAAGGGTGGGGAAAGGGGAAGAAGGTGAGTAAATAATCCCATACAATTACAACATTAAATGCACTGAATTGACCTGAATAGATTATCAAACGGAATACCAAATTGAAAATCCTCTTTTACCCTTACCCTGAAATCCTGCTCCCCACTCAGCCCTCCCAATCTTCTAAACAAAACAATGCCTAGAATCTTTCTAATTGACATTTCACTCTCCAGTTCTCACATTTCAGTCACCCTTAAACTCCTCCATTCTTGTTTCTTTCATACCTTCCCTCCAATCTTATTTCACTGCTACTCCAATCCCCGTATGCCTATTCTAAGTCCAATAACCCTGCTTCAGTCTCCTCTGCGCACCAACTCCCTCCTTCCTAAACCTCCACTGTATTCCTTCCACACCCCTTTGCTGATCCTCATCCTTTCTCAAATCTCCCTTTCCCTGCCACCAATTATCACCCTTGAACCCAATCCAATTCTCATTTCCTTCATATTCCTGCCCCATATTCCAATTTCTCCCTGATGCTGCCCCTTATCAGCCACCTAGTCTGACCCAGAAACTCCCCTCACATTTCCCCACACTCACTTTCTCACCCAAAACACCCCACCCCTCTCCTCCAGCAAACAACACCAACATAAATCACCACCAAACGACCCCACCAACTCTGCCCCCTGCTCTCACCTTCATTCCTCTCATCGTGTCCCTCCCTTTCTTCTCTCCTGGTCTTTTCCCATCTGCCTCTTACCATTCTCACTCTTTCCCCTCTTACCCACTGTTCTCCTTCCCCTCTGCATCCACTCCCCCTTCACCCCTACACCTGCTTGCTCCTCCTCACTCCCCGGATGTATTCCCACACTCTCTAACCGTCCACTCTATCCTCCCTCTCCACTATTACATGCCTTCCTAAACACTCCAACACTCCACCTGTCCCTTTTTCTTCTCCTCCCTGCTTCCCCTTCCTCTCTTCCTCATTTACCGAACATGCCTCTTACCCTGTGCTCCACTGCTTCCTGTTCCCCTCCCATCCACCCGTTTCAATCCCCTTTCCTTCATGTCTCTTCAGTCTTTCTATGCAAGCCTCTCTTATTGCAGTGCACCCCTTCATGACTCACTCTTATCACCTCCTCCACTATTTCCCCTCTCCTCTTTACCTGATAAATCAATCCATTGTTCCCTTGAAGTGGGAAAATGGGAGAAAAGACTCCCCCCAATCTCCTCGCGCCCCTGGCCTAGAGGATCGCGACCCAGACACCCACCACAAGATGAATTTGCCTATCTACGAGACGACCAAATACCCTGGTACATGAACATATGGATGTGCCCACCAGCCTGCCCGCCAGCCTGCCCTGCTCAAGCCGACACCTGCGACATGGATGAACTCGACTAAGCCCTTCAACAGTGAAGAAATACATCGTTAGAGATGCCATGACGACCTAGCCAACTGTCAAGACTACCCGTGCAACCATGCACACTGGACACCCCCACACCAATCCACACGAAGAACATACTCAGTGCTATGACGTAGGTGACGGACACACCCACTGACGCGCACCTTTATTATTTTTCACATAGGTTTTCTAAAATGCAGAAACGCAAGACGCACAAAGCACTCATCTAAATGCTTGCTGATGCTTCTCCCGACCCATGCATTGTGATGAAGATACGACGAAGACATGATAGTGATTATGGAGCACTGTGATACCGCAACATAAGTACCGTGCATTAAACATCCCCAAATATGCACCAGGCCCAAGTAGGCCGCAAGCAAGAGCCTCCACGAACATTGGACGAGCAAGAGTACAATTGCTGACCCTGCAGAACGAGCCCAGCGAGAACTGACAGCCAAGGGAGCGATGTTGCAACTCGCATGCTACCGGCCGACGCCAAGGTCACACCTGCAAGCAAAGCCAGACATGCAGTGGAAAATACAACTTCCTCAACCACGGTCTCTCCTCACGTGACCAAGCCAAACCTGACAGGGTGCCAGACCCAGGAGGGAGAAGTCGCCTGGGTCCCACGTTTGAGACACAGGCTGCAACAATGAAATGACCCAATGGACATCTACAGCGATGGGAATGGTCTGTTCTCAGGCATATGAGCAAATCCACGTATTGTCTGCACGAACACATAGTTACATATTGTTGCAAATGACAGGTACACCACGAGCTGGGAACAACGATGGTCCCAGGCTGGGGGGCTTGCGAGTGGACCAATCAGAACATGGGGCACTCATCACTGACGCCACTAACAATAGCCAATCATTAGGGGTCTTCGTGTAACAATTTTCAAGTATCTAATAGAAGGGACAACCCAAGTATACCACCTGACTGACCCTTAACCACTAACAGCGTTCTCTATACGTATGCTATACTAAGCCTACCACTCGAGGAACCAATCCAGAGTGGCGATAGGTTTTTTTCTAACTTTCCCAGGTGACGCAAGAAGCGTGTCATACTGAGGCAAAAAGGGGCCTGTGAGCCCCACGAACGGAGAGAGAGTCTGGACGGACGCGTACGATCCTAGACCCATCCCTGCTGTTATTCAATAAACAGCAGAACCACCTTGCTTCTTGTGTGTGTGTCTCATACTCATTTTTGGGATACGCAGGAGGAGTTGGGGTCTCCCAGCTCGGAGGTCCGCGGAAGGTCCAGCCGACCCCGGGAGAAACCCCCCGACAAGTTGGAGGCACTGCTGAGATCTGTTTAAGATCTAAGATTTTATTTTATTTTTTCCGAGTACTCTCGTTGCGAGGAGACTCGGCGGCGCGGCCCCCTCTGCCGCCGCCCCCTTTTTGAGGACTACAGGACCATCACGGAACTGCGAGAAGACCGGACCGCGCAATCCGGATATTGGCCCTCGGGAGCCAGTTGAGAAGTATCCCGCCCGCGGTTGGGGAGTGTCCAGACGTGGTCCAGACAAGGGGAGGTGGCGAGCCGCTCGGAGGGGTGCACGCAGTCGAGCGGCCCCGCACCAAGAGAACTTGGTGAGTATGCCACACCCAACAAGCAATGTGAAATTGTGAGGGAGGGAGGAGGAATGGAATAAGGGAGGCGGGAGGTGTTACTAAGGTGTGCGGCGAAGATTTGATAAATTAGTGTTGACGGTGAAGTGAATGGTAGCTGGACAAGTGCGAAGAGCAGTCCGCTACGCTACGAAGAAGAGTGGGCGGAGCACGAAAACATCACACGCGGCCGCTCGTAGACACTGATTGGCCTAGGTCGCGACCACCTGTAAGGGTGTGTGTGTGTGTGTGTGTGTGCGGCTTCCTACGAATTGGCAATTATTGATGAATGAGTAGATGAGGATCCCTATTGATCGAGCATAGAAACTCGATAGATAGATGACGTTTTCCTGTAGGCGGTAGCTAACTGGTTGCCTAATACGGAAGATAATTTGCTGGTTAAGCCCTCCTGTTGAGGGGCGTATCACACGCGAGGCGACGCAGTGTGCGCAGTCTGATTATATTATTGGTTACCTTGTTTCAGGCGTGACAAGAGGACAGTTGTGGGGTTAACTGGATTAAATAGCAACACTTATTTCGAGCTTTCTGAAATGTGAAAAGAGCTTACCGGTAGTTTTGGAAGAGGTCGGTGACGTCACCAGTAGGGCTTTCATAGGATACCTCGAGCATAGAGAATTGTTGAAGAGTGGTGGAGAAGAAGAATAGTGGTAAGGGAGTGGGCACGGAGGTAAACGGCAACAATTATATCGGGGCAAGGTGGAAAGGGGGACGTGACCGCGCATGGAGAACGCCGGCCACGACGAGTGAGGAAAGAGGAGGAGGGGTGAAGTAAAGTGGGACGGCTGTATAAGCACGTCACATAGGGCACGCAGCCGCAGGGGGCTAGGTGCGCCTCAGCCGTAGGGGGCCGTAACGGTGTTAGGTGAGAGAAACAAGGACAGAAAAGAATACATAATTGTAAACGCTATATTTTATTACTTCCTCTTAGCGGACAATCGCAAGTCCCCAAAATTACGGGGCCAGGTAAAAACATCTGAAATTGTATAGAGTTCATTATTAGCCAAGTAACCACTACCATATCGAGGGAGAATAACAAAACAGTACTACCATGTCATACGGGACAGGATCGGGAGGGTGGGGGAACACCCTCACTACCCCACTACAACATATATGTAAAACACTGTCACCCCATAGGGAGAAACTGATTAAATACAGCATAGAATGGACACAGGGGACGGACAACAAAATGACGACACCCTGGCCGCCTAACGGCAGTTTCGACCCATATGTCCAACACTCACTATTGACCCATCTACATAACACATACAAGGGGAAGAAGTTGACACACCATGTGGAGGTGTTTAACTTATGGAGGATGTTCCAGGGGTCCCGACCAGGACCGACCGGGATGTTCACTGTGGGGGAAACAAAGGAGGAGAAGAAGGTTAAGGAGGAAGAACAAAATGGGGAAAAAGAGAGTGAAAGCACACAGTGCACGGGGAAAGGACAAGAGGGAGGAGAAAAGACCAGCAACGTAAATGAAACAGAAACAAAAAAGGAACAGAGCGACGACATGCCGTTAGCAAAAGTAGTGAAAAAGGAGGAAGGGGGGTTATATCCTATAACGGAACTACGAGAAATAGTGAGAGAACAATTAAGGGCGGCTGAGGGGTATTCGAACCCAGCATACAGCCCACCACCATATACAGCTACAGGTGGCTACAAGGGAGGGGAAGAGACAAGTACGGTAGGGTCATTTTATACGAAGATGCCAGCAGGGGAAGGAAAGACTAGCGAAGAACAAATTGCAGCCATAGGACACGATGAGTGGGTAGCTGCGCAGGTGTTATTAAAATTGCGAGGTTCATTAAGAGGAGAAGAGAAGGAGGTGGTAAGGAAGATGAAAGAAGACAATGTGGGCAAGAGCGAGATAAGAGGGGAAGGGGGGTAAAGGAAGGAAGGGGAGATGTTACGAGAAGAGGAAGAGATTTTGGAGGAACGATTAGCGGAGTTAAGGAATGAGCAAAACACCCTGATCAAACAGCTTGAGAGGGAGGAAAGAGAGAAAAGAAGAGAAAGGAAAGAAAGTAAGAATGAGTTGGAAAAAATGAGGGAACGAACTGAAGAACGAAAGAGGAAAGCTGAAAGGGTGAAGGCAGCAGCAGAAAGGGTATCTCGAGCAGCACAGCGCAACAAGAAAAGGGAGGAAGAAGAGAGAGAAGAGGAAATGGAAATATGGAAGAGGAAAATACTATCGGAAACGACAAAGAAATACAAAGAAGGGACGGTGATAGAAAGCATAATAGAACGGGAAAGAGAGAGATGGGAAAGGAGGAGAGAGGAGGAAAGGATATTGGAAAAAATGAGTAGTGAAGTAATGGAGGAATTAAAAAAGAAAAGAGAGGAATTGGGTGGAGAGATAGTAGAGAAAAAAGACGGAGAAAGAGGAGATAGGAGAGGGGAAGTGGAGTAAGGAAATACGTACGTAGGGACACAGAAGTAGCAACAACATCAGCGTAAAGGGGAGCACTCGGTAAAGAAGAAACGGGAGGAACGGATTTAATAGATTTAAAAACAGTGACGATTAGGGGGAAAAAGACAGATTGGAGGTTGTCGCTCCTGGATGATTTTTGCAGCGAGGAAGAAGAAGGAATGGGGAGAGAAGGAAGAAATAGGGAAAGGGAAAGCTTAGATAAATTATACATCACCCGGACCAACAGGGAATCACCATGGGCCTGCAGAAGGAAGGAAGAACCGGGGGGAAGTGAGGAAGACGAGGAAGGAATGGCTGGAAGGCACACACGTGCAGCTACACCCTCATCAACCCGTCCAACATGTTCCACCACCCCGCACTCATCCCGTGCAACATGTCCACCTACACCCACGCCCGCCCCTCACGAACACACACCCTACGCTGGCAGGCTTAGAGATCTCCCTGGACGCAGGCAGGAAGAATGAATACACACGCCCACATCAAATAAAGTAAATGATAAACGGAGGGGAAGAGACGGAGGGGAAACAGCTACGAGCAGGGGCAATATGGACATAACAGAAGATATAGACAACACAGAAGAAGAGGAGGAGTATACGGATTTAACACCGGGAAACCCGGGGGGGGGGCAGATAGGACACAAGCTAATGCCACTTTTAGAGAGAGGAGGCGTTAGACCACAATACGTCCCTTGGAAGCATGCAGACAAGGAAAATATGAAGTGCAGGCTCCCATCACTAAGTGGAGGAGCGGGGAAATGGATATATGAGATGGAAAAACACACTGCAGGACAGAAACTGGCAGTAGGAGACGTGAAGGGCCTACTAATATCAATATTAGGCGATGCAGCAGATGACATCTGGAAGAGAGCGGGCTTCCCCGGGGTCACAATAACAAACACATCACACGACGGGGCGCCATTCGCAAACTGCGGACATGCATTATGGCAAGCACTAAGGGTACAATACCCAGACACCTCAGACATAGGAGCAATTACATTGCGCAAGATGTGTGAGAAAGAAGATCCTGTTGATCATATCCAGGAAATTCAAGAGAAGTGGCGTATGGAAACTAGAGAGCAATGGGACAGGACACCAGCAATATTTTATCATATACTAATACAAGGGCTCCCGGAGGCAGTGCAGAAACAATTGAAGAAAGTAGTGGGGATGGAGGCAAAGGCTTGGCCGGAAATACAATTGACGATAGTACATCATTGTAGGACATGGCAAGAAAAGATGAAACAAAAGGAAGAGGATAGGAAAGCGGAAGAGGCTAAATTAGTGCAGAAAAAACTGACTAAGTACACGATGGAAGGAGCACTAATAACTACACCTACAACAATGACACAAAACCCGACACAAGTAGTGGCCGCACAAGATCCCTCCCAAATACAATTGCCACAAATTATAGCACAACAGCTACCACCACCCCCACCATATACGACAAATATGGGAGGAGGATACTCAACACCAGGAGCTGGATATTATAATTACAACAGGGGAAGGGTAGTAATGATGAGGGGGAGAGGATACGGCTATAACGCACAACAGCAGAGGGAGGATTCAGAAGCCTCTACTCCACTGGGCAACCAGTATACCAGGACAATTCAGGAAGTTTCCCGTGGCAGAGCAGGGGACCACCTGTATGTTGGATTTGTGGATTGTTGGGACACATGTCACGCACATGTAGAATGAGACCCTCCACACCAGCGTGGGGAGAACAGGGACAGCAAGGGCCTACAAGGGAACAGCAGGGTTATCAACAACAGCAGGGATTGCCACAGGGCAGCACGCAGCAACAGGTAGTAACACAGCAACAGCCACAGACATATTCACAACAGAAACAACAAGTAGCGATATCACAACAACACCAAGTGCAGCAAGTACAGCAACCCACTCAAATTCAGGACCATAAGGTAACCTCCACCAATACACAGCTACAACAAACACAACTGGGAAGGGTGACTGTCCTGGGACACAACCCTTACACAGGAAGAGGTCAATCATTATACCCACAATAGGACAGCCCACAGACGTCCTTGGTGTGTCCCATCCTGTCGGTAACACCTAATAGTGCGGAGGAACCACGCATAGAGGTAACGATAGGTGACAAAAAGTTATCATTCCTTGTTGATACTGGGGCAACCCAGTCTTGCATAAGGGAAGGTAAATTTAAGATGTCAGGTGAGGCCATGAACACCCAAGGATTCTCTGGGGCTAGGGGGTTGGTTCCCTTTACTGATAACATCCCCTTATCAATAGGGGATTATGACATGTCCGTCCCGCTCCTATATTCAAGGGACTCGCCAGTAAACATACTTGGGAGAGACATAATGAGCAGGTTGAATATGACAATCTCCTTCACGGAGGACTGCATAATTTGTTCCACCCCTGGAATAAACATGCTCACAGCACGGCAAATTATGCAAGCATACTGTGGGCAGACAGTGACTCGGGCTGAACCAGTAGATGGCAAACTGTTCCAGTACGGAACAGACATGGCATTTGCATGGATGCCAGGAATAGAAGGGAAGATTTGGAGGAGGCCAGCAGCCTATCTGTTCAGACCCGAAACACCAGCCAATGAACCAGAAGGAAAGGTGATTTCAGTGAGCATCGAGAGCATTATAGCGACTGCTGATTATATCGCAGTACACGCCCAAGACCGGGAAGGAAGAGCATGGAGGGCAGTGATAGCGCTGGCTGAGGGATGCAGGCTCACCCAGGTGTCCGATGAGGAGCTCTTTTCAGAAGACAAGGAGGAGGGCGAGATGGTATTTATGATGAGTGTAGATATATGGCTAAGAGTGACATACAAGCAAGTGGCGCAGAAAATTGCAATGGCACTTGAAGCACTCGCATCTACCCCAGTTCCCTTTTATGAGGAAGATATGGCAAAAGTTCCAACATCACTGTGGACCACTAGTCCCTATGACGTGGGTTGCATAAAGAGTATCGGGGAGTAAGAATAAAACTGAAAAAGGGTGCAATACTCCCTAGAGTGAAGCAATACCCACTATCAAAAGAGGCAGATGAGGGCATATACGAAACAATAACGACCCTAATAAATAACGGCATACTGGTACCATCAGAATCACCATCTAACACGGCTGTGTATCCAGTGCGCAAAGCTAAAGGGGGGTCTTGGCGTTTCATCCAGGACCTCAGGCCCTTGAACAACATTGTAGAAGCAGAATGCCCCATAGCAGCAAACCCGGCCATGATATTATGTGGAATTCCAGCAGAGGCCTCACAGTTTACAGTGATTGACCTCAAAAATGCCTTTTTCTCAATACCCCTACATCCAGATTCACAGGACCTAACAAGCTTCACGTACAGAAACACAAAATGGAAACACACCAGGTTACCACAAGGGTATTGCGAGTCACCCTCAATTTTCAACAGAGTAATACAGATGGACTTAGGAAACATTGAATTGGAAAGTACGGTGCTGCAATATGTTGACGATATAATAATTTGCAGCACGAGCGAAAAAAGGTGCAGGGAGGACTCATTGAAAATGCTGACAATATTGGCTGAAAAAGGTTACAAGGTAGACAAAGAAAAGTTACAGTACTGTCAGGAACAGGTATTGTACATTGGTCAACTGATATCCCAACACGGAAGAAAAATTGCACCACAAAGAGCACAGGCTATATCAAACACACCACTGCCACAAACAGTGAGGGAGCTGCAGCAGTTCTTGGGATTGTGCAACTACTGTAGAGCATGGGTTTTTGATTACAGCTCATATCTAGGACACCTACTTGAAGCATTGAGAGAAGCAAACAAAGGGGAGAAAACATTGAGGTGGACAAGGGAAATGAAGGAAGCATTTGACGAGTTAAAAAACACAATATCAACTGCTCCGGTACTGGCCACCCCAGATTATGAACGGCAGTTCCTTATCTTTTCACATTGCGACTCAGCAGTAATGAAAGCAGTGTTGGCCCAGAAAACAAGCATGGGATACAAGCCAATAGCATTCTACAGTGGTCATTTGGACCCTGTTATGTTAGGTCATTTCCCTTGTGAACAAGTTCTTGCCGCAGCTGCCTTCGCAGTAGAGAAATCTTCATCTATTACAATGGGGTGCCCAACCACACTATTCGTGGAACATGCACTATTTGCAATATTGAACAAGCCTAAATCCACACTAACCACGCAGAGGGCGTCAGGTTATGAAATAATATTGTCTAGACCAGAACTATCTATTGTTAGATGCAGCACAGTAAATCCTGCAAGGTTTATAGCAGAAGTGATTGAGGTGGGTGACTATGCTCACGACTGTACTCAGACTACTGAAATGTACTCATGTACTAGAAAAGTTGAAGAAGATGCGGTAAATGGAGGAGAGCTCTTGTTCATTGATGGGTCATCGACAATAGACCAGAGTGATGGGATAAGGAGAACTGGGGCAGCAGTGGTAAAAATGACAGAAGAATTGTTGTGTGTTCCGGTGAAATGTGTACAGTTACCATAGCATTATTCGGCTCAAGCAGCAGAATTGGCCGGACTGATCTTGGCATTGAAGTAAAGCTTTGACAAAAGAGTTACTATATATTCTGATAGCGCATATGTCACGTCAACTGTCCACTCAGGGTTGACAAAATGGCGGAGAAGGGGGTTTAGGAGAGCTGACGGTACCCCAGTGCAACATGCTCTCTTGTTAGCTGAATTAATTGAAGTAATAAATAATCCCCAGGAACTAGCTTTGGTCAAGTGTCCCGCACACACTAATGGAGAAGATCATATCTCAAAAGGCAATGAAGCAGCAGACGCACATGCTAAGCATGCTGTGTATTTTGGTGAAATATGGAACCCCCCAGAGTCAGAGAGAGGGAGAGGGGGGGGTAGCTAAACAGATGTTGATGAAAGAAGGGTACACCCACCTTCCAGCCACACAGATAATGGAATTACAGGCGGCCGCACCAATGGCAGAAAAGGAACTATGGGTAAAAAGAGGATGTACAATGTCGCCAACTGACGCACTATGGCGTCAGGGTAACACTGGAAAGATGGTCATGCCATTGGCACTATTGAACACCGCCCTGGGCCAGCTCCATCTCCCAGCTCATACAGGGAAGGAAGTTATTGCAGCACGAATTAAGGAAGACTGGTTCTGCCCAGAGTTAAATTCTCATGTAACAAATTTTATCAGCAACTGCCTTACATGCCAACAGTTTACGGCCGGTCACACGCTGGAAGTGATAAAAGGTACTACACCCCAGCCAGAGGGACCCTTCCTGCATATTCATATTGATTACGTTGATATGATCAATGTATGCCAAGGAAATAGGTATATGATTGTAGTGGTATGCCCATTCTCCAGGTGGATTGAGGCAGGACCCTGCTCACATGCAGATGCTTTCCGAGCAGCCAAATTTCTAGTAAGGGAGGTTTTCCCCAGGTGGGGAGTGTACAAGGTACTGCGGTCAGATAACGGCCCGCACTTTGCCAATGATATGTTTCAGCACATCACGTCCTTACTGAACATCAAGCATACATTTGCGTGTGCATATCACCCGCAGGCCAACGGTTTATGTGAACGTCTGAATGGCCTATTGAAAGAGGAAATCGCAAAGATACAGCAAACAACAAAAAAGAGTTGGCTGTACTGTCTTCCGCTAGCTCTATTTGAGCTAAGGAATAGGCCAGGGTCTGACCACCACCTCACTCCTCACGAGGTGGTGACCGGACGTCAAATGCGCCTTCCTCTAACGCCAACATCAAGAGCATTCACAGACTATGAAAACACTGCAATTGTTCTTGGTGACGAAATGTACCAATATGTGTATTCTTTGATTACTAGTGTAGCGTTTGTGTCTCAACAGCTGGAGCGCACGCGGGGCGGGTCTAAGAGTTACCAACAAGAAGACGCTGACAACGAATTGGAAAAGGAAAGTGTGTGCAAAATTGCTAAAGGCGACCACATGCTACTCCGCAACTTCAATAGAAGGTGGAACAGCCCACGCTTCACTGGTCCCCACTTGGTAGAGGAGGTATCTACGAGAGCGGTGAAGTTGCAGGACAAACGTGCTTGGAATCACCTACACGACGTGAAGATCTGCAAACTCCGGACCCGCCCTAGGTGGGCAGTGCAGGTGTGTGGCGCTAGTGGGAGAGGGACCTGGGCCCGGGATCAGAAGTGTGTCTAGGTAGCCAGTGCAGTACCGGTTTCAGCCAGGGGTCAGCAGAGGAGAGGAGGAGAGACAGCAGAAGCAAAGAGAAAGGTTTTGAGGTGTTCCCAGAACCGGAGATGGTTCTCCTCAAGTTTAAGGGAGGGAGCAAGGCTGTTCCATAGGGAGGCACCAGCTTCGGAGAGAGATCTACCAACTCGTTGCTTGGAGATGCGACTGACACTGAGGAAGTTGGAGGCAGATGAGCGAAGAGCTCGAGAAAGAAGATATTTAGGAAGAGCGAGTTGGAGTTATTGAGGCCCCAGACCACAGAAGGCCTTTTGGACGATGCAGAAGGTTTTGAACTTAATCCTCGCAGCCACTGGGAGCCAAAGCAGAGATGTCAGTCCTGGAGAGATACGATCCCTGGGCTTAAGGCCAAGGACAAGTCTTGGAGTCCTGTTCTGGATGAGTTGCAGAGGGCGGAGAGTAGAAGTAGGCAGACTTAGAAAGAGGCTGTTGCAATAGTCCAGCTTAGAGAGAACCAGGGCTCTGGAGACAGTGAGCTTCTTGGGGAATGTGTCCCTCTTACCTTTTTGCTTTCCCCTTCTCACCCCCTGTTCACCTGTGTACCAACTCCAACCTCCCTTCTATTACTTTTCTCCCTCTCCTATGTGTCCCTCTCACACTTTTAGCCCTCAACTTCACATGCTCTCTATCATGACCCACTCCCCACCTCTACACCTCTTCATCCCTCTCCCTTCTTCCACACACTTGTTTCAGTTCCTTCTTTCCTGCCACTCAACCTCTGTCAGCCTCCCTCTCTACTTTGTCTTTCTTACCTTTGCCCTACTTTTCAAGTCCCTCATCCCAACATACGTGCTACCTTCCCCCATTTCCCTCTCCTATCTACTCCTTGATCCTCTGATCCCTTGTGACCCTCCCCACACTACCTCTCACCACCATTCTGCTCTCCTTAACCCTCATACCTTATTCCCATATACCATCTCATCACGGTGCCCTAACCCTCTTCCCTTCCACATTCCTCCATCCCCCTCACCTTCTTCCCCTCTCTCTATCCATCTTTCTTCCTGGTCGCTTGCTTCCCCTCTCTCCAGTGTGCTTGTATCAACCTCCACCCACACTTCCCCATGCTCACATGACCACATTGCCATTATTTTCACTTGGAACTCCCTTTTCTCTCTCCCCCCCCCTTAACTTCCCATTCCCCATCCTACCGCTCCTCCCCCTCTCATTCTTCTCACCCAGTATCCCATCAAGCTCATTTCCCCTCTTCCCTCTGCCCATCTTCCCCATCTCCCTCCCCTTCCCCTCCCCTTTTTCCATCTCTCCTGCTCGCCTTCAAACCCCATTCCACCTCCCGTATGCCCTAGTCTCCTCTCCACTCCCACTCCTCATCCACCTTTTCTCAAACTTCATCTCCACACTCATTTATCTCTGCTCCACTCTGCACCACCTTCCTAACTCCAAACTCATACCCTTCCCCTTTCACCTCTTTTCTCCATTCAACATTTGCCTCCATCTCACCCCTCTCTACACTCTTTATTCATATGCCACTTTAACCCCTCTTGATGCTTGTCGCTTCCCCAGAGCCCTTCCATCTCATGTTTCCCGCTTGTCTCCCATCCTCTGACTCCCAACCTCTTTTCTTGCTGGCAACTTTACCTTTCCCCCTCTACACTACCCCAGCTCCTTCTCCTCCAATGTGTTCTGTCACATTTTCAGTCCTTTGCCTTGCCCCTCTCTCCCTTCTTTATTCCTACCCTCCTTTACCTGCTTCTTTACCCTATCCTTCCTTACCCTAGAGCTCATTCCTCCTCTACCCACTCACCCCTATCCTTCCTCCCACTCCCTTGGCCTCACTCTCAAAAACACACTCTATTTCATCTCCCTAAGTTTCCAACTCCTTGGTCCCTTCCCCTTTTCCTCTTACCCATTTCCCCTTAACCTCACCTACCTCTTCAGCCTTTTCACTATCCCCATAGCCCTGCTTCTTACCTTCTGTTCTTCTCCCCTTCCCAACTGCCCATATCGCTTCCTCCTTCGCCAGTCCTGCATCCATCACCAACCCTCACCACCTCTTCACCTGTTCTAATGTGTCTCTTTTCTCCCTTCTCATCTGGCACTTGGCTTCCTCCAATGTTCTTTCTGTCCATCCTGCCTCTTCTCTTGCTTCCACAAATGTTTTGCTCCTTCACACATACCCATTGCTGATGCTGATGCCCTCTTTATTCTCCTCCCTTTCACCTCTCTCGCCCATCTTTCTTGACATATCCCTTTCACTCACATACCCTTTCATCATCCTGTGGCATCCACTTTTTTCCCCTTTCATCCCTCTGTTTGCTTCCCCTCCCACTGTCTCCCCGTCCACTCTCTCCTGCTGAGCCTCACTACTCCTTCACTCCTCTCTTTTTAACCTGCTTCCCATTATTTCCCTTTCCCTACCCCGTCTTCACAACTTCTTCACTCATTCTCCTACTTCCCAACCAGTCTCTAGCTCTTCCACCCCTCTTCACAAATTCTCCTCTGTCCCTGCCCATTCTCCCTCCTTCTCTCTTTTTCTCTACATCTCTTTCACAAACTACCATTTCACTTCTATCCTCCCTCTCCCCATACACCCTCTAATCTGCCTCTCAACAAACCCAACCATCCTTAACAGCCACCTTCACCTCTCCTCATCATGTTTCCCTTACTGTACCACCTTCCTTCAACCTTTACCCTCCTGCTCCATCTAGCCCTCCCTCTGCATGTTCTAAGCCAGCCTCTAACCATTAACATTTTCTACTCTGACCCCTCATTCCCTGTCAATCCACACTTCTTTTCCCTTTCACAATCACTGAAATCTCCCTCTCCCTCACCGTCCTCTCCTCTCTTCCCTGTCCCTTGCTCCCTTATAGTCCTACACTTCCCCTCTCCCATTAGCTGTATGCTACCACACTTCCAACTGTCCAACCCCATTCCCATCTTCCTCATCTCACTACTTTGGCACCTGCCCGTCCTCAATCCCCCCTTATTATCCCTTCTCTCTCTGTGTCTATCCCTATCCTCATCAAATCACTTCCTCTTCCTACTCTCACCTGCTTCACCTCTTTTCTTCCTCTTCCTGCCACAACTCCCACCACCTCTCCTTTCTTTTTGTACTCCCTCTAATATGTTACACACACTCTCCCCCCTCATCGGTCCACCTCCCTCTGCCCCCTAATTAGCCATCCTCTTCTCTCTATGTGTCCTCTCCACCAGCCTCCCTCTCATTCAGTCTCTCCTCTTCTCTACTTTATTTCCCTGAGCTTCCACCTTCCTTATCCACCATCTTCCCCTTCTTCCTCTGCTTCCATCAGACTTTCACCCCATCTCTACCTCCCTCTTGCCCATCCCCCTCTACTTCTCACCATCATTTCACTCTCCCCTGTCAACCTCTCCCCCATTGTATTCCCCTTCTAAATTCTCCCCTTGCCCACTTCCCCATTCCCTTTCTCTTCTCTCCCCTTCTCCTTATACTATGTGTTGCCACGCTCTGCTTTCTATTATATTCACCTTCTTCCTCTGTCTCATCCATCTTTCCCATCTCTACCTTTACCTGAAATTTCTACCACTCTTCCGCTGCATCCCTCCTCATTCTCCCCTTACCCTCTCTCCACCCTCTTCTCTAGCTTCTCTGTTTCCCATCCCATAAATCCTCCCCCTTTCTCACTCTCGACCGGATACTTTTCTTTGCTCATCTGTCAATTGCACTTTTCCATTCTGCTTCCTTCCAACTCTCTCACCACCTCACCCTCTCACCCTCTCCTATTGTTCAGTTTCCTACCTCTTGCCTCTATAACCTGCCATTGTCCTACCCTCATTCCTTCTCCCCATGCTCCCTCTTTTCTATTCACCGACTATATCTCCACTCTGAATATCTGTTTCATGGCACTCTTCTGCATTGTATCCCCCTCCCCTCCTCCTTTCATCTTTGAAGCCTTTGCCCTCAATCAGACCCCCTTCACTCTTGTCTACCCGCCCTGTGTACCTACTCCCCATGCCCTCTCTTCCAATGTTCTCCCTCCCACCATCTTCCCATTTCCTCTAATATCTTATGCTGACACCACTCATACTCCCATGCTCCCCATCTCCTCCCCACCCTCCTGCTCCCTCTTGCATGCCTAATTATGCCACCTCCCACTCTCCCCCTGGCAACCCTCTTCTGCTGCACTCCACACCTGCCCCTTCTCCCTCCTCACTCCTCCCCTGCTTTCCTCTCTCTACCCTAACCATGTCTCCTCCCTCTCATCCCTGCATCATGTCATTCCTGTCCACACCCTAACCTCTCTTGCCAGCCACTTTTCCTCTCCCCTCGAGATATGTGAGGTATGATGAGCAAATAAACCAGCAGAGAGACGCACTTGGCCTTTGCCCAGTGCCAATCAGAAGAACAATACCTATTGAAGTGTCAATAACCAGACAACCATGGACAGTAAGGTATCAATTGAGATAACCATACCATCAAAAGACATGAAATAAAGATTGCTTAAACACAGTCCCAGAAGAAACTCAAGAGGCCTTAATTGAAGACGAATGATGATGACACGAGGGCCCGGACAGACGTACAGATGAACGAACGACAACCAAAAGATGACACACAAAGACGAAATGTGATAAATAAGGATATTGTGAAACTAGAAGGAGAGACAATGTTGAAACATACAGAAACTTGAACGGCAAAGCAGGAGGAAGATATTTAACTAACTAACGCCTGTACATATGCTTGTAGCGCAAGAAGCTAAGAAACCAGTGTGGCTTGTGATGCTTAGTAGAAGAATAGAGAGGCATGCACCATTATACATAATCTACCTCAACGAAGCACATTATATAAGTGCGAGTCCACTTTATACAAAAAAGCAGAACTAACCCAGGTTACTACGGGTCAAACAGGCCAGGATTCATGTTCTAACAAAAAGCCAGAATAGTGGCCTGAACCGAAACTCAGCAAAAAGCAGCTCGAGCCTGGGAAGTCGAGGTCAAACCAAGAATGGGAGGTGGATAGTAACTTCGGAGAATCGAAACTTAAGGAGCAGAGCAGCCTTCCCGTGAAGGTTGAGATAAGGAGGCCCAGGCAGGTGGCGGCCGAAAGTAAGAATTCAATGCAGAAATAGAAGGAAAACTAAGCAAATTCACGTTGTGCTAACAAGTGACCAGCCAAAAGTGAAGAGGTACCAACGTCTGATGTCACCCAAAGCAGAAGATACCATATTTCTGCCTGACAAGAAGCTACAGTTTCGAGGCCAACCACAGCCAACTAATTGACACATAGCCATTTGAGTACTGATTGATGGAAGGGAGGCTGGGTGAATCTTGGGGCATCCTGTATCTGGGTGTCCGTTCTGCATGCTGCCAATTAAAGTGGAGATTTATGCTTGGGGTTGTAGCCTACCCAATCACAATGGACCAAATAATCTAGGGTCCTATAGCTAGTAGCACCAATGGAACGCCGTACTTGTTGTGATGTTTTACATGAGTAATGTTAGAGGGAAGGGCGTAGACGCCCACCTGATAAGGCTTATCCAATCCTCACACTCCACTACCATATACAGATATAGCACCTATATGTAAGTTATCTTTTCCAACCAATAGAATTGCATGACAAACTTTTGAGTGTTATATGTCAATGATGACACGTTTTGAGTATAAATGTTACAACTCGTATGAAGATTGTGGGAGTTGAAGCGAGACGGACCATCGCATCATTGTTGATCTCCATGTTTCCCCGTTTCTTGTACTTGTCATTAAACAGACTCCCCTTTGCCAAACCATTGAGTTGTCCTTATTGATTGGTGTAGGAGTACGAAACCTGCAACCCCATCCACCTCAAGGTGCAGCTATCTCGTCTTAAAGTATTCGAGAGCTATCTCTGATTCTATGGGCCAATCAGAGGTTAATCACACTTGTTTACACTTCGTAGCAGAGGATGGTTGGAAACCATTGATTATTGATTATTGAGTAATATAAGACACCTATTGACCGTCGACACAAAATAACTCTAGGTCTTCGGCAATATCACGAGTCCTGCGCCATTCGGCTGAGTAGACTGTAAAGCTTCTTGTGGACAATGGTAGTGTAATTGATCCAAAACTGCAGTGGGGCCTGAAAGGACCCGTTTTAAAAAACCATATCGCATCCCATTCCTATGGGCAGCGGATCAGGTGAAAGTCTGAAGGTGGCGGTAACAGAGGCAGTGATCCCGAGGATTCAGAGAAGAAGGTTGCGAACGGTGAGTGAAGCAAAAAATTGAGTGCTTTGGCACATTTTTACATGAAGGGAAAAGGTAACAGAGGGAGGTGGAAAAACCAAGTAGTCAGAAGTAAGAAGACTGTATATATATAAGGGGATAATGACTTGAGAATAATTTAATACATATAGGATACCGGGGCGGACACCTGAGAAGTGAGAGGATACCAGGGTAAACACCTGAGAAATGAGAGGATACCAGGGCGGACACCTGAAGAAAGAGAGGATTCACCTTATTTCTGTGCTTTAATATAGCAGCCAGAAGAAACGTGAAGCCAGAGTCCCACATAATAGGGAACAATTATGCTACCACCACGTTTAAAGATATCATGAAAGGGGTTTGTTTAAACTCCATGTCAGGGTAATGATTAGAGGAAGAGATATTTGTGCCCAGCTGGTGTCTGTCTAATCTGTTAAGTGTCTGTCTTATATGTTCTGTTGTGCCGTCACATGTGAAAGAACATTTTTGAGAACTGATTAAGCTTTGGCGTAATTCGATAGTTGAGACGGAATCGTACACAAATTGATATTTTTGAGTAAATTGGTAATATAAAAGATTTTGGCAGGAAAAATTGGATTGGAGCTTGCGGTGTTTGGTACTCGCTCATATTGTTGGAGGTGTTAAAGTTGCATGAAAGTATTGAAAAGTATTGTACAAGACTAACATAAACAGATTTAAGCATGGAAGACATTACTCCATTAGCACACCTACGTAAACAGCTGCCAAAATACGCACTCAAGCTAAAAAAGTATAGCACTGAGTGGGTTAAAGGCACTGCACACAAGATGTTTATGCCATGGCCACAAAATGGGTCTTTATCTAAAGCCGTCTTACAGCATATGACAACATATTTTGCACGCTCATATAAAGGCAAGAAGTTAGAAAAATGCCTTGCCGTTCTAGAATTGTGGAAGATGTATGACCAAGGAAAGGAGGAAGAGCCTCTGGCAGATTGGATACTAAATGTATGCTCAGAGCGGGGTGAGACGCCTACTGCGCCACCTGCCCCGACTGAAACGGAAACCGAAGAAAGTAAGGCTGAGGGACTCTACCCATTAAGAGAGCTTAAAGCAGCCACAGGGTACAGCAGCCCCACTTATGAGTCGCCTACATACAGTAGTGACGAAAATCAAGAGAAGGACTTGGAAAAGACTCTTACCTCCACAGCCCCGAGGGACACAGGGAGATGTGATGTTGAAAGGAAGGATCTGGCACAGACCAGTGCATCTCTCGATGAGGAGAGAGAGGGAAAAAAATGGAAAGGAAGCAAAGTCAGAAGTGATGGGATAGCATTCACAAAAGACGAATGGATGGGAGGACACATTTTATTGAAACTCGATGGGAAAGGAAGTGATGAAGAGAGACCTAAAGAGAGGTTAGATGAGGCACGGAGAAAGAAAAGGAGTTAAGGGATGAAAGGATAAGAAGGAAAGATAGACTGAGGTGAGAACGGCAATATTGCGAAGAGCAAGAAAAACAGCTCGATCGCAAACAGAGAGCAGGCTATGACCAAGACAGACAGAAACCGCAAAGGTTGAAGAAGAGCAAAGGGTCCGTGAAAAAAGGATAAGGAGACGAAGAGATGAGGAAGTTCGAAGGGCAGATGAACGAGTCAGAAAAAACACTCGGAATGGGGAAAACTGCAAGTGCACAGTCGGCCAAACTTATATTTAAACTAGGACAGCTCACTGAGAACCCTGATGTGCTCTATCCTATAGAGACACCAGACCCTCATAGAGAACCTAGGGTGGATGTTGTTATAGGGGGTAAAGAATATTCCTTCCTAGTGGACATGGGTGCAACACGCTCGTGCATACGTGAAGGCAAGTTTCCTTGTCCAGCGAGGACATAGATACTCAGAGTTCTACAGGAGCTCACAGTCGAGTTCCCTTTAAAGATGCTCTCCCAGTCTCCATCGGAGAGTGCGAAATGAATGTACCCTTATTGTATTCACGTCAGACCCCAGTAAACATTTTGGGTCGAGACTTAATGACAAAATTGAACATGATGATTTCGTTCACGGAAGAGGGCATAGTATGCTCCACTACATGAATGCACTATTCAAACGTGAGCAAAATGATTAGAGCATACTCAGGACACATAGCCATGAGAGCTATACCGCTGGAGCCAGAAGTTTTCGCATATGGCATGCGTGTTGCTTATGGCAGGTTTGCCAAGCCTTGCAGATAGAACTATGAGAACCCCTGATGAGTTTTTTGTCAGTCCAAGAATACCTATGCATGAGGATGTGGGACAAGTGTTTCCCTTGATGATACACGCAACTGTAGTGCGAGGGAAAGTAACATTGGTTGAAGGATACGATGATGAAGGCAGACAATGGTGCTCGATTATCGCCATCGAAGAAGGGTATCGAGTGACTGACGTCACCGAAGATGATCTGTTTGAAGTACAATCAGACACAAAAGAGACAAGGGTGGAAGTGAGTCTCGTATTTTGGGTAACAATTATCAAAAGAGAAGTGGCCCAGAGAATGATGTTGGCACTGAAACGCCCGGAATATTTTGATGAGGATATAGCTAAAACACCTGTCTCAGTGTGGACTACAGGACCCTATGACGTAGGCCTTCTGAAGGGGGTGTGGGAAGTGAAAATTAAATTGAAACCAGCAGCAATTTTGCCGAGAGTCCGACAATATCCCATGTCCAGAGAGGCAGATGAAGGGATTGCGAAGACAGTCTCTGCAATGATGGACCGGGGCATCTTAGTGACGTCAGAATCATCATGTAATACAGCGGTTTATCCTGTCAAGAAATGAAAGGGGGGCCTTGGCGTTTAATCCAGGATTTACGACCATTAAATGATATTGTTGAGGCTGAGTTCCCTTTAGTCCCTAACCCGGCTACAATTCTATGTAATATACACATTGAGGCAAAATATTTCACAGTGATTAACTTGAAAAATGCCTTTTTCTCAATCCGTGACTCACAAGAACTGACATCATTCACGTTCAGACAAATGCGTCTGAAAAGCACGAGGCTGCCACAGGGGTACTGTGACCCCGTCCATTTTCAACAGAGTCCTGCAGATGGACTTAAGCAATATCGCATTAGAAATTGTCGTCTTGTAGTATGTAGATGACATCCTTATCTGCAGCATCACAGAAGAGCAGCGCAGACACGATTCGGTCCAGCTATTGACTACACTGGCTGAGAAAGGATATAAGGTTGACAAGGAAACGTTACAATACTGTCAACAGGAAGTGCTATACATAGGCCAAATAATCTCACATGAAGGGAAGAAAGTGACCCCAGAAAGGGCTGAAGCCATCTTGAACACGGCTAAGCCACACACAATAAAGCAAATGCAGAGCTGTTTAGGCCTGTGCAACTATGTTAGGGCATGGGTGTTTGATTACAGCTCATAAACTAAGCCTTTACTAAAGAAGGTCCAAGTGACAAAGGAAACAATTGAATGGTCTGAGGCGATGGAGAAAGGGTTTTCTGAACTCAAGGGAGCGATTTGTACAGCTCCAGTTCTCGGGATTCCTAACACACAGATGGCAGCATCATGACGGCAGTGCTCGCACAAAAATAAACTTTGTTGGGGTACAAGCCCCTAGCATATTACAGTGGGACTCTGGACCCAGTAATGAAGGGACAATTCCCATACGAACAAAGCTTGGCTGCCGCAGCGTTTGCCATAGAGAAGGCGACAACCATCGTAATGGGATGCTCCATGATTTTGTATACTGAGCACTCATTATTTGCCATTCTAGAGAAACCTAAGGTCACATTAACATCTCAGAGAGCTTCTGCTTATGAAGTGATCATATCCAACCAATCGATTAAAATAGTCTGATGTAAAATAGTGAACCCAGCTATGTTCATAGCTAAGCCAGTCACTGAAGGAGAGCCTATACATGACTGTGCAAATTATGAAGAATTCTATGACGAAATCCCCAGGGTGAATGACAATGCCCTGGCGGGAGGGGAGATCGTCTTTATTGATGGGTCTTCGAGAATTGATCATGATGATGGACAAAGATACACAGGCGTCGCTGTGATGAAACACATAGCAAATGGAGAATTTCGAGTACTCGTCAGTGCACGAATACCATCTCATTATTCAGCACAGGCTGCAGAATTATTGTCATTGATACTCACCATTGAGAATCACGCAGACCAGGAAGTAATGGTGTGCAGTGACTCCGACTATGTGACGTCAACAGCGCACGTTGGCTTAGCGCGCTGGAAAAGGAGGGGCTACCTCCGAGCAGATGACACACCATTGCAGCACGCAGCCCTATTGAACAGGCTAATAAAGGCACTACAGTTCCCAGTGGGCATAGCGGTCGTGAAATGCGCCGCCCACACCAAGGGGACAGATTTTGTGTCACGCGGAAACCTTGCAGCAGACACGGAAGCCAAGCGTATGGCATCCAAAAGCAAGACGGTTTTGGAAGTGGAAGTGGCGTGCACTGATGAAAGGATGATGGTAGCACGAACCACACCAGAAACCTATAGCAATTTGGGGCAAGCACAACTAATGGAAATTCAGGGGGAGGCAGCGCAGGAAGAGAAGAAACTGTGGAAATGTTGAGGGTGTTGTTTAAACCCCTCTGACAGCTTGTGGAGGCAAGACAACACTGGTAAACCAGTGATGCCTGTAGCCCTACTAAAAACAGCGCTGGTACAGTTACATTACCCGGCGCATATCACAAAGGAGAATCTAGCAGCAACGCTCGTGGAAGACTGGTTCATACCAAATTTAGCTGAGCATGTTGCATTCTTTATGGTGAGCTGCATAATCTGCCAGCAACTCACCGCTGGGCACACATTTAAAGTAATGAGAGGAGTCATCCCCAGGCAAAATCGGCCTTTTCAGCACTTGCATGTCGATTATGTCGACATGATTCAAGTATGCAGTGGGTACAGATATTTAATTGTTGTGGTGTGTCCATTCTCTAGATGGATAGAAGCAGGTCCATGTACATACCCAAACTCTACCTGTGTGGCCAAATTCCTAGTGAGGGAAGTGTTCCCTGGGTGGAGGTGTGTGCAAAGTAATGAGGTCAGATAATAGGGCTCATTTTGTAAATTCAGTCTTTGAACAGATTAGCTTGCTGCTTGGTATAAAGCACATGTTCTCGTCGGTGTATCATCCAGAAGGTAATGGGGTCTGTGAGAGGATTAACGGCTTGTTAAAGGAAAGGATAGTCAAGTTGAAGCTTACTCTAAAAAGGGGATGGTTGCACTGACTTCCTTTGGCATTGTATGTTCTTCAGAACCAACCAGGCTCCAACATCATCTTACGCCGCACGAGAAAGGAGAATGAAAACTCCCCTAAACCTTCGAGACAGAGCTAGATGTGATGCCCAGTCAAACCGAGAGGTCCTGTGATCCGAAATGCAAAAGTACCTGCATGACATCCAGCCTTACTGTAATTTCAGACCAGCTGCAGCAACGACAAATAGGGTGCAGTGCAGCACAAAACACAGAAGGAGACACTACAACAGACCCAGTTCAAGGTCTACATGTTCCACTCGTCTTCCCTGGAGATACTGTGTTAGTAAGGAATCACACGAGGAAAAGGGGGGAAGAGGCAAGATTCAATGGTCCTTTCAGCGTGGAGGACTGCACTCCATCAGCTGTGAAGTTGCAGGGCAGGAGACCATGGATTTTTCTCAATGACATTAAGCCCTATATTGGAGAAAGCCCCCTAGCTGCACCCCACCGCAAAGAGACTACAGACGATGGGGAAGAACCACAGCACGTGCAGACGAGATCCATGACGAGGAAGGACACATGAGCAGTGAAGAAAAGACAAAGAACTTGAAGTTGTGGCTTTACTTGGACACTTTCTCAAGACAAACGGGGATAAGGACATAAAAAACGGACACTCTGTGCATCCTATTTGCAGGGTGAAAATGAAATTGCGCACATAAGCCATAACAAGTTTTGTTGACACAAACTTGTGAGCTGAATCACACGTGAGCCGTGATGAGGGAAAGACTATGACAAACTTTGATCAAAGACTTTTTAATTGAAAGCAAATACAGTATCCTGATTCACACAGTACCGATACTTTGGTTTGCAGCACTTATGGTGTCCCACAGCAGAGACATCACAAAGGACGTGGTTACTTACTTCCACTTAGTGTTAGTGTCATATCCGTCGCAAGTGGGAAGGCTCACCAGGGTCACAGACTTTCTACAAGATCCTGACAATCAGAAGGTAATCAGACACCTGCTTACTGTCATTGCAGAAGAGTTCATCATACTGGTGAGAAGGACGTAAAGGCTTCCACCACAAACGATTCTAGATGAACTCATCACTACACTCTTCTTTCGAATAATTGAGGATTGTCCCTCTATTGTCAGGAGAACAACAGACACACATCAGAGATCCAGCAAATGCCGAACATTTGAGCCAGCTGTTGAACAAAATTAATTATTTAGTTGCACTCCATGCAACCGGACAGTGCAAACATTGTTCACGTCAAGGAAAGAACACATAATCCTGAATCTCAACAAAGACTGGACGAATGTCCCTATCACTAGAAGACAGCAGATTAGTGCACAGTGTCTTGTTTCGCACAGTTGCTGACTTTCCTGAATTAGTGGGGAGACCTATCAAAGTTGACGTCCTCACATTCATCCAAAATCCAGCTAATATCACACAATTGGGGATGCTAATGCATGGAATAATCCTTTACGTGGAACTTTCAAATCATCAGAGAGGTTATCTGGGGAGATTCTAAGAAACCTTCCGCTGAGAGACAGATCGAGGAAGCAGAGTCAAGAATTCATTTGTTATATTGTTGTCATTTTTCCCTATTTCATTGTACTCTCTAGTGTCCAATATGTCCTCCGGACTGAAGCAGATTAGAGGAGTGGACTGGGAACTTAAGTATTTTGAACATGCACAGTAAAAGGCACTCATTGAAGTGTTAGTCTAATCTATTTTCTCCATAGTCTAGCAAGGGAATTACATCCTGTATTAAGAGACAATCGTTGTTCGCAAAAGGGAGAACACTTGTGAAGCACATGACACTTTCAATACAAAACTTTTCGAAGAACGAGATTGGGTGGGGGAACAATAACATTAAAATTTGGCGAATTATCAAAATTGGGGCCCAGAACAGTAACCTGGTCCTCCCACAAGCAGAGAGGCACCCTCGCTTCTCTGGAAGAAAATGCTGTTGCCTTACATATCGAACTATAATGTGCTTATGTATAATAATTGTCATTATTTTCCTGTCATTAACAATCAGAACTGCATTCTTTATTGGTGCACGAAGCGTTCCAAATTCAGTACACCCACCTGATGATGTACGCATGAAATCCACAAGAGCACCCAGACCTTATACAGTCATTCCAGTCCCTAGAAAATCTGATGATAGAGTAAATGAACTTGAAATGAACATGATTAGTAGTGATACACTCACATCTATGGTAACAAATCAACAGGAAAGCCGGAGACAGGGTCCGCACGATAAGAATGAAGACAAAGCACTGACACATACATGCACACACACACAGAATGCACACAGGATGGGCCTAGAATCAATAACCGCAGAACCGCAAACAAGAGCAGCAGATAAGATGGCAGTGCATGCTGAAATCCAGTCCCAGGAAATAATGTGAGGAATCGAGAAGAATCAAAAGAAAGGCCAAAAAAAGCAGTCATATCAGAAGCCCTCAAGAGGACGGAAGCGGCCTCATAAAAACTCACAGCAAAGACACAAATGTTAGTAGATCTTCTACTACCGCACATAACCAGAGTAAGAAAACTACAAGAGGAACTGAAGAACAAACCGACAGAGATTGAATCTACAAGCACACATGGTCCAACACAAGGGACCAGCACCAGGTCTACAATACAGAAATATACCGGACCTGGGTGGCATGGGCACTTGCACGCAGCAGAGAAAAAATGCACGAGGACTAGGAAGAAGCCGACAGACGCTTGTCCACTCAAATGGCGCAGGTGAAGAGACCTATGCACGGACCGAAATACCTAAGAGTCCTCCAGCAAGCAACAGCCACACAGATGCATTTAGGGATGTAATCATAGCAAACTACAGGAAGACACTAAGAATCAAAAGAAGCCTACATGAAGATAATAATGAACTAAACGACTACCTGGATAGCACAGCACATCTGAGAAATAACATTTAGTACCAACACATGACGGAAGTTGGAAGATGAAATTCAGAAGGAGAATGCTTCGTCTGTGCACTCCTACCGTACAGCATGGAGAAGTCCAAGATCTTCGTAGCTGTAGAAATTGATGTCCCGACAGCACACTGTCTCTCACACGTAGCAATGTGCAACACCAGAGGACAGTTCATGGGAAGTGATGCCTCATTCATATGGGCAACTGAAGCAGCTTATCCCGATGAAGATGATTATGTCCAGGACATCAAGACAAGAAATAAAGCCCACACTAGGAATCACGTTATCAGGTATGAGAAACCTGAAGTTAAAGGAGCAGGAATAAGATGGGAAATAAACCCAAGGCTGAATGTCCAAGGGAAAACTCCAGAAGAGGCTCAGATCTGGAAAAAACAGACCAAATACAGATTTGGGGAACAGTTCTTTCTCCAAACAGATGGGAAGAAGGAGTAGTAATCTGCTGAGCCTGGATGGTTTTTGGAGCCTGCAAGGAAGCAATAGAAAACTCATAGAGGTTGTGCAAACCTCTATGGCCAAAACTGGATTGTGTTTCAGGAACAAGGGCACGAGGAAGATGGGAGAGAACCAGAACTGTGGACAAATTTTTAAGGCTCCAGGAATGACACATGGGACTGCAGTAATTATGGAACATTATTGGGCGTGTGGATCCAAAGAATGCATAAGACTGCCAAAAAACTGGGGAGGCACATGCACTATAGTGAACGTCTACGTTCCAGCACTAGTGATCCCGAAAAGTGGCCTGAATATTGACAGTTTCCTGAAAGCAGATGCTCACCTGAGAAAAAGGAGATCTGTAGAGCTGACATCCCGAATGAAGAGAGAAAATTACTTCTCTGCCAAATCAGAAGAAGCATTCCATGCAATCCCATATGAACACAGGCTGTTCAGCCTCACCTCATCAGTGTTCACAATGATCCTAATGGCAAGATTCCAGGTCTGAGCAAACACTAAATGGTTGCAGATAACCAGATGGGAGTTACTACAAACCATCAACTCGACAATAAATGGATTCAATGCAATCAAGGAAGAGTTAAGAGCAATCCGACTGATGACTCTCCAGAACAGATATGTACTTGACATGATCACAGCTATGGATGGAGGAGTTTGCGCAAAAATCGGAGGATCGTGTTGCACATTTATATCTTATCACGACAAAGAAAATTGAACTTTAACGGAAGCCAAAGGTATGCTGACAAACCTACAGAACCAGATGATCAATGAAACAAGAAGTTGACGATGACTGCTGGTTTGGATCCCTGTTCTCATAGGTACCACAATAGATGGCGGATGCGTTTAGGTTCCTAGGAGCCCTACTAGTAATGATATTACTAGGAGGTTGTTTCATCAAGATAATAATCTCACAATGACAGAAAACTGCGAAGAAAGCCATAGGGATGAAAATCATGATTGATGTCGAACCAGGATGGAAGCCCGGAGACCTAACTGATGACGAAATAAGAGACTTTGTGAAGGCCAGCGAGTATGCGCCAGAAGGAACAAAGTTTCTGTATCCCAGGACACACAGAAACTATGAAGGAAAATGGATCTATTGCAGCCCAAATGGACAATGTCAACTAATGACATGGAATAAAGATGAACATGTAAGGACAGCAGGAAGCCTGAAAGGAGTGATACAAACATGGACTCAAAAGAGACACTCTTTCACACCATCATGCACAAACCCAGAAGACAAAGAAGAAATGGATACAGAAGAACCAAGTAAGATGAATCCAAAAGAGGAAGCGGAAGTGGTCAATAATCCAACCAGAGGGGGGAGTGTAGAGAAGGTCCCACATACAACCTGCACTCCAGTTGCCCATTTTGAAGTAGCAGGAACATTCACACTGAGATATGTGACGTATGATGAGCAAATAAACCAGAAGAGAGATGCACTAGGGCTTTGCCCAGTGCCAATCAGAAGAACAATACCTATTGAAGTGCCAATAACCAAACAACCATGGACAGTAAGGTATCAATTGAGACAACCATACCAGCAAACGACATGAAATAAAGATTGCTTAAACATTGTCCCAGAAGATGAATGATGATGACACGAGGGCCCGGACAGACGTACAGATGAACGAACGACGACCAAAAGATGACACACAAAGACGAAATATGATAAATAAGGATATCATGAAACTAGAAGGAGAGACGATGTTGAAACATACAGAAACTTGAACGGCAAAGCAGGAGGAAGATATTTAACCAACTAAAGCCTGTACATATGCTTGTAATGCAAGAAGCTTTTCCTGGGATACAGAACCCTTGGAAGCAGGGTCAATGGGGAGTACTAAGGCCCGAAAGAGGAAAGCCTCTCACGACCCCCAGGGTCCTTTGGATGGGGCAAAAGAGAAAGCCCTGGAGGTTGTCAATGCCTTCGAAAAGCTCTGAAAAGCGTACTTGCGGCATCAGACAGTGCCAGACCTCACAACCCCCACTCCAAGAGAAGATGATGATGGAGAAGAGAACCTGGGCTCGGAAGAGGAGCCGGAGGAAGGTGACCTTCCCTCCCAGGAGGAGGATGAATCAAGGGAGGAAGAAGAAGGTAAACCCAGCAGAGGGAAGAGAATCCACAAGGAGAAGCACCACGAAGAGGTGGAGGATAATATGTTTGATCCAGACAGCATCTGGAATCCGAGATCATCCGATTGGCAGCCTTTGCCAAGGGTAGCGCTGTATATGACCAAGAGATTAAGAAAAGCACTGGACAAAGAGGTCCGTCAGCGCCTTCGGGCAGAGTGCCCTAGACCAGATCTTCTGGGGAAGGTGGTCGAAACACCAGAATTAGACCCCAAGATGCTGACCCCCTCAAGGGTATCAATAGATGCTGGAGGAGTTGTCAAGAGAAAGTACTTGACCTAGCCGGTCCGCTCGCTAAAATCATGGGCCTGGCAGAAAGGGCCAGAGATACGGGGGAAGAAGTAGACCCCGACGCTCTAGCAGGCTGGGCGCAGAGGACGGTATGCCTCCTAGGGAACGCTAACTGTGCCATTGCCTCGGAACGACGGACAGGACTGTTATTGAAAATTGATGCAAAGCTCAGTGATCTCGCCTCTTACGAGGCCGGAGAAGCAGCACAGGGGCTCCTATTCGGGAGACCTTCGGCAAAGAAATGGGCCGCTTCGTCGGAACCTACACGTCACTTCCGCCTGACTGAGCAATGGCGGGCGCATCGCGGCACCAGAGCGAGGCTCTGACCGCGTGGATCAGCTGTTGAGCATTCGAAGCTCCTGTATACCAATCCTCTTCCGCCGGCAGGCAGAAACACCGGCCTCACAACAAAGGCCCATACTAAGGCCCCTGTTTGCCCCTCCACACTCCCTCATCGCAGCAGCACCAGCACACCACGGAGGAGGGCAGGAGCCCCAGCCTCTCGAGCCCAGGAGCGGCTCCAACTACACACGGTTCTGCCATGCACCGGATTGCCCTGCCACTCTGAAATCCTCAAAGGTGAGGTCCTCCTATACCAGATAGGTATGCCCCTTGAGCACACCTATTTCAGCCGCACGCCGTGATTTCCCCTTGAAGCGCACTGCATCCAGAGAATCGCCTGACCTTGGCAGATGCTTCCGCCTGACTGAGCAATGGCGGGCGCATCGCGGCACCAGAGCGAGGCTCTAACCGGGTGGATCAGCTGTTGAGCATTTGAAGCTCCTGTACACCAATCCTCTTCCGCCGGCAGGCAGAAACACCGGCCTCAAGACAAAGGCCCATACTAAGGCCCCTGTTTGCCCCTGTTAGCACGCTGGAGCGCGCTACTCTGCCCGTGCTCATACCTGCAGTATGATCTCTATGCCAACATCACAACTGAAGGCCGGAGGAGGAGGCGATCCCGCAACCCATTGCAGGAGCAGCAGGTTTCAGGAACGTTGGTTACGAGCCCTGCCAGACGCAAGGTAGGCCATATGCCTCCCCTAGTTGTACTCCAGATTCCAGCCACTTGCCTGTTTTTTTCTCTTTCCTAGAGCGCTTGGGCACCCATATGGGCCCTCTCTAGCATACGGCATCCAGCCTGTTTACCATTGCCACATGTAGAAACAGTACATGTATCTCAACTTCTACATTGTGCCCTATGGTCGCTAATAGACCACACTTGATCTGTACTGTGCCTTATGGTCGCTAATAGACCACATTTGACTTGCATTGTGCCCCATGGTCGCTAATAGACCACACTTGATCTCTACTGTGCCTTATGGTCGCTAATAGACCACATTTGACTTGCATTGTGCCCCATGGTCGCTAATAGACCACACTTGATCTGTACTGTGCCTTATGGTCGCTAATAGACCACATTTGACTTGCATTGTGCCCCATGGTCGCTAATAGACCACACTTGATCTGTACTGTGCCTTATAGTCGCAAATAGACCACATTTGACTTGCATTGTGCCCTATGGTCGCCATATTTGACTTACATTGTACCCTATGGTCGCTAATAGACCACATCTGCTCTGTACTGTGCCCTATGGTCGCTAATAGACCACACTTGATCTGTACTGTGCCTTATGGTCGCTAATAGACCACATTTGACTTGCATTGTGCCTTATGGTCGCCATATTTGACTTACATTGTACCCTATGGTCGCTAATAGACCACTTCTGATCTGCATTGTGCCCCATGGTCGCTAATAGACCACACTTGCTCTGTACTGTGCCCTATGGTTGCTAATTGACCACACTTGATCTGTACTGTGCCTTATGGTCGCTAATAGACCAGATTTTACTTGCACTGTGCCCTATGGTCACCATATTTGGCTTACATTGTACCCTATGGTCGCTAATAGACCACACCTGCTCTGTACTGTGCCCTATGGTCGCTAATAGACCACTCTTGATCTGTACTGTGCCTTATGGTCGCTAATAGATCACATTTGACTTGCATTGTGCCCTATGGTCGCAATATTTGACTTACATTGTACCCTATGGTTGCTAATAGACCACACCTGCTCTGTACTGTCCCTTATGTTGCTAATAGACCACTTTTGATCTGCATTGTGCCCCATGGTCGCTAATAGACCACACTTGCTCTGTACTGTGCCCGATGGCTGCTAATTGACCACATTTGATCTGCATTGTGCCCCATGGTCGCTAATAGACCACACTTGCTCTTTACTGTGCCCTATGGTCGCTAATTGACCACATTTGATCTGCATTGTGCCCCATGGTCGCTAATAGACCACACTTGCCCTGTACTGTGCCCTATGGTCGCTAATTGGCCACATTTGATCTGCATTGTGCCCCATGGTCGCTAATAGACCACACTTGCCCTGTACTGTGCCCCATGGTCGGCAATAGACCACACTTGACCTGCATTGTGCCCATGTGCCTTGGCACTGTACCTAGCATGACAGCTGCATCTAGCCTGCCTGTTCTTGGCCTTTTCAAATTGCTACTGAAACTGTACCTAGCCTGATAGTTGCATCTAGCCTGCCTAGTCTTAGCCACCTCAATTGCCATCGAAACTACCCCTATCGGATTATTATCCAGTCACTTAGCATGTACTCCCTGGGTCTTGCCTACAGGTCACCCTGGCTACCATTGTATATCGCCCTCCTCATCACATTAGGAATACAACCACCTAAAATAAGCACCAAAGTTAACATTCTGAGTCTTCGCACCACGTCCTATTCCACCCATTGCACCTGCCATATCATGCTCAACACACAACAACCCAATACTGGACTTAAAATGACCCACTATCCAGATAGCATCACTCTACAAAAGCCATGCAACACTGTAGACAGAAACCTTAGACTACGTGCTCACCTGTCCAAACTGCATGAGCTACCAGCCAAGAAAGCTGAACTATCAAAATTCCAAAATAAAATACAGTTACCCTTGAAGGGTATTGCGGAACCAACTAGGAAACAGCCCAAGCCCAACAGACCCAAAATAAACAACTCCAAACAGACAACTAAAGGTAGTCATAACACCACCAGCCCTAACTTAGCTGACCACAAACCATATCTCAAAGGTGCACTTATAAACGCCAGGTCGCTAGTCGCACACGCCACAGAGATCTCAGATATCATTGCCACAGACAACTTAGACTTTTTGGCCATCTCAGAATCCTGGCTACATGATGCGGCTGGCCCAGCCTTATCACTAGCAGTCCCAGAAAACTATACAATCCTACGTGCGGACAGACTTACTTCCCGAGGTGGAGGTCTAGCAATCATAGCTAAAACTAGCCTGGACATGAGGATCATCACTACTACCAATATGCAATCCTGTGAATGCCTCACGGTCAAAATAGCCATCGCCAACTCCCAAACCCTAAACATCATCCTCATCTACAGACCACCAGGTCCTATCGGAACCTTTTCTGAGGACATCTCGACATCCCTGTCCAATAACCTAGAAAATACATCCCAAACAATAGTGCTAGGAGACTTTAATCTAGGCTATAATGACAATAAGGACTCCCAATCGACAGCGATTGCTCTGACCTTGAAAGAGCTGGGATTCTCCCAAAAAGTTGAACTACCCACCCACAACAAAGGTTGCATCCTTGATTGGATAGCAGAACATAATTGCGAAGTAAATATTACGGATTCTGTACCGCAGATCTGGACTGACCACCACCTGCTATTATTCTCAGTGACAACCCACCGGGTCACTGCCCCGTCCTCACTTGCCCCACCTCTGCCAACGAGAAATAAAAAACTAATGACAGTAGAAAATCTGATGCCCGTTATAATACCTAAATTGAACTCACTACCTGACTGCATGGACTCTAATCTGTTAGTCGAACATTATAATGCAGCCATGTCCTCAGCCCTGGATCACATAGCCCCGCTCAAACTAAGAAATAGCAAACCTAAAAAACACCTCAATTCTTGGTTCACGCCCCACCTAAAAAATCTTAGGCTGGCCAAAAGAAAACTTGAAACTATTTGGAGACTTTCCCCATCAGTCAAAAATAAACTCAACCTCTCCAAAGCCTCCTCCCAATACAAGAAATAAATACTATTAGCCAAACAAGAAACCTACAATACTAGAATATCCAACTCAAAGAACTGTTCAGCATTCTGAAAGAATTGGAAACACCCGTTGTACCCCAAGAAAACTGCACCAAGGATAAAAAATGGTGCTCTAGCATACAACTTGCTTTAACAAACAAAGTAGCAAACCTACAAACCAAAATTGCCATCAAGAAGGCATCACTAACACCACACATCCCTCAGAGCTCAGTGCCACCGCCACAGCCCAAGTTGGGAGCCCGATTCTGCTTCTCTAAGGTATCGACCATAGAGGTAGAAAAGGTCATCCTGGGACTCAAACCGTCCAACTGCAAAGGCGACCAATGCCCAGCACAACTCATCAAGGATGCTGCGAGAGAACTATCGCCATTTATGACCAAACTAATCAACTCTTCCTTTACCTCAGGTTCAGTACCGATCAACCTAAAAGAGTCCTGGGTACTGCCACTACTAAAGAAGCAAACCCTTGACCCCGCCATTCCGACTAACTTCAGGCCCATCACGACTGTGCCCTTTCTTCTAAAAATTTTAGGTAAAGTGGCTTACTTGCAAATTCAAAGCTTCCTAGAGTCTAACCACTTACTTGGAACCCGTCAATCAGGATTCCGCCCGCAACATGGGACTGAGACAGCGTTAATAGACCTTAAGGCCCAAATAGACGATTGCAGAGACAATGGCCAAGCGGCCCTACTTCTCCTCCTGGACCTATCAGCGGCATTCGACATAGTGGACCACACAGTCCTCTGTAGTCACCTCGACTCGGCAGCCACTTTTCAAAAGAGGCCATAATTTGGATCAAGTCATTCCTGAGTAATCGGACCATGAGAGTCTTCGCTCCATCAGCCTCAGCAGATCCAATCCCCATAACATGCGGTGTTCCAAAAGGGTCTTGTGTGTCACTCTATAATGTCTTCACGAAGCCTCTCTTTGATGAAATTGATCATCTGGGTATCGCCTACACTAACTACGCAGACGATACCCAGATCCTCCTCCCACTCTCAGGAGACTACGCCAAGGACCTGGCCCTAGGGAACAGGATCTATAGCATCGTTCAGGCATGGATGGCCACACACGGCCTATGCCTGAACGATGATAAAACTGAGCTTATCATCCTGGGCACCACTACCTATATATCCAAACTCAGCCCTGATTACGACAACTTCATTATTGATGGGAACAACATAAAAGTAGCTCATGAAGTAAAAACCTTAGGATTTTACCTAGACGCCACCATGAACTTTACCAAACAAGTTAACTCTCTAGCTTCTGCCACAGCATATACATGCAAACTTATCAGAGCGAACAAACAATTCCTCTCCACAGATAGTTGCATTACACTTGCCAGAGCCTTGATACTATCCAAATTAGACTATAGTAATAGACTTTACATTGGAGCTAATAAACAGACCATCCACAAAATTCAAGTGCTCCAGAACAATGCTTTGAGAGCAGCACTCAAGATTATTAGAAACAAGCATATATCCTCTACAAGAAGAGAATACAAATGGCTCGCCACCGTAGACAAAATTCATCTCAAAATCGCTTCCCTCACCCACAAATGTATCAACAACAAAGCTCCACCCTACCTCATAGATAGATTACGTAAAAGGACTTCTTCCAGACCTACCAGAATAGCCAACGTATGGAACTCCCTCCCCCATGACGTCAGAGAACCTGAGCCTTTCGCAAAATTTAGACAAAACCTCACTAGGTGGCTGAGAGCCAACGGCAGCTAACTAGTCCACCTATCACATTGTACATTACTGTATATAACTATATATTACGTGAACAGGAGCATGCTCCCTGCTCCCCTGTCCTTGATCTCTCCCTGTTCATATCTGCTTGCTGTAATATTGCTGATGTCTATGTCTACACTTCCTGCCTTTTCCCGTACTTGCAATTAGCCGAGCATATTTGTAACCAGGCTCAGCGCATCTCTGTACCTTCATATGATTTCTATGTACCTGTAACTAAGTTGAGCATATCCTTGTCTGTTTGCGCCCTGATACTCCAGGCTCGCTATACAAATAATAAACTAAACTAAACTAAACTAAACTGAAGAAGGAGCAGGCCTCAATCCGTAAGATCTTCCCCAACCGAGTTTTCTGCGGGACCAGTCGCCACAGGGGTCGCTCGACTGGTCGCAACCAAGAAGGAAGAAGGCCCCCGAATCCCAGAGCCCAATACCGGGAGAACAGGCAGCAGGACTCCTTCTTCCCGAACAGAGGACACTTCCACAGAGGGTGCAGAGGAAGAGGATCCGGCCGTGGACAAGGGTTCACACAAGGTGAGAGTTGCGCATTACCCTCCAGTAGGGGGGAGAACTGGTATGTTCTGGAGAAGCTGACGCAAGCTTTCCAGTGATGCCTGGGTGTTGTAGACAGTTCTGGGTATGCATCTAGAATTTGTGAGTCCACCCTCACAAGAGCGCAGGCCCCACCAACAGCATTTGGAGCGTGCAGAGCAGAGGCTCCTAGATCAGGAGCTATACCTCCTAGCAAAGAAGAATGCCATAGAGAGATGCCCGAGGGACCCCAACTTCATTAGCAATATGTTCCTGGTGCACCGGAAAGAGAAGGTAAGACCGGTTATAAACTTACAGGAGCTGAACAGTTGGGTAGTTTACCGTCATTTCAAGATGGAGGGCATCCACCAGCTATGAGACTCGCTCAGAGAGAAAGATTGGCTAACGAGGCTGGATCTGAAAGATGCCTACTTAACGGTCCCAATAGCAGAGGAATTCAGAACCTTCCTAGCTTTTCGCTGGAAGAGGCAGCTCTGGCAATTCAAGACCATGCCCTTCGGGCTTGCTTCAGCTCCCTGGGCCTTCACCAAGCTGAAGAAGCCTATAGCGGCTGCTATAAGGGAGAAAGGAATAAAATAGATCATCTATCTAGATGATCTCCTGCTAATGGCCGAGGACCGAGAGACTCTCATATATCAGACGAGATGGGTCCAAGACATGTTGTCATCACTAGCATTCCTAGTAAATATAGAGAAGTCAGATACCGAACCAGCACAAAGGCTGGACTTTCTGGGCTTCGTCTTGGACACCAGGAAAGCGACGCTCGAGCTGCCAGCTCGAAAAATTTGTGACATCAAGAGAGAACTGAGAGGGTGCCTACAGAGACAAGTAGTGTCACTCAGAACCCTAGCGAGAATAGTGTGCCTACTGGCAGCTTCCATTCAAGCCATATTTCCTGGACCCTTACATTATCGAACGTTACAGAGGTTAAAGATAAAACATCTACAGCAGGGCTTGAGGTATCATCAATCAGTACCGTTAGATCAAGAATCCCAGACGGAGCTGGAATGGTGGTTGAAGAATATGGACGCCTGGAATGGGCGAGCCATTTTCGGAGACCGTCCGGATTTGATCATAGAATCTGACGCCAGCCAGCTAGGCTGGGGAGCAAGGTGTGGAGACCTGCAGACATGAGGGAAATGGAGCAAGGAGGAACTCTGCCTCCACATAAACTGCCTAGAGCTACTAGAAGGATCTTTCGTGATCAGAGCCTTCACAAAGGGGAAAATGAGATTGTGTGTCTTACTAAAGATGGACAATATATCAGCAGTGCGATATATAAACCACCTGGGCGGCACCAAATCCGGAATGCTAGCCAAACTAGCGAAAGATTTTTGGCATTTTTGCTTGCAATCAGAGACATCAGTCACAGCGGAGTACCTCCCCGGGATGCTGAATGTGATAGCGGACTGGAACTCATGCTACCTCACAGACTCATGCGACTGGAGACTGGATCCAGCAGTGTTTCAGAGGATGAACGAGAGATGGGGCCCGTTACTCATAGACCTATTCACCTCCCGGTTGAATGCGATGTATTTCATCTGGAGGCTGGACCCGGGAGCTCGAGGGACAGATGCACTCCTGCAGGAATGGAGCAGAGGCCCATACTAAGCTTTCCCCCCATTCATGATGCTGAGCAGAGTTCTAGCAAAGTGTCAGAGAGAGAGAGAGCGAAGCTGGTGTTAGTAGTGCCACTCTGGAAGTTCCAAGTGTGGTTTCCAACTCTTATGGAGCTATCAGTGGATCACCCGATAATACTCCCAGAAGGAGAGCACCGGCTCACGGATCCAGTTGGGTCATATCATCCTCTGAGAGTGAGAGGGACACTCCCGCTCATCGTGTGCAGGATAACAGGAGACGCTGGATGCTGCCAGGCATTTCGGCAGAGGCTGCTCAGCTCATCGAAGAATCCTGGGCTCTGTCCACACGAAGGAGCTACGACACAGCTTGGGCCAAGTGGACTAGCTGGTGCAAGGGGAGAGGTGTTCATCCCATTTCTGCACCTGTAGTGATGATTTTCAATTTTTTTGGCGCAGCTATTACATGGTGGAAAAGCTTTCCGCACCATAGGCGTGAACAGGTCTGCGATTTCCGCAGGACACCTGCCAATCGAGGTGATACCAGCTGGTGAGCATCCAGCAGTAGTTAGACTCATTCGAGGGGCCAAGTTTAAAGCGCCTCCAGAACCTCGATATAAGACAGTTTGGGAAGTTCTGGTCGTCCTTAAGTTATTGGAAAGTTGGCCTGGGAACAGATATTTATCCCTGAAACAATTGTCGGCGAAATTGTCAATGCTTTTGTGTCTAGTGTCTTGTAAACGCGTGTCAGACGTGAGAGCGTTATAAGTAGATAGGAGATCATTTGGGCCAGAGGGTGTCACATTCACAATAGCCAGGAGAACTAAGACTGGTACGTCTTTAGTACACTACCCATATTTTCCGGGTAGACCTAAATGTTGCGTGGCAGAATGCATCAGAGAATACAAAAGTAGGACAGTGGAACACAGGGCAGCAAATACCACGCAATTGCTTATAGCGCATAGAAAGCCTTTTCAGGGCGTATCCACAGCCACTATTGCCTGATGGGTGAAAGAGATCATGCAGGCAGCTGGGATAGATGTGGGGAAGTACGGAGCTCATTCAGTACGTGGAGATATAGCATCTAAAGCTTTTAGATCAGGGGTATCCCTTAGAGATATTATGCTAATGGCAGACTGGTCGAATCATCGAACATTTAAAGAGTTTTATTTCAAGCCGACCGAGAGCTTAGCGGTCTCTGTGTTTGGACGCTATGAACATGCATAATGCTTGCCTCCAGTTTTGACATAGAATGAAGATTACCCCTGTTAACTGCACTGGGAGTATTAATTCTATTAAAGACTAGGAGGCAAGCATTAAATTCTATTATCCCTAGGGGAAGAGCAGAAGAACAATTGAAGTAGGAGACGAACAGACATAGCCGCCTGGAGTCGAGGATGTTCGACATTCGGTTTGAAGTGGTTCAAGTCTTTGCCAGTTGCAGAACTTAGTGTGGAGTTTACAGAGTGACTTTTCAGAGCGATTAAAAGAGAGGAGGAGCTGAGGGACAGGAAGTGATCATAGCTGAGCTTGGAGTGAGATGAACTACAGAGACTATTGGGATTGTAGTTTCAAAGGAAGAAAAGTCTATTGAGACATTTTTCAGTTTGTATTGTTGGTTTTATTAGTTTGTTGAAACTGCTGAGGAGTAGTAAAATAAAGAAGTTGGAGCATAATGCTTGCCTCCTAGTCTTTAATAGAATTAATACTCCCTGCGCAGTTAGCAGGGGTAATCTTCATTGTATGAAGATTGTGGGAGTTGAAGCGAGATGGATCATCACATCATTGTTGATCTCCATCTTTCCCCATTTCTTGTACTTAAACGGACTCCCCTTTGCCAAACCATTGAGTTGTCCTTATTGATTGGTGTAGGAGTAAGAAACCTGCACCCCCATCCACCTCAAGGTTCAGCTATCTTGTCTTAAAGTATTTGAGAGCGAGCTCTGATTCTGTGGCCCAATCAGGGGTTAATCACACTTGTTTATACTATTGCTACTTTAAATCTCCCACATCCCCTCAACCCTTAACACTCCTGCCCCTCGCCTTTCTCCCAGGTATACTTCTCTCATCCTCTTCCCTTTCCTCATTTAACCCATCTCCAATTATTCACTCCAGTCATTCTCCAGTACCAACAATCCCTATCCCACAACTCTTCCCCTAAACCCCCTTCCTGTCGAGACTCCCTTTTCCCCATCTACTCTCCTCTTTTCTTCATCACATCTTTCCCCACCTCTGGTTACCTGATTCCCTCTCCCTCCTTTCCAACCCCTCTATTACATCCCCATTAACACCTCCCTTGCCTACAACCTGCCTCACCTCTCCCCCTCTTGCCCTCTGTTTTTGTTGTCTTTCCTCTCCCATCCCTCCCCCTGTCCCTTCCACCTTTCCAGCTTCATATTGTCCTTCCTCTCTCTCAGACCCCATTCCTGACTCCTCTCTCCCCATTTACTTATGTTCCTCCTTCACCCTCCCCATCTGCTTCCCACACCCCCTCACTCCTTCCTCCTCTTCCTTTCCCATGCTCTGCCTTATTAACATCTTCACTCCCCGTCCCCACCTCTCTTCCTCCTAACAACCTGTCCTTTACTACTCCACTATGTTCCCTTTCTCTTCTACCATGTCCCCTTCTACCTCAACCACTCCAGCTCTTCTCACTGCACTCCCCCAAGCCCTACTCTATCCTTGTTCATCGTATGTCCCCTTTCACTCCTTTTCCTGCTTTCCCCCCACCCCAATCAATTCCTCCTTTGTTCCATTCCCGTTTTTCATTGATTCCATTCCCCTTTGCCCTCCTAACCTCTCTGCCTCCATGCTGTCACCACCTTCCTCATTCAAGAAGTGACCCTCCATTTCCCTCTCCCATCTCTCAACTAACCACTCTTACCCCTTTCCCTCGCTCATGCTGACCATCACTATCCCATCCCTTCTCCCTACTCCTCTAACCTTTACCCTTTTTCCTTCCAACAGTTGTCCTATCCCCTCTGATGATGCACTCCTAACTCACTTCATCCCATGTCCCATCACCTTCTCCCCTTCACAAAGAATGTCCCTGTGGCTCTTCTCTCACTTTCTGAAAGATTTATGTAAGAATCTATGTCAGTAATTTTAAAAGCAGCCAGCAAAATGAGTGCAGATGATAGTGATTTCAATAAAAGCAGCCAGTTAAATGGGTGCAAGTGGGATTACAGGACAGCACTTTCAGTGGGGTTAGTGTAAATGCAGAAAGGAGACAATAAATTATGTAAATCAGGTGGAATGCCACATTGAGTCATTATAACAGTATATTAGGCCCTCAATGGCAAAGCAGAATGTTTGCAGAAAGACAGTAGATTCAAAGTGCATGGTGCATACACTTAAAGTTATGGGAATTGCCATCTGTGTAAGGTTGCATTGGTGAAATAACCCAAATTAACTAACTACCCTTACTAAATGACACCCCAATAACTAATTAGTTCTCCTGATTAACATTGCAATGCAATGTAGTGAACATGGATGGAAATTCTGTCTTAGTTTTTTTTTCTTTCTTTTCGCTCCATTGAAAAGAAATATGCACTGTACAAAAAAGAAAATGAATGGACTGTCTTTATGCATTCTGAGCTTTCTTTGTCTGCGCAGGAAGCAAAAGAGATACATACAAACTCTTGTGATTGGATAGTGGGGTCAGGAGTCTAGAAGTTGCAGAGACACGTCAGAAAGATTGCAGTTTTAGTCTTGATTGACAGGAAGGATAAATAAATAGGGCTGAGATAGAGGTTGTTGGTTCTTTTGCTTGCTGCCAGTTGCCCAGAGGGTTCAGACGCAGCAAAGTCTGCTGGGAGTCCAATGCCATCTTTCGGGAGTGTGAAGTGACTGTGTGGGCTAGCAACATTTCATAGTATACAGGCAGGAGTGGGCAAGGGGCCATCGTGATAAGCATGAAAACTGCAGAACCCTATGTAAGTCAAGTAGAATTGAGGAGAACGCACGGTGAATGGGAAATATCTGCGTTCAGATAGACAGGAATGTATCAGCAATTTCAACTGAATTATTGCTTGCTTTTCTTTCTCACATTATGAACTAACAAAAATAAGAAAAAGTTGTGCAATGCATGTATATCTTTTTGACTCTTAGGAAACCAGGAAAGTGTAATTTATCGGTAAGATGTGATAAATGTTTTGTTGTGAAATGAATTCTGATTTTAATACAATAATGGCTTGTTCTTAAAAATACACACACATAAAGTTTGTGAAAATTGACTTTTTGTAAGGTTTACTTTTATGTCTCTGTTGACTTCTCTTGAGGGGAGGTAATTAGAAAGTTTTGTAGTGTCTACACCATGGTGGTTAAGAACATCATTTACTGCCGAAGGTAAAGTAAGAAATAAAAGGGGGCAATACTAAAAGCAAGGCAGAAAGCCTGTGTGTTTGTATGAGTGTGTTCAGCCATCCATGCTGGGACTGCACAGGGTCCTTCAAGGGCATAAGCTGATGGCGTAGATAAGTCATCGGCACAATCTATGCACAATCTATGCACAATATATGCATAATCTATACAATTTTTGGCCACAGTTTGTCTCTTCTAAATATGCTAAGCCTGGGTGTCCATGTCTATAGTCAACCCGAAGTAGACCATAATTGTAAAGGGGGAAGGTTTGTCTCACCATATAGGGCTGTGCTATGAATATGCTCACCACTATACCAAAATACAGCCAATTAGGTAATAGCCCAAGACAAACAACCCTTACATAATTTTGGTGCATTGGCCGGGAACAAACTGTAAAGCAGCTACTGGGCGTGGCAAGTGTGTTCCACACGGCCATTCGTGCATTTAAAGGGAACTATTTCTGTGAGATTAGTGTAGTGCTGAACACTGTATCATTATGTCTCAAATTGAAGCTACATTTCCTGAACTGGTAAAATATCAGGAGGCAAAATAATATGCACATAAGGTATGGTCATCAGACAATGCCATTCTTTGGCATAACCGCATTGATGGAGAAGTGCAGAAAGAACCAGTGAATACGATTTTTGAGATTATTTAGATCTGCAGACAAAAATGTTGAGAAAGATTGCATAGTAAGGCTCTGTGCCAAGACCTGTTTTCTTTTTTTAATCGGTCTCTGAAAATACAGGAAAATGATGCTGAGATGATTAATAGACTACAAATCAAATTAGATAAGCTGGTGAGCAGGTGAAAAACCTAAAATCGGAATTAGAGGTATGTCAGAAAAAAATACAATCCAAGTGCAAGGAATTAGAAACAAAACTGTCTCAGAAAAGGAAACAATTTGAAGATAGTTAACAAGAGCTAAACATCTGAAGGGGGTGGTAAGCGACTTCAGGCAAGATGAAGAGGATGTTATCTCAGAGATGCAGACTCTCCAAAGGGACAGAATGGAGGAAGAAAGTGAGCTCCAAGCTATTGAACAAGAGATGGCTAAAATGTTCCAGGAAAAGGACAAAGGGGACAGGGAATTTAATCAATGCCAAATGCAAATAAGTGAAATGCAGGGTGTGATTAATAAAATGGGTGATGAAAATGCGTATCTGTGTCAGGAGGCAGAAAGGCTACATAAAAAGTGCAAAGATTTGGAACAGCAAATATGTAACTTCAAATATCAGGAAAAGCAACACGGCACCACATTCAATGGGATTGAGGTTAGCTCCATTTCTACATGAGGGAATAATGTTGCAGTGGCTATACCAGTGGCTGGACCTGGTTGTAACACATTTGGGGGGTTTGACTCACCCACTGGTGATTGCCACTAGTCCCATACACCTGTGAAAAGTAATGAACAACGGAACAATTCAACTCCAAATATAGCGCCAAGTAGCCCTATCAAAATTATGAAATTAATCAAGGCCTTGATTAAGCTATACAAAAAGGGAGGTGAGTGTTGCATAGAGGACCACTTGAAAACAGTGCATGATATATTTAAAGCCCTACAAATACCCAGGGAACAATATAGGCAGTATGTTCATTTAACTCTTGATGCTGCTACTGCGAGCATTATCAGGGGTTTGAATGAATAAGAAAGTATGTCATGGGCAGAATTTGAAAAAGATGTTAGACATCATTTTTCACCATATCAATCATTGCAGGATGCAAAAAAAGGCTGCAGCAAAGCCAAATGTGTCACCTTGCCAGTTTCCCCAAGAATTAAAAAGAGAATTCTCTCGCTTTGATGTATCTTTCAGTCCTAATTCGACTAAGTATAAAGACTGCTTACTTTTATGGCTTACAAAAATATATTATATCACCGTTAATTTGCAAGTTTGATTGCGAGAAGTCAAAGGAATGGATTGTAGAACAAGGCACTAAACTATATGAAGTCATACACTGTCAGAGCAGAGAGGGATATACAATTAAAGAGACAAAATCAAAATCTAAAGATTCCTCGTCAACGATAATGGAGATACGATCTGTAAAAATGACACTTGAATCAGCTCGAACTCAGGTCAGAAACAACATGACATCTGATCAGAGAAGCGCACCACAGAGGTTGCCATCCCAAACACTGATGTTTCGGTCACATGATCCAAGCAATAGACAGAGTTACATTAGTCCTAGGTATATGGGAGACAGATCTAAGGTGGAATACCAACCTGATATATCAGGTATAAATAACAAAGACAAAATCAAGATCAAAGAAAGAATAGTTCATACTAGACATTGGGGGCACAGAGCAGATTTGACCCCAACACTATGATATATGTCAATCAGGACAGGCCATGATATGTGGATCGGTTCATTGAAAATGGAAATCAGCATAGAGGACAGTTCCCACAAAGTGAAAGACAAAATGTGAACTAGGCCCCACGCCACTATAATTAATCACCACCACCACGGGATCACAACCAAAAAATCGCCACACCACACTCCCCATCTCCCATGAATCAAGAGTTCAGAAACCACTGAAATAGAAATCAATCTCCTGAGAGATACCAGAACAGATTCAATAAGGGTGAAAGTAATCAGTACCTGCCTAGGCCGCAAAGAGAAGATTCCAGAGAGATGGGCAGATTTCAATGCATTGAGTGCCAAGTTAAAATGCTGTCTGAGCAAATAGGTAAACTCTGTGCAGTTCAAAAGCAGCCACAAAGTGAGGGTGAAGAATATCAAAATAGTGATCTTATGCTAGCCCCTGCGATGATAAAAGTACAGAATCCCATGAACCAGTTTTGTGTAACAGCCCTGAATTGCTTGCTGATTTAAACATGAAGATGACCACAAATGAGAATGAGGCAGGGGATGCGACCACACATTAAAAGGAAGTTTGGTTTAATTTAGCGTTGAGTCAAACTATCAAAGTGTGTGCAAATGAAAAAGAGAACAGAGAAAATAAACAAGAAATTCCAAAAGAGCAGAGAGACAGATTTTAAAAAAACATCACGTGCCATGATAAAACACATGTTAATGGGGTAGGATTTGTTGTTAAAACATCGTCCATTGAGAGTCAAGATGCTGATGAGACGTAGACAGGAAAAGTGAGTACTCAAAAGGAGGGCACAGGGCAGTCGTCTGAAGAGTACTTCAAGCCACATATCTGTCAAGAGACTAAAAAGACTAATACCGTGCCAGATGCAAATAGGTACTCAGAATCCGAAAATGACAAGTTAGCATGTGAAGTTTATGAGCATGGTCAGTTAAAGAACTGCAGTGTGAACACTGATGGTCCCCAAACAGAGGGGCGAACAGAGGCTACACTCCAGATGACTTCTCAATATGGAGAGATGGACAAATATTTCCGAAATGAGATGGGCAAAAAGGAGGGGAAAATATCCTTTATTTTGCCCCTGTGCTTGGCAAAAAGTGAGAAGGGCCTGAGAATAGTGAGTCCTGAAATCAGCAGAATTTCACATTTTCTGTGTGTATTGGAAGAAGTTATGGTCAGGTATTATGCTCCCATTACTGTGGAAGAGAAGTGCAATGTGTTTGCAATGATTGACACAGGTGCACAGGCCACAATCATGTTAAAAGAGTTGGTAAAGAGTATCAATGAAGGGAGATCCCCACAAAAAATCGCATTAAGGTGAATCAAAATGCAGGCCCGTACATAATATCAATAGTGAGGAGATGCCTAAAGAAGGTGTCACAGAGGTTGACATAAAGATAGGAAAACACAGGATGAGACAGGAAGTGTTGATCACATCAATCGGGGAAATCCCATTTGTGATGGGAACAGATTGCCTGAAGAGGTTGTTTCCCCTCATTGATGCGCTAAGTGGAGTTCTGTGGTCTCTGACAAAAAAAAAAAAACATTAAGGCCTAAGAATGTAAAGTCACAAAACAAGATTGCAAATGAATGCCATACCGTTACTAAATCAAATGATGTAGTGGAGGTGTATCTTCAAAATGGCTGTGTGCCTAGTGTCAGTGTTATCCTGATGTGTCAGGGTGAAATGCAAAGTGAAAAAGAGAAACAATCCATGGAGATTTATTTGGATCCTAGGAAAAAATGGAAAACTGAAATAGATGAAAATACATTGCGCTTTTACTTAAAAGAAGAGAAGTGCGAGCAGAATGTTATACCCGAAATAACCACAGGAAAACATATTACAACCCTCTGAAATACACATGTGAGATGGGCAGCCAAGGATCCATATTGGTGTAAATGGTTATTCTGAAATGATAAAAGCCACGTTAGCACTTGAACAGGAAAGGAATTTTATTAATGAAAAACTATTCCAGCTAATAATTGAAAAGGAGGAGATTGCAGAGTTCAGAATTTAAAACCAACACGTTTCTGGGTTGGACGATCTAGATTTTGAGAATAGAATCGTAGGGAGATGCATGTTAAAAATTACTATGGGCCCGAAAACCATCAGTCACAATGTGGGGATAGTGAGTGGGACACAACTTTATTTTTATTTGGTAAATGACGTTATGCACAGAATGTGTATGGTGTTGGATTTCCTTAACCAAAAAGTGTGGTCCCGACTAGGAAGACCTGCACCTGAATTTGAAGACAAGAGACAGGCTTATCATTGTGCACAGGAGGTGCCATATGCAATTGAGTTGCAAGTGAAGAAGGATGTTACCATTCCTGCATTCAACACACAAGTTACTATAACACTAAAGCACAGAAATGGACAGCAGATGAAGGATGTTGATGCATTTGTGAGCATAAATTAATCCATGAAGCAGCAAGGGCTAGAATGTGAATATACACCATTGGTGGAGATTGGGGATGGGTAGATAACAAAGGGTGTCAAGATAACAAAGGGTGTCAAGAAATTTATTTGGAATAAAACTGTGCATTAGAAATGGAAATACAAACATCACATTACACTGCAGATTTCAACAATTCAGTGATTGGGAACATCCCTGAGAGATATGTAAATGCACAGGGCGTGTGTTGCCAGAGTCACTGGACTCTCAACTTAAAGAGATATTCGAAATTCAGTCTGTGTATCCTTATGATTCCAATGAGACAGTGTGCTGTCACCAGGAGAAATGCATATTATTTGATCTGAGTGAAAATGAAACAGAAAATCAACCTATTGAAATGAAGGTTGATGTTCTGAAATATTTAAAGGCGGCAACTCTGCAAAGAGATACAGCCACACGACTGGAAGAGAGCACAGAGTTTCCTCCATTGGAGGACTTTCCAGAATTCTCAAAAATGATAGAGGAGCAAGTTCTGGCAGCAGATGCATGTGATAATGAAGAGAATAGGATTGAATGAGTTGAGAAAAATATTTATGAAATTTAAAGACGTTTTTGCCAAGGATGCCACATTACCAGATGAATATGGATGGGATCCGGTATTCGCGCGTCAATATCGGTTACAATTGGTGGGTCTGGAATCATTAGCGAAGATAATTAAAAATTTGGAATCCAGAGGAATTATCAGGCCCATTCATAGTACCTCCAACACTCCTATTTTGGGTGTGTTAAATCCAAACGGTCAATGGCGTCTGTGTGCAGACTTGAGAGAATTAAACAAAAGCGTACCAGTGTCTAGATAGCCTCTCCCATTTATTGATCAAGGCCTCGCACAGGTTCATGGGTCAAAAGTGTTTACCACGTTAGACCTTACATCTGGGTACTGGCGTGTGCCATTGGCTGAATACATTCAAAACTTCTTTGCATTCTCACTTGATAAAATGCAATACGCTTGGTCCAGAACACCATTTGGGTATGTTAATAGTGGGAGTGAATTTGGTATATTTTTGAGAAAAGCACTCCCAGATGCGGTAGAAAGGGCAACCATAGTCTATGTAGATGATGTTCTGATTAAAAATGAAAGCCTGAGGAGTCATTTTGATGAGATTAGACATGTGCTTGGCCAATTAAAGAAAGCGGGAGGCAAGGTATCCTTGCAGAAGGGACAGTGGTGTACATTTCTTAGGCCATGATGTGACTTAGTATGGATTAAATCCACAAAAGAAAAAGGTGGAAGCAATACAGAAATTGAAAAATCCTACTAACCTGAAGGGATTGAAAAGTTTACTAAGGATGATGGGATATAACCGGAAATGTATTGAAAATTATGCCGAGATCACGTAACCCTTAACTAAATTAATGAAGCAGAGTACACTCTGGAAATGGGAAAAAGAGCAACCTGAAGCAGTGGAGAGATTGAAAGAGTGTCTCATGAAGGCGCCATGCTTGGCCTACCCTACAAAGAACCAATATTTATTTGTGGAAATAGGGTTCACAGACCAGTGTATGTCAGCTGTGTTAGGTCAGAGGGATGATTTAAATCATAAAACTATCGCTTATGTGAGCAAGGTCTTATCTCAGGTTCAAACTAAATTCAGTGAATGTGAAAAGGCTCTTCTGACCACTTTCTGGGTGTTGCAGTATTTACATCCTATTATTCAGGGAGAAAAAGTGATCACTGAAACTAATCACCAACCTTTGCAATTTCTACAAAGTAAAAGGATTAGATCAGGTAATCTGGCATTGTCTAGGATTACTTCCTGGACATTGGCATCTCAGGGATTCCCTATGGAAGAAAGATATGGGAAGAATAAAAAGAGCCCAATTGCTCACGGGCTAGCTGATCTGCATGATTGTGCAGCTAAATGTGCCTCTGATGAAATAGAAATAGATCCCAGTTTGAATGAATTCGAATAATCACTACACAAAGCTTTTAATTAAAATGTGTGCACAGATTTGCCAACAGTGTATGTAGATGGATGTGTGTGTCATATAGAAATTATACTGAAAAGCAACTGGTGGCATGGATAGGAAATGTATGGATAAGCTGTGAAGACATTCCTAGTATAGGGATGAAAATTGGAGCCTGGAGTAGCCAAATAGCAGAATTAACTGCATTTATAAGGCAATTGTTACCAGAGTTGGAAATACATTCAAAGAAATTATCCTAGTAACTGATTCTGATTATGCACCAAACAGTTTTGTGGAGTATTTAACTGGCTGGAAGATGAAGGGTATGCTCACATATAACAAAAAGCCCATCAAACGTGGGAATATGATCCAAGCTATAGATAAATTAGTGCCAGGGAATGGTTTAATAATACACTGGAGGAAAATGTGTGGGCATTTAAAGACACCAGGAGAGGATAAGGAGGAAAATGATAAGCAGATCAATTAGCCAAGATTCGGGCTGTCACGGGAGAATTATTCCCCATTGAACACCTAATTGGTGAAATACAGGTGGATGCAGTTACACGCTCAGAATCTCCAAAAGAGGTTGAACAGCCTGTGGTACAATGGAGCTATGATAGAGAAGATTAAGACTTGATTGGAGCACAAAAAGAAGATCTAGTGTTAGGTATATTTTACAAGCATTTGGTAGATCCAGAACAAAATCCTCTATCTGAAAACGATTGCAAAGGAAATGAAGTGCTGAGAGTGTTGTTAAAGAACAAAAAGAGAATTAAGCTACAGGATGGTTTGATGATCAGGGAATCTGTAACAGTCCAGATACCGTGGTTGGTGCCTCTGTCATTCAGAGGGCTAATGTTACACCGCACGCATGATGCAATAACTGCAGGACACAGTGGTTCACAAAAAACTTTAGAAATATTGAATGGCTATGCTTACTGGCCGCATATGTCCCAAGATGTGGAATTGTACACCAGGGGGTGTCTGGAATGTGCACAATTTAAACCTGCTTCACCAATACGTGGAGCTCCGTTAATGAAAAGAGTTTTAACCCTTCCATGGTCAGATTTGCAAATCCACTATGTTGGGCATGTAAAAAGATCGGCCAGAGGAAATAAGTATTTGATAACAGTAGTATATCTAATGTCGAAGTGGGTGGAGTGCATTCCTGCACCAGACTGTAGTGCGCAAACATCAGCTACATTATTGGTAAATCACATATTTTCAAGGTTCGGGTTACCCCAAAGGATAGAATCAGGCAGGGGAAGTCATTTTCCTAGTGCCTTGATGAGCAGGGTGTGGCAGATTTTGGGGGTAAAGAGGAAATTGCACATATCCTATAGGCCATTTTCCTCAGGGAATGTAGGGAGTTGCAATAGATCTATAGTAGAGATACTAAAGAAGTTTGTAGCTAAGGCAGGTTCCCGTTGGGAGCTACAATTTCCTTTAGTATTAATGGCCATTAGGTCGACTCCTGCTAAAGCGACAGGCATCAGTCCTCATTAAATATTAGCAGGAAGAAAAATGGTACTACCACAACATTTATTGTACAGGAAACACAAGTAAACACTTGTGAGTGCATCCACAGTACACAAATATGTGGAGGAATTGAGGAAGCACTTGCAACACGCATTTGCATTTGTGCAGTGGAATCTGGAGAGAGCTGCTGAAAGTACAAAGACCTGTTATGATAAAAAAAAAGACATCTTTAAAACGAATATAAAATAGGTGATTAGGTGTACAAATTCCACTTTGGGAAAAACAGGCACACAAATTCTAAATTTCTCCCGGCATGTCAAGGGTCGTTTGTGATTGTAACTACAATATCCCCTGTAGTGTATAAAATTATCAATAAGGAGGGTGAGACGGTGACAGAGCGGTTCGTTCATGTCAAACAAATTAAGCCCTGCCACCCAAAACATGAAGTGAGAAGGCTTCAGTGAGTTGAGACTAATTGAATATATTGAATGCAAAGAAAATAAAACTGACAGTGTAATTAAGGTAATGATTATAAAAGCACAGTAAGTTTGTCTATTGGCAGATACTTTGAACAGAGACTGATTCATAATGGATGTAACCTAATAACATGAGGGCATGTGTAAGGTAGTATACACTTCACCCCATGAGTAATCAAAAATATGGTCTGCTGAGCAAGCAGAAGCAAACAGAAATACCACATGTAACCTTTAAAATGGTGTATTATTTTCATGAAGAGGCGCTGAATCAGACTGAGCTATCATAATATTGTGTAGTAAGCAATGAGATATGGCAAAATGCAATGGAGTTGTAAAATATTGTAGAGGGGTGTGTATTTGGGTTGGAATTATTGTGATGCCAGGTGTAAATGGTGCCTTGTTTTTCTATAATATGTGTTCATTTGCAGGTATTCAAAGTTGCAAATCCAGGGAACCAAGGTGTTTTGAGCATCCAGTTTTTTTTAGGCTTGGTAGTAGAAAAGGGATAGGAAATTGTTTTATGCTACGTACTTAACCTGTTTCTTTTCAATTCACTTAAGATACCACTAATCTATTATCCGGGCAGGGCCAGCTCCTTGAGATGAATGACCATTGGAGACCATGGGAGGAGGCCCCGGAAAGTCCCCGGGCCTCTACTTTCCCTGCTCCTCCTACTCCTGTGGCTGACTCACACCCTGACACAGCCCTTTCTAATCTGAATCTTTCTATTTCCAACTACCTGGACATCCTTGCCTTTGTGCAAATCTTGGTATGTTTCCAACCTCGCTGCCCTGAAAAACAAGTGCAGGGTGGCTGAGAGGAAGTGGGGGGCTTTGGACACATCATCTGACAAACAGGCATGCAGCCTGCTTCAAAGGCAATACATGATTTCTGTCCTGTCCAAGCAGAAAGCACACATTCAAGCCCACATCTCTGAGGCCTCTAACAACATAGCAAAACTCTTTAAAATCTGCAAGAAGCAGGCCTCTCATTTTTCTGCAAAAACTCAGGATATCCTGTCCTCTATCTCCTCTTCCTCTCTCGGACCTCCTGTGGCCATCTCACCCTCTCACCTTTCTCCTCTTTCTCTCTGCCAACACCTGACAAGGTTACTAGACAAGTGTGATCTATGAAAGTGTCATTCAAGCAGGTGCTCTCCTGCTCCTCCAGAACCATCAACAACCATATTGACACCCTGATCCAGCCTTGGCTGATTTCTGTAAACACTCTTTCACCCCTGGAACTTGCCCCTCTCCCCTTAAGCACCCCCTCCTTAAGAAGCCGTCTGCCGATCCTACCTGCCTGGCAAACTATCGCCAAACCTCCATCAACCCTTTCCTGGGAAAACTCTTGGAAAAGCGGCCATCTCCCATCTTACTTTCCACTCTGAATCTGTTGATTTTCTCCATGACCATCAGTCTGGCTTCAGAGCTCCCAGAGGCATGTAAACTGTAAAGATCTGTTCTCTAACCTCGATTCCAGTATTCCTTCTGTCATCTTCCTCGTTGATCTTTCCTCTGCTTTCAACATGGTCAACCACACCATCCTGATCAATCGACTCCATGCCATCCTGGGCATCATGGATCAGTCCTGGAGTGGCTGACCTCCATCCTCTTGGACCACCCCTCTCAAGTCTAACTTGGTCCCTTTCACTCTGCCACCTCTCTCTCTACCTGTCACCCTGGTTTTTCAACCTCTACTTTGGCCCCTTTGGCCCACCTGATCTCTACATTATCCTCTAACTTCCAGTGTTATGCGGATGACACTCAGCTTTTCTTCAGGCTCCCCTCAGCATCCTCTCCTCTCTCGCTCATTCCTAACTGTCTATCTGTGATTCAGGATTGGTGCCTCCATCGATCTCTGTCTTAATGCAGGTAAGATGGAGATCCTTCTCAATGGGACCTCTGCCCCTGGTTTCCCTCTCTCTGGCTGCCCACTGTGAGCCCTCCTCTGTTGCCTTCTTGTGGGGCTAAAAACCTTGGTGTCATATTCGACTCCACTCTCTTTCTCTCCTCATATCTCGGACATCTCCAAGAAGACCCACTACCAGTTGCATCTCCTCAAACAGACTCTTCTCTTTCTCACTTTCCCCCAGAGGTTCACTGTCTCCAGAGCCCTTGTTCTCTCTAGGCTAGACTACTGCAACAGCCTCTTTCTGTCTTCCTCTACACTCCGCTGTGAGAAACCTGGAGGTATCTCACTCACTGGTCCCAGGGATCTTTCATCCAGGTGGCCAGGAAACAGCCATCACTATTGGATCCAGTTTCAGGCGGTGTACCAGTGCGGGAGGATCACCTGAAAAAGGGGTCTTCAAGGAGTGGAAGTTGGACACTAAAGGGTGAGATGCAGTATCCCCTTCCTTATGAGACCTTTTCCCCATCCTGCCCAGTAGGATATCTAGAAACTCTAACCCTCCTTTTCGAACACAAACCCTTTCTCAGCGACAACGGACTAATACCAGAGCCATTTACCTGACATGTCCCAACACGAGGGTCAGGCAGAGTCAGGCAATTGCTGACAACTACAAACACCCGACTGCCCTTTCCCTTCCCCATAGGGTTTAAAGGCAGAGCACGGGAGCACACTCTGAGCAAAGCCGAACACACGAGGAAGCAGCTATTCGAGAACGGCAGTTCAAATGGAGGAGAAAGGCAGCGAGACCTGAAAGGACGTCAAGGAGGGAGTTGCTTTTGCCCTTTTCAACCCAGACCGGCAAAGCTTCCGACAAAAGAAACATAAGGCTCTGAATCACAGCTGGCAAATGGTGTGATGGATGTCAGTGGTACATGGAACCCTCCCGCACTGATGGCCAGGGTGGGGAGAAGTGGTGGCAATCGTTGTACCATCCTTGAGCACAGCTGGTGAGTCGGAAGAACCTGATAGTGGGCTGGATGCTGTTAGCCTCAAGGTTGCAGTGGCAACATTACAAAGATTAATAGACAGATGTCTTTTGTGAAAAAACTTGGTACCAGATGAAGAGTGGTCCGGCAACAAGTGGGCGCTCATTCAAAGGTCTCTGGCTGGTACCCTTCGCCTGAACAAAGAGACTGTGTTGAACTAAAAGAGTATTGAAACTGATTTAAACTACAAGTACCAAGTGGCAATAGGGAAGGTCTGCATGAGGTGTGAAGGTGGTCATACAAGGGTCAAGCCAGACCCCCTGCACGATCAAAAGTCCTTGATACATTGCAGAAGTTTTGATGATTGTGAAGTTGTGAACCCGACTGAGGGAATTGTGAAATAGGTTTTTGTGCCCAGCTGAGGGGAATGCCGTGCAAGCTATGATTTTGTGAAGCAATCACGCGGTATAGGTTAACTGAGTGATGTGATCACCCTTCAGAATTCTTTGTTTAAAATTGGCAAGTGCTTTGGAAGGTCTGAGCCCGGATGAGAGTGAACTTACTAAAACTAGATGATTGTTTACAAAGACATTGAGACTGTTGAATTTTACAAATAAGGATATTGTGATTGAAAGGCGGTAGTTAACCAAACTGAGGGACATTAAGAGAAAAGCGAAGGGAAGTGAACCCCACATTGTGAAGGAGCTAAATGAACTACATTGTGACAAGTATGAACTCAACTGAGGGATGTCCACAGTGAGCGGTTGGCCTGAGCCCGGCTGAGGGAGGTTAACAACTGAGAGAGGGATCAAAGGGTGAAGGGTAATCACCCGATGTGTAGATTAGCAGAAGGAACTTTAGTTTTGTTGTTTTTGGCAAATCAGGCCCTCTGAAGCAAGAGACTTTGCATGAGAAGAGACATGGGTACATAAAATCAGGCCCTCTGAAGCAAGAGACTTTGCATGAGAAGAGACATGGGTACATAAGGCCCTGCTATAGAGAAAAGGAACTGTAAGCTCATGCCATAGAAGCCCAGGGGTGTGCTGTGCTCAAGAGTCCCACCTTGTCCCATGCTAAAAACGTGGGGAGGGAGACCCTGGCCATAACATCCTGGCCTATCATTTTGTAAACACTTTTTATCTTTTCTTGTGAACATTATCCCACACTATTTGTATCATAGCGGAAAGGATTGGCAATAGGTTTTCTTAGTATAGGCCCTTTTTATTTCACTAGACTCTACTAGCGCTGCATTATTATTATTTGATGGTCGTAGGTTACTCCCATCTTAGATTTAGGTTTAGATTAGGCATTTATCTCACCCATTTTACCATTTAATAAACACGCTTGGATTGTGATCACTTGTGTCTGTTTTACTTTGATGAACACAATTACAATTGAATAGGTCCGGATAAGGATGTGCTCAAAAACACTCATACAACCTATTTCCCTCTGCATATAGAAAAGAAAGACTCACTCAGTCTACTTCTGAGAAAAGATTTGTTTGTTAATCTTTTTCAATTTTTATAAATTGGTATAAAATGAACATTTCTTTCAATAATATGACATCACAGAATGTCTCAACCAAAAAACGTACAGACTAAAGGATTTACAACACATAGAGCCAAATGTTTTCTGGCATAAGAGTCCATTTTTGTGTGTAAGACAAACTTCCTCACAGTTGTTGTTTGTCACAACAATTCACATAATACAATATATAACAAAAACACTTTCACATAGTAACAACAAAACAAAGATTGTGAAAAGCAATCGTTCTATTTGGTCGTGAGCAGTGGCGATGCACTGTGGTTAGGGGTGCGTCTACACCAGGGTGTTTCAACCATTTAGGAGAGCCTATTTAGCCCAATCTTGTACACGGTCTTCATCAGGATGAAATGCTGTACGTTATGTAGTGCGTTCTGCAGGGGAAAAGGGAGAGTCTTATCAGGAGAGTGCGGGAGCACCTATAACTATAGGAAGATTTAATCATGTACTGTGTGGTCTCTACATTTTGCATAATAGAGCACAGCTAACCTGTGGGTAATTATTTCCACGGGGACTATTTTCTAGGAACTGCTAAGCGTAGTGAGGATCTCATTGTGGTCCTGTTACAAAAAACAGGGAAAGGGCACCCAGTACTGATTAACGGAGTCCTTGAGATGCATGTGACAAATCACAGTTGCAGAGAAAATACCATCCGCGATATGCGTGGTGGTGGAATCTTACCTCTGTAGTCGGGGCTTGTAAACCTGTGGTTACTGATGTTTACAATTTCAGGATTTAATCTAGAAAAGGAGAGAAGAGGGGAATGGACGGCATATCAGAGCTGTGGCAACACATATGGGTCGTCAAGAAATCTCTGACTGCACGCGTGAGCCTGGCGCGAGCATACATGTGTGGATGTTCGAACAAGGATGAGCGGGACAAGTGTGTTCCTCGCTCGAGAGGTGCTGAATCACTCCGCGGCTCGATGGGGGCCTAGCAGCATAGCGTTGGTAACGCTGCTGCTACGGACCCGGATTATTTATATGGCAGCCATTTTGAGTCGTTTGGACGGGAACGGTTGGATTACATTGCGTCCCTTGGGCCAACGTTGGATTTAATCAATTTACAGTGTACCCCATAGTGTAAGGAATCCAAAAAGGTAATTTAGAGGTAAAAGTATAACAAATGGTTACCATGGTAACCATAGGAGTCACAGAAAGGAATGACGTATGCACCACCACTGCAGCAGTTAAATTGAGACAGAGCGGGGGAATGCATAAAATAATGCCAGAGTGAAATTCTGTTAGTTAAGGTGCACAAACTCGCTAAATGTTGGTTTTAAAAGAGACAGTGCATGTGTGTACATGTCTCCACGATGTAGAAATTACATGCATTCTGAATTTACAGTTGTTGACATCCACATACATGAATGAAAAACATGCGAGAACAGCTGTTACGTCATGACATCACATATCCACAATGTCCTGAGAGAAGAAATACATGTTGTTAGTGCAATCATTCACAATATGTATTTTGACAAACAACATTTTGTGCAAGATAAATGAACAAGCAGTGGGGGCCCCCCTGCGATCCATGCTGAGGGCTCCCCAACTAAGCAACAAATCATGGGTTGTGTCACACTCTGGGCCGGCTTAGATTATCATGCTTGCACAATACGCACAAATGTGCTGCTGAACCGGTAAACCGTGCACTGTACTAAGAGAAAGATATAAATAAGTGTTTTCATGCAATATACAGCACACTTTCTGAGAATAATTGGCTAAAAAGCCAGAGTGTTTGCAATTGTTTTTTAGGGTAACACCAATCCAATACACTCAGGTCACCAACACTGCACATGAATATTAATGCTTTCTTTTAAAAATGCCATGCCACATTGAAAACATGTCCCACTGGCTGCACAATGTAGACCAGTGTAGACACGTAATAACACTACAGTAAAGCATGCCAGGTCACATTTAGACATACCTAGACTGGTAGCACCATAACACTCATCAGGAAGAGAGCAAACATTCAAGCCCAGGTCTCTGCAGCCTCTAACAACACAGCCAAACTCTTTAAAATCTGCAAGGAGCTGGTCAATCCTGTTGCAGTCTTTATCTCTCCTGTGCCCTCGCAGGCCCTCTGTATGGCTCTGCCACTAATTCTGTGCTAAAACTCAGGACATCCTGTCACCTATCTCCTCTTCCTCTTCCGCTTCCTCTTCCTCTACCCTCTTCCTCACCCTCTTCCTTTCTCTGCCCCCCTTTGGCCATCTCTACCTCTCCTCCTCCTTTCTCCTCTTTTTCTCTCACAACACCTGACGAGGTCTCTAGACAAGTCTGATCTATGAAAGTGTGGTCCAAACATGTGCTCCCCTGCTCCTCCAGAACCATCAAGGACCATATTGACACCTTCACTAGAGGCTTAGCCGATTTCTGTAATCACTCTTTCACCATTGGAATGTTCCCCTCTCTCCTTAAGCACTCACTTGTGCATACACTCTTCAATAAGCCACCTGCCGATCCTACCTGCCAAGAAAACTATCACCCAATTCCCATCACCCCTTTCCTGGGCAAACTCTGGAAAGGCTGGCCATCTCCCAGCTTAATCTCCACACTGAATCTGTTGTCTACATTACCATCAGTCTGGCTCCAGAGCTGCCAGAGGCACGGAAACTGCTCTCCTGAACACCCGTGAAGATCTGCTCTCTTACCTTGATTCCAGCATTCCTCCCTGCCCTTCTCAGGCAGAGTGCCTCATACATGAGTACTGCCTCATACACAAGTGCAGGGACGAGGAGGAATAGGTCTAGGAGTAATGGCGATTACCATTAAGTAATCAAGGCATTAAACACAAGTAGTGGCATAACACCATTGACTTTACAGGGCTTCAGCACTCCCTGCAGACACCCCCCTGAAATGTTGGGCTGTGTTGACTCAACCTGGCTGACCTTCAGAGCAGTTGCCGGACAGAATAGGACACAGATGTTAAACGGCACCTGGGTTTCATTGTTAACAAGAGCTCAGCAATTACTAACGTAAAGCATTTCACTGTTAGTACCTGCATTCAAATGCCAATTTTTTTAGGCAATTTAAATTGTGATGTGGGTTTAGTACTTGCATGCCAAGGGAGTGATTGGAAGGGTAGAGAGGGAAGAGGAGACTGTTCATTCTCACAGCAGTCCAAATGTGGGTGCTTTCAGACTTAAAGGAGAGAGTCAACTGCTAGTAACATTGAAGCTGCACTAGAATAGTCTCATCAAAATGTGTAAAGAAGTTAGATGCCCCCACACAAATCAGTGTGCCCCTCACCCACCACCCATGAAGTTAGTGCAAGTCCCAACATTTGAAGGATTAGCCCCCCGAAATGTAGGTTTTGTTGTGTCCCTGAACACAAGCATGCACACCATTCACCATATACACACATGCACACCCAGTAATCCATACATTTAAGTGTGTACTCTTCCACCATACAGGCACACCCAAGCAGCCATCCATACATTTAGGTGTGCACCCTTTTTTTGATACAGGCTCTCCCAAGCAGCGACCCGTACATTTAAATGTGCTGCCTTTCACCATAGAAATACACACATCCAGACTCCCACCCGTACATTTAAGTGTGCACACTTTCACCGTACACGCACCCAAGCAAACCCAGCCACCCATAAATTTGTGTGCACCCTTTCACCATACACTCACACAGGCAGCCACCTACGCATTTAAGTGTACACCCTTTCAAAATACACTCACACATGCACACGTCATGAAGTTGAGGGGAGCCCTACTACTTCAAAAAGAAATTGGGCCTCATATACGTACTTTTCAAGTTAGCTTAATAAAGTAGATCATTGTTAAAAGCCAGGCATGGGGGTGAGGAGGTGAAATGATGAGAGGGCACGTAAGTCATGAGTATTTGCACATGATGTGGCAAGAGCATTTGCAATCCTGGAAACTGGTGCAGTTATCCTCACCTGATTGTGGTTGCTTTTTAGGGTACCAGTAAAGGACATATGTGGGTGGACAGCATAACTTTTTTTCAGAGGGAGGACACAACCCTTAGTTTTTTTTTTTGAGGTTGGCAAGTCCTAACCTGTTGATAGGAAGGTATTTGCAAGTAATCACTTTTATGAATAATGATAATGATGGGTAGTCATTTGTACATAGTCACTTTGGGAATAACTAAAATGATGTGTGGAGTCCTGCGTTTCTAACAAACTTTAATCTGCTCACCTATGCATTTACTATTGTATATTTTAAGATTATACTCTTATAGTCTAATTAGTTTAAGATACTCATTTCTGTTAGATCTAACACATTTTCATATTTTAATTTGCTGAGGAATTTTAACATTCATTACTTTTTCAAAAATGTACAGATGATTAAGTAGTCTATTAATGTAATATGTGAATCTTTTATGATGGTTTCTGCCAAAATAAACTGATTGATTGATTGAGTGATTTAACTAACACATCCTAAGAGGAAGCACATCTAGAAGAAGGCCTTTCATAGTAGCTTGTAGACAGTCATGGCTAAAGATTTGTAATACTGGAAGTAAAGCAGCATTAATCAAGCTTCTGTTTCTGGGACTACAAGTCAGAGGGCGACTAGCAGACTCAATCACTCCAGTCCCAACATTGACCCCTTTATGTCTGTTCCTCTCTAATTCAGATGAGGGGCTTTCTTCTCATATTTATGGATGAAAGAAAACATGTTCAGGATGCCTGGGCTCAGGAAGTTGTATTAAATTGTTTAGCAGGGACATGATTGTGTTCACAAAGGGGAAAGAGACTTTCCTGTTAAAGAATGCAAACTGTGTATGTCAGTTGATGGACCCGGAGCAGTTCTTCTACATTCTGTTGCAGGTAAAGAAGCAATCCCGGCATTACAGTACTCATCTGGATATCAAATGGCTTAACATCTTCCTCACATACAAACTCATTCTCATTCAAACTCCCCAGTTGGTCAAGTGTTCTATTCATCAGGCACACTGGCTCAAATCCTGCACATCCTACATATCTGCACATTCATACGGGAAGAACCCACTAACACTACCTGATTTTGCAGTGAATGAAAAGATATGTCAGTTCTGGGTTTTAACCTTAAACTTTTCAACTGCCCCTTGAGCATTAAACAAACTATTAGTCCCATGAATAGGGCTTCTACACCAGGAGGATATAGTCATACACACATACTTGGATGATTGTTTGGGGCATGGTCCACCTTTCAAGAATGTACTATTTGTTTAAATGACAAGCTTTTTGGATTGGAGTTTACAGGGTACAGTGATAAATCAATCATAGACGTTCTTGATTTGACTATTTATATTCATGAGGGCAAAATAGACAGCAAAACATTTAGGAACACCACAGAGGTCAACTCCACTCTTTGTGCCTCCAGCTGTTATAAAAAATCAACTATTCGCAATATACCGACTGCAGAATTCTTCCAGGGTCGCAGAAATTGCAGTCTGACTAAAGACTTTGAGTCCGAATGTGACTTGTTAAGCGAGAGATTTAAAGCAAGAGGATACAATGAGGATTGTATTTCCGCAGTATGTAATAAGATCAAAAAGATGAACAGAAATGAAATGCTAATATCTAAACCGCAGAAAGAGACTAAAGAGTTCAATCAGGTCAGTTTAGTGACCACATTGTCTGTGGATAGCAAATTGCTATTTAAAATTGTGAATACCCACTGACATCTTTTAAGGATGGATCAGGACTTAATTGAGTATATAGACAAGAAACACACATTGATATACAACCAAGCCAACACTATTAGAAACCAATTGAGACCTTCCTTCCTTAAACCAGTGAATCCTCAAACTTCAGGGGCATGCTAATGGATGCATCCACGCACATATGGGTTTTACAAATGTAGTTATTGCAGCATGTGCAAGTATGCACATACAGATACCCAAAAATATATACATCATGATGGCACAGAAATACATATTCCAGACGATATAAATTGCAGAACCAAATATGTGGTATATGTGATCATTTGTGTATGCAGCAAGATCTATTTGGGTAGTACAATCAGAAAAATAATGATTCTTATACGTGAGCATATGGACAGTTTAAGCACACAAGTCTGTAGCTTACCTTTGCCAAATCATTGGCAAGAACATGTCATTGCCACTAATCAAAGGGCCAGTCCTTCCTCATCCCCAGGGTCCCATTGGACCCAGTCCTGGCGCCTCTGGCGCCAGGCTCATGTAAAGGGGTGCTCTGAACACTCTATGCCAAGGGCGTGTGCAGCTGGGCCAGGCATGGCCATAGAACAGAACTGGAAGGCACATGCTACAGTCCCAAAGAAGGGCAAGGTGGAGTCAGTAGGTGGGGCTAAATGGAGGGGTCTGAGCCAGCGTATATAAGGCCAGCCCATCCACGTGCCTTCCATTCACGCTATTCTGTTTTCAGCAGCGTAGGCTCTCCGCAGTGCTTACCTGCGCATCACTGCACTCCTGCAGCCCCATCCTGAAGATATTCCTGAGAGCACTCTTTACCTGCAGTCTACCGCTACATCGCTGTGCACGCCATTCACCCCAACTTCTCCATCGCCGAGGGGGCTCCTTACCTGCTGCCAGCCACTACACCGCTGAGCGCGCTCCTTAACTTCTGCCAGCCGCTGCATCGCTGGGCGCGCATCTTACCTGCTGCCCACCGCTACATCGCTGAGAGCGTTTCTTACCTGCAACTCATCGCGCCCGGAGTTGGACTCTTCCTCTTACCTGCATTCCATCACGCTGGGAGACAAAGTCTTCTTTCTCATGGGCATTCCATCATGGTCAGAGTCGGAGTCTCCATCCTGCATACGCAAATCTTCATCAAGAATCCAGACACCATTTTTCATAGTCGGCCTGCACCTGTAAAGAAATAAGAACACAACAGGTTAGAACTCATATGCATATCGAAAGCACGGCCGCATCATACAAAAGACTAGAGTTTCCTATAAAGACCAACTCACCTGTCACTGTTGAAACTCCATCAGCCTCCAAAGTCTTCTGGACACTCTTCGGTCCCGATTTACTTCTCCGTACCTATGGAAATGGAATGAGACATTGCAAGAATAATTATTAGACGAAATACAGACAGTCTAATCGAACAATAGTCATAACAAAAGACTTACCTTCTAAGTGGATTGGTCGCATTTGGTCTGGATCAACACTCCCACAGATCAGTGAAGCAACTTGGTCCATTCTACGTGCCCCTTCTAGGATAAGCAGGACGGATAGCTCGACATTACAAAACTACAGGTGAGCTTATATGGGAAAGCGCTTGCACACCGTATTTTGGCATGGCATGAAAGGGTTGGGGGAAGTCACGATATCGCCACTCCATTTTCATTGCCTTACCTCTTCACTCAGGGGCAACACCCATCTCCAGAGCCACAGGTCCAACCACTATCTGGAGGGGAAGGTGATTCCGAGGAGTCAAGTCAAGGGAGGGGTCCAACCGTGCCACAACAACCCTGCGGAGACCAGGTGAGCGTAACAGAACACAAAGCCTCTCCAAATTTCTGCCTGAGCATTATGGAAACTTCTGAAACCGACCAGTTAGTCCATCTATTGGGAGAGCTACGGGCCGTTGTGTATGCCACAAGACAGGAGACTAGCCACCTGAGGAGAGACCTTATTGTAGACTGAGAACAAACAGATGACCTGGCAAGACAAATACTTCAGGCACACGCCGGATAAGTCCTGTTACCTGGAATTACACCAACTCCGTTGCCGAAGCACTCACCACCAGTACAGGTGGGACTCCCAGGGGCGGTTCCACTTGCTCCACCCAAACGCTTTTATGGCAACCCGAACAAGTATGCTGTGTTCATGAATCAGTGCCACCTACACTTTTTGTGTCGACCAGGATCCTTCCCTAATGACAGTGCTAGGGTGGCCTTTGTTCTTTCTTATTTGGGAGGATGCGCAGCTGATTGGTCTATACCATTAGTGGCTCAGGATGATCAATACTTCAGAACTTTGCAGAATTCCAATGGGAATTTGAAAAACTGTTCCCCAGACACACTCAACGACAAGCATTAGACAACAAACTACTGTCTCTGAGGCAAGGAAACCACGACTTATTGACTTATATTGCCATCTTCAACTGCCTCGTAGCAAAGACCAACGGGCTGGAGGAGAAAAGGACCACAATGTTTTACTGGGGGCTTCGTGGTGAGTTAAAGGACATACTAGCCCAAGTTGTTAACCCACCCGAATGCTGTGCAGACTATATCAACCTAACTGTGCAGTTAGATCACCGGTTACAAGACCGAAAAATGGACATCACAAGAGCTGAAGGGCGATCAGTCTACATAAGGCCTCGGGACACTCAGGCCAGGGGTCATGAAACTAGGGGGATTACGGGCTTCCATTTCTAAGGCTGAAAGAGAAAAAAGAAGAGAACAGCGGCTTTGTTTATATTGCAGAAAAATGAGACATTTCTTATGGGATTGCCTTACAAAACCCCCCAAGAAGGTGGTAGGTGCCACAGACAATGACAACAAAGACAAGGAACAGGAGTCAGAATACTCGGACTCCCGGCAAGTGTAGAGGTCCACTTGTTGAGCGGAATCAAGAAAGTTGTAACTACTTCTCACCTGGTCATTCCAGTATTAATAGCCCACCCCCAACAACCATTGAGAGTTCATGCTCTAGGAGCCTACATCGATAGTGGTGCAGTGGGAAATTACATCGATCAGGGGTTGGCTGCATGGATAGGCCTTCCGATTCAGCAAAAACCACACTCGGAAAATGTCACTGAAGTGGATGGCTCTCATCTGTCTTTGGGGCCAGTAACTCAACACACCGACGAGGTAACGCTGACATGTCAGGATGGTCACCGGAAAGCATTTTGTTTGATCTCAAAGGGGCCCCCCAGTTCCAAATGATTCTAGGAATGCCATGGCTGGAAACCCATAACCCAAGGATTGACTGGCGCACCAGAAAGCTGACCTTTCCCCGAGAATGCACCAAGAGCTGCTACCTTAAGGATGTGAGGAGATTACAACACAAGGAGAAACCCATCCTGGGAATGTCGGGCTCATTGCCTTCCGAATATCAAGACTTTCTGGATGTGTTCCAAAAGGAACAAGCCAATACCCTACCACCACACAGAACTTACGATTGCCAAATCGATCTGGTCCCTGGGGCACAAGTTCTCTGCAGCAGAATCTATGCTCTGACTGAGCAGGAAAATCAGCATCTATGAACATATCTTGATCAGTAGCTAGCTAATGGGTTCATCCGCCCATCCAAGTCTCCAGCCTCCTCAGCTCTCTTCTTCATACCAAAGAAAGATGGGGACCTCAGGACATACAACGATTATAGGGCGTTAAACCAGATTACTGTAAAAAATAGGTATCCTCTACCACTCATTCCTGAACGACTCGACCAGGTAAAGAATGCTAAAATCTATACAAAGTTAGATCTATGAGGAGCTCACCACCTGGTCAGAGTGAAAAAAGGCAACGAGTGGAAGACAGCATTCCAAACCAAACATGGGCTTTTCGAGTACCAAGTTATGCCCTTCAGGCTATGCAATGCACCAGCCGCATTCCAGTTCTTTATTAACAACGTACTCCACAAACTGCTAGACGTCTGTGTCCTTGTTTATATCGACGATATCCTAATTTATTTGGCATCCAAGGAGGAGCACGTGGGCCATGTAAGAGCCATTTTGGAAAAGCTCCGTAAGAACCAATTATTCGCCAAACTAGAAACATGTTTTTTCCACGTTACAGAAGTCGAGTTCTTCGGCTTTATGCTTACCCCACAAGGGGTACACATGGATACTCGTGAAGTGGAAGAAATTCTTCAATGGCCATCCCCGACATCAATGAAAGGGGTGGAGAGCGTACTCGGGTTTTCCAATTTCTATCGGCGGTTTATTCCGGGATTTTCGCAAATCGTCCACCCTATCACCTCTTTGCTAAGAAAGAATAAAAAGTTTTCTTGGATCCCTGATACTGAAAAGGCATTCCAGGAATTGAAATCGGCTTTCACTTTGGCCCCTGTTCTCCGGCATCCTCGACCCGATCAACCTTATGTGGTTGAGACCGACGCCTCCAATGTGGCAATGGGGGCGGTGTTATCAAAGAGAGACCCAGACACCGGACAGTAACATCCTATAGCATTTCGGTCCCGCAAGTTTACAACACCTGAAACGAACTATGCTATAACCGTCAAAGAACTATTGGCAATCAAAGGAGCCCTTAAAAACTGGAGACATTACATCCTGGGGGCTAGGCATACTGTCACCGTTATCAAGGACCATCGCAACTTGCAGTTTTTAAAGACAGCCAAGGCCCAATCATCTCGTCAGCTTCGCTGGGCTCTGTTCTTCGCAGAGTATGATTTCATAATCACGTACTGACCTGGAGTGCGGAACGGAAAAGCTGACGCTCTGTCACGAATGGGCGATAACCAGGATGCATTTAAACCATCACAACCAGCACCCATTATTCCGGATGAACAAATTGAGATCCAGATTGCAGTATCCACCTGTTGGGAAGAATTAAATACGGACCTCCAATCGCAAATGGATCAAACCACCCAACAAGAATGGTTGAATAAGGGAGATCAGTACTCTTTCATGGACAACTTACCCTATTTTCATGGGAGACTATACATTTAGGATAAAGAAATTCAAAACAAGATCATCGGCAACTACCACAACTCAAAAGTGGAGGGAAACCCCGGGATTACTAAAACACGGGCCAAGATCAGGAAGAATTATTGGTGGCCAACTTTGAGAAAGGATGTGGCCCAATTCATTGCGACCTGCAGAGTCTGCACACAGCAAAAATCTCAAAAGACCAGCCCCGCAGGATTATTACGTCCCCTAAGCATACCACTGGTTCCTTGGCATACCTTGTCCATGGACTTCATCACAGACTTACCCGCTTGCGACAGCTTCAACACCAGTTTAGTAGTGGTGGACTTATTCTCTAAAATGGCACACTTTATTCCACTAAAAGGACTTCCTACTGCTGAAATCCTGCCCACCGTGTTCCTAGAACAAGTAGTCAAATTGCATGGCTTCCCCTCAGTACTGATCTCTGATCGGGACACACAATTTGTCTCAGCCTTCTGGAGGAGTTGCTGCAAGATAGCGCAAATTGACCTCCGCCTTTCTACCATTCACCACCCCAGACCGATGGTCAAACCGGAAGGACTAACCAGACGCTGGAGCAGTACCTGAGGTGCATGCTGCAACGGACCGACGGATCCTGGAAAGATGTTCTTTGGCTAACGGAATTTGCTTATAATAACTCTATCCACACTAGCACGGGACAAACCCCATTCTACATCATGAATGGTCGGCACCCGCAGACATCGTCCTTTGATCGACTTGATGAGCTAGAAATGCCAGCAATTACCTCTCTACATAAGACTATTACTCAAACCCTCAAGGATGCAACCAAGAGCTTAACTAAAGCCAAAGAACAACAAAAGAAGTGGGCTTACCGGCATAGAAGGGAAGCTCCACACTACCAAATCGGAGATAAAGTATGGCTAGCGGCCAGAAATATCCCGCTAAAAGGACCTTGTGTCTTCCGCCCCAGGTATCATGGGCCCTATCCCATCAAAGCCATCATCAACCAAACCACAGTAAAGCTAGAGCTACTTGACAATATGCGAAGCTACCCTGTATTTCACATTTCACTCTTAAAGCCTATGAAGCCTGAGACGAGAATTACACAACCACCGGAATCTGAAATTATCGAAGGGGAACCTGAGTATGAGGTTAAGGACATCTTGGACTCTAAAATGGTGCGGTCAAAACTTTACTACTTAATCGACTGGAAGGGTTATGGACCTCAAGGTAGCACTTGGGAGCCTGTGGAGTTTATGTGCCTCGACTAATCAGGCGGTTTCATCGCAATAATCACACCAAGCCTGGACCAGGGAGAAGATCGCCCATGAGAGGGGACTTGCGGGGGAGGGCTGTCATGGCCACTAATCAAAGGGCCAGTCCTTCTTCATCCCCAGGTTCCCATTGGACCAAGTCCTGCCGCCTCTGGCGCCAGGCTCATGTAAAAGTGTGCTCTGCAAAATTTATGCCAAGGGCATATGCAGCTGGGCCGGGCGTGGCCATAGAACAGAACTAGAAGGCATGTGGTACAGTCCCAAAGAAGGGCAAGGTGGAGTCAGTAGGCAGGGCTAATGGGAGGGGCCTGAGCCAGCCTCTATAAGGCCAGCCCATTCACGTGCCTTTGCTTCGTGTTATTCTGCTTTGAGCAGCGTAATGCTCTCCGATGTGCTTACCTGTGTATCACTGGATTCCTGCAGCCCCACCCTGAAGATATTCCTGAGATCGCTCCTTACCTGCAGTCTACCGCTACATCGCTGTGCATGCCATTGACCCCAACTTTTCCATCGCTGAGGGCGCTCCTCACCTTTTGCCAGCCACTACATCGCTGAGCGCGATTCTAACCTGCTGCCCGCCGCTACATCGCTGGGCGGGCATCTCACCTGCTGCTCGTCACTACATCGCTGGGCGCGCATCTTACCTGCTGTCCGCTGCTACATCGCTGAGAGCGCTTCTTACCTGCAACTCATCACGGCCAGAGTTGAACTCTTCCTCTTACCTGCATTCCATCACGCTGGGAGCTGAAATAGTCTTTCTTACCGGCATTCAATCACGGTCAGAGTCGGAGACGCCATCCTGCAACCGTAAATCTTCATCAAGAACCGGGACGCCATTCTTCATAGTCAGCCTCCACCTACAAAGAAATAAGAACACAATAGGTTATAACTCATATGCATATCGAACGCACGGCCGCATCATACAAAAGACTAGAGTTTCCTATAAAGAGCAACTCACCTGTCACTGTTGAAACTCCATCAGCCTCTAAAGTCTTCCGGACACTCTTCCGTCCCGATTTACTTCTCCGTACCTATGGAAATGGAATGAGACATTGCAAGAATAATTATTAGACGAAATACAGACAGTCTAATCGAACAATAGTCATAACAAAAAACTTACCTTCTAAGTGGATTGGTCACAGCTGGTCTGGATCAAAACTCCCATGGACCAGTGAAGCAACTTGGTCTATTCTACGCACCCCTGCTACGATAAGCAGGATGGATAGCTCGACATTATAAAACTACAGGTGAGCTTATGTGGGAAAGCGCTTGCACACTGTATTTTGGCATGAAAGGGTTGGGGGATGTCACGATATACACACTCCATTTTCATTGCCTCTCCTCTTCACTCAGGGGCAACACCCATCTCCCGAGCCGCAGGTCCAACCACTATCTGGAGGGGAAGGTGATTCCGAGGAGTCAAGTCAAGGGAGGGCTCCAACCGTGCCCCAACGCCCCCACGGAGACCAGGTAAGCGTAAGAGAACATCATCAAATAAGTAACAAAGTTGACACCTGTTTCATTGGGATAAGCAGAGTACAAGTTGGTACACATGGTGTACACCAAAAACTGATGTTGAGACGGTCAGAATCTAAGATGATTTGTAAATTATGTTGTGTCACAAATGGCTTAAATTGTGAACATGAAATGTATCGTTTTTTTATAAGAAGAATGTATAGGACTAGTGTATGTAGTATTGAAGTACACTGTGTATACCAAGTTCAAAAAGGACGGATAAATGTTATCATTACTTTAAATTATCTTGCATAAAACACAGACTGAGAACAGTTGCTCACCACATTGTGGTTGATTAAATGGGCTTCTCCAATTGTCAGTCTAGAAAAATGGATACCTCTCATGATTGACGGCAAACGTATTTTGGTGGCCGTGCGCCAACCGTCTCATGCACGATATGATAGACATATAGGTTTCCGAGTTTACCAATGAACGACCATTTTAATGTAAAAAAGGATCGCCATTTTGTTTTCTAACAATTGCTCATTGCTTTCTGTTCTTATTGCTTTGCAGCACATTTTCTGCTTACACTGCTCGACTGTTAAACATTGTTGTCTGAACGTGAAAGGACAAGGCCGCAGGGACGCGAGGCTAACAAGAATTTGTTGAAACACAACGTAGGTAGCGCCAGGAAGGAATGCCCGTCTCCCTCCCGAATGTAGCCTTGAAGCAGAGCTGCAGGGCATTTAATAATTTCACAGCTGCCAGCCAGTCTCGTTATATGGTAGAATATGCTAGAATAAAGCAGCTAAAAGCTTGAATTATGCTCTTCTTACGGCCCCCCATTTACTGAGCCCTGTAGAGCGTGTCGGCTCCCAGGACACGAATAGCACCTCATAGATAGCAAGGTCTGGAATGTGACTCTTCCCCCGTATGTAGCTTGCTTCCAAGAACAGAAGCACTGTGTTCTGTTCAACAACTAAAAGATGCCTCCGCACTTGCAAATTACATATTGTTACTAGAATAGATATTTGAATGTGTCATAATTGTCGAACGTGTCCATCATCACACCGAGTTCAAAGAAACCCAATGAAGGAGGGTGTTAAACATGTCATAGCTGATTGTATGATATGCATTTTATATATATGTAACTGATGTACGTAATTCGCTCTCTTCCGTCCCTCGAGGTCTAGAGATATACGTTGCGGGGCGTGAGACCGAGTTGGCCAACTGAGACTATTTGCTTTGCAATAAACCCTAGCTTTTGGAATACAACCTCGTGTCTGGCGTATCTATCGCGTGTGGTGGCCTTCCATAGACAGAAGGGACCCCTAGGGGCCTCTTTCACAATGTTCAGTTCATGATTTGAACACTAGATGAATTGTAACTTTAAAAAATTGATCGAGTGCAGATGTCACTCATATGAACATTGGTGTGTGATACAATTGAAAACAGAATTGATAATGGATTGCCATTAGTTTTCCCTTCAATCAGACATTTGAGAGTATTATGAAAATATTTGAACAAGCGAAAGGTTGGACAAATTAATTCAGGAAATAAGTGAAGTTATCCTTTGTTGATAATGCAAATTCCTATCGATTTAAATTATCTTATTGCTGGACACATTTAGATCATATACTAATTTTGAGTCAGACTAGTACAAACTCACGTAGCCCATGCCATATGAGAACAAGGTATATACAAATAATTATATTTGATCATCTAATTTGAAAACGATCTGAAATAGCCTATTACTGGACGCACTGAGAGAACATACTAATTAAGAGTAAAACTAGCCCAAACTATACAGTTGAATGTTGTGAAATGGGGACAGACATACACACATCATGCCGTGTTAGATCCAGGTGAATTGTAACTGATGAGGTTAATACAAATTATGAGAAATATTAGTTAAAAAAATCTAATTGACACTAACACTAAATATGAGAAAGAATAATTCACAAAACAAAAAATACCTTTTGTGTTTTGGTTTTTGTTACCCTGAAAGAACGAGAAAATATTGTGGCTTAGTACCACAAAGGAAATACACCAATCATGAGCTAGAAAGATTCACAGATCTTTTATTACTGTGCAGTTTTACAAAGAAACACAGATAGTTATCTGGCTCTCAACGCCCTGCAATGTGTATCAGACCGACAGAGGGAGGTGAGAGAGTGCTGGACGTCTAAACATTCGTACTTTTATACAATTTCGAGTAATATTGTCCAGCCTCTCTTCACGTTAATAATTCGTGGTCTAGAGTTTATGCCTAGTTCACACACAGATCATACAATATTATTAAAAGGATTACATAAGTTTGCATTTCCATAGAGATACAATGACGATGTATGTTCTCAAATCCTCCAGTAAATCTTGTTCTATATTCCTACACAATGTAGTTCGGCCTGTGTCTACGCTCGAGGTTTGTTCTACATTGTCCCCAATGCATATTCACGGATGAGTCTTGTGAGCACAGACAACACTTAAACAACAGTTCAATTGCAGTGCAAGGCCTCATTGCATAGTCTAAACAGTCGGCTCTCGGACAGCCTAAACATTAACAGAACTCAAATGTCAGGAAGCCTAGTTGCAAGTTGAAAACATAGTCCACAATTTTAGAACGAAGAAACATACGAGTAGAAATCAAAATGGCGGATGAATCTTAAAATGGCGGCGAAGTCAACTCAAAATCGGAACTTTGCAATGCGGTTTTCCTCATTGAGCGACTAGTCTTAGGCCAATATAAATATAAAGGAGGCACTATATAATTACCGTTTAACAACCCAACTGTAAGCGAAGAGAGACTTCATAACTACAGACGTTTACTGAGAAAAGGTACAACAATTCCATTTGATCTGTGACAAATATTTATTGTTCAATTTATATTTAATTTGTAAAAACCGATGGTCCAATTTTAAAAATAATAATAATAATAAAAAAGCACAAATTTGCTGATCAAACCATTGATAGCAAGTGAAGACAGATTTAGAATCTATAATGTTTTGCAGCGTCATAAAGAAGGCTATACAAACTAATTCCATTTAATCTGTGACAAGTATTTATTGTTCATGTTATATTTATTTAAAAACTGTTGGTCTAATTTAATAAAATAAAAGCACAAAGTTGCTGTCAGTGATCAGGTAAGCTTCTGTGTTCACAGTAGGTGCACAACCCGATCTCGCAACTTCCCCACTCAAGGCACCACTCTCCTCACCTGATTCCTCCAAATCCGTCTTTTCAATCCAATGGACCTCATTACGACCCTGGCGGAACGGGTTAAACAGCGCCATAAAAGGCTGCGGCGCCGTTCAACCCGTTCTGCCACATTACGAGGTCCCCTCGCGGGACACGTTAAGCACGCCTGGGAAAACCAGGCGTGCATACTGGGTCCCGCGAGGGGAAGAGGGATCATACAAACGGGCCATCTCGTAATGGCTCGTTGTTTACTCCCTCTCCCATTCCCATTCAGCCCTATGGGGGCTGAAATGGGAATGGGGATGAACCGTGTCCGTGTCCTCGAGTGAGGAATTACCGGGCCATCCGAACTCGGAATGGTCCAGTAAGTCCTCATTCCGAGGACACGGACACAGATGCGGTTTTGCCGGCAGCCATGCCGCAAATTGCGGCATGGCTACCGGCATAACTTGTAATGAGGGCCAATGTCTATGAGCCAGATAGTCCTTCTTGATTTGTGAAGTTAGTGCTCTGACACGGGGTGAATCCGTGGTGAATCCCCGAACCGGATAACACCTCAGCTCCAGTCCCGGGTGCAGGCGGTGCTAGGGGAAAAAGCCTGGAGGCAGAAAAAACCCCTGCAAAGGATCCTGTTATGCTGGTCGATGCGTAGTGGCTGTAGCAGTAGAAGTAAACAGTAGCAATGATGTCCGGGACTGCCAGAAGCAAGGAGAAACTCCGAAGCCAAAATGAAGGTAAGAAACCCTGGGGTAGACAAGGGGACAAAAGGAGGAGACCGCAGGATAGGCAGAAAAAGAAAACACGCAGAGGTGGCGAGAGTGAGGGAGAAGAGAAAAAACAAAGAGAGCCAAGGCCGCCGCCGAACATAAACAGCGGTGAATATGGAGGGAAAGGAAGCAAAGGGCAAGTACGGAAAAAACTGAGAGAGAGAGAAGAATTGGAGCGTCTCACCGTGTAAAACAAAGCTAGACGATTGCAATGCAAGGAGCGATAGGAATGCTGGGAGGAAATAGCCCAGAGTTGAAAAAAAGGAAACACTAGACCGTTGAAAGGAGAAGTGGAGAAAACGCAGTGGAACCGCTTAATGGTGGCAAAGTCGTGTCAACGGTAACCACCGCCAACCTAATGGGTTTGTGACAGTATGCCCCCTCTTACTGCCTACACCACCCAGTTTGCCTGGATGCTGCCGGTGGAACCGGGCAACCAGACAAGGCGCTTTGACAAAATGCACCGGTTCCCATGAGTCTTCCGATCTGGGGTACCCCTTCAGCGAAACAAGGTATTGCAGCCTTCCTCGGTAATACCGGGAATCGCGGATCTTGGAAACTTCATATTCATCTTGAGTGTTTTTCTTTTGTATGCTTTGAAAAGAAACTGGTCTATGATGTAATTCTGAAAGAGACTCCTTTAGAAGGGAGGTATGGAAGACAGGGTGTACCCGTCAGAGGTAGGAGGGCAGTCGGATCTTGTAAGCTACGGGTTTGATCCTCTCTAAGATTTGGAATGGACCCAAGAAGCGAGGAGACAACTTGGAGGATCGAACCCACCTGGGTAAAAATTTGGTCGGAAGCCAAACCTTAGTTCCCCTATTCCAATTTGGGGCAGTTTGTCCATGTTGATCAGCAAGTCTCTTTTAGGCATTGAGGCTCCTTGCTAAACTGTTTCTGGCAGTCCTATGGACTTCATTAATTTCAGACAAAGCGGATTCCACCGCTGGAGATTTTGATGGTCTGAGGAGAAATGAACCATATGCCCTTGGGATGTAGCCCATAATTACAATACAATGGAGTGAGACCTGTGGCAGTGTGTTTGGAGTTATTATAAGCAAACTCCGCTGTGGGGAGCAGTTGGACCCAATTATCATGTAGTTTATTTGTATAGCACATGAGATATTGTTCAAGAGTAGCGTTGAGCCTTTCTGTTTGGCCATTAGTCTGGGGGTGGAACCCTGAGGAAAGAGCCCGGTCTATGCCTAATCGTGAATATAGTGGCTTCCAGAACTTAGAAATATTCTGGCTGCCTCTGTCAGAGGTAATCTTATCAGGGAGGCCATGAAGGCAAAAAACATCCTGGGCAAAAACCTCGGCCATACGAGCTGCAGTAGGTAAACCCTCCAAAGGTGAGAAATGATCCATCTTAGTAAGAGAATTGACTGTTACCATGGTGCAAGAGCAGGAGTCTTATAAGTGCAGATTCACAATGAGTTCAGTGGACAGATGACCCCAGGGCCGCTGAGGGATTTCCGGCTGAGTAAGTAGACCCAGAGGTTTGCCTGTGGGATTCTTGGCCATGGCACAAACAGGGCAAGCCTTAACGTAAGTTTGAACTTCTTCCTTGAGGTTGGGCCAGTAAAAAGAGCGTCTAATAAGTTCAGTAGTTTTAGATTGACCTTGATGACCTGCAACCAAACTGTCATGACACCAGTTGATAATCTTCTTACGAAGATGACCTGAGGGTATGTAAAGCCGATCCTTGTAGAACCAGAGACCGTCTTTAAGATGATAACCCGGAGCTCGTTGTTGGTCAGTGGCAAAGGGTTCAGAGTTCGATGCTTCCTTGACTTCTTGAAGGAATGAATTAATTTCGGCCACAATACGGTTTCGTGGAAACATGAATTCAGGAGAAGAATGCCCAAAGGCGGTGAGTGGCTCCTTGCGGGACAAAGCATCGGCGAGAACATTCTGGGAGCCCGGTAAGTAAGTAATGGTGAAGTTGTACTGAGAAAAAAAATATGCCCATCGAGCCTGGCGAGAGTTGGTACATTCCAGTGATTGCAAGACCTTTAAGTTCTTAGGATCCGTTCGTATGATAAAGGGGATGCTAGCACCCAGTAACAGATGACGCCATTCTTCACAGGCCTGCTTCATGGCCAATAATTCCTTTTCAAGAACTGAGTAGTTCATTTGGCTGGCCGTCAGAGTGTGAGAGAGATAAGCCACCGGATGCTCTATCCCTTTGGACTCCTGGAGTAGGGCAGCTCCAATTGCTGCTGAAGAGGCATCCGTTTCCACAATTAACTGTTTAGTCTGATCGGGTTGAAGTAATATTTGCGCCGAGCAAAAAAGATTCTTGAGATGTTTGAAGCTGGTTTCTGCTGCTTAAGAACATACAAAGGGTCTGGAAGACTTCTTGAGAAGAGTAGTAATGGGTAACACGGTTTCGGAGAACCGGGGGATGAATCTTCTGTAAAAATTTGTCAGACCTAGAAACCTTTGGACTTCCTTAATGGAAGAAGGAGAAGGCCAATCCAGAATGGCAGATACTTTTCCTGGGTCCATGGAGATACCCTGGTCAGACAGAATGAACCCTAAATATAGAATACTGGAAACTCCAAACTGACATTTCTCTGGTTTCGCCAGTAAGCAGTTCTCCTCCAGCCGATTCAACCCCGCCAAGACATGCTGTTCATGTTCTTCCTCATTGACTGAATACACCAAAATGTCATCCAGGTAAACTATTACTGAGACAAACAAGAGGTCAGAAAACATACAATCCATAAATCTTTGAAAGACAGCGGGGGCGTTGACTATCCCAAAGGGCATTACCCTGTATTCAAATAATCCAAATGGAGTACGAAAAGCAGTCTTCCATTCATCCCCCTTGGCAATGCGCAACAAATGATAAGCGTTGCGAAGATCCTGTTTAGTGAATATGTGTACAGCTTCAATTATGTCTGTGATGAGGGGCATCGGGTAGCGGTCTCTAATGGTGACCTTGTTGAGGCCTCTATAATCAATGCACAGCCGTAATTCTTTGGAATCCCTCTTGTTAATAAAAAACAAAGGGGCTGCAGCAGGAGATTTAGATGGTTGAATGAGGCCATTGTGAAGATTTACATCCAGATAAGTTCGTAAGACGTCTTTCTCCATTTGAGACAGAGGAAACATCCAGCCGAACGGAACCAGGGCATCGGGTTCAAGATCTATGGAACAATCCTCTGGTCGGTGTGGAGGAAGGGCGGCTGGTTTGACTTCCGTGGAGACCTCTTGAAAGTACTCACAAAAGTGCGGCAAAGCATGCACAGTTGAGGATTCTTGACAAGGTGCCGGTATAATTTGAAGCTTTATATAAGGTTGTTTAAGAAGACAATGCTGTTTGCATAATTTGGACTCAAAACTTAACTGATTAGAGGCCCAATTTATGTGAGGGTTATGTCTCCTGAGCCAAGTGATTCCCACGATGACGGAAAAATGGGCGACTCTAATAATATCAAATCTTAAGGTCTCCACATGTTGGAAGATCTTGACTTCGATATTCTCTGTGGTCTGTGTAATGGGTCCTGACTACAATGGAGTTCCATCTACACCCTCCACCTTCTGGTCTTCCTGACGTGCCAATCTTTTTAGGCCAACTTTGCCCAACCACAAGGTATCAACTAAGTTACCTGCTGCACCACAGTCTAAGAGGGCTAACGTCTCCACCAGTTGTTCTTGAACTTTAACTCTGATGTTGATAACCATAAGTCTGGAATCTTCTTGGGCCTTATTAGTGGAGACTGACAAAGACACATAGGGACTGGATGGATTTGGTGAGCCCCGGTTTTCTGTCCCTTTTAAAACTGGGGTTGTTCGTTTCCCTAACGCCTTTGAGGCAGTTCCGAACAATCTTTGAGAAGATGCTTGTCAGATCCACAGTAGGCACAATGTCCTTTTTCTCTTCACCTCCTTCTCTCTTCAGTGGAAAGTAGTGCCTGAGTGATTCCTATCTGCATGGGTTCTTCATGGGGAGCCAGAGAAAGAAGAGGGAGTATTCGGTGATGGATCAATGCCAAAGGAAGTTCCTCTATAGCGTCTTCTCTCGTTACGCTTCTCTTGCAATAGGTGTTCAATCTGTAGTACTGATGACAAAAGATGTGAGAAAGATACAGGTTGTGGAGATCGGGCTAATTCATCCTTTAAGTCTTCTTTAATGCCTCTGCGAAATATGGCATATTGTGCCTGTTCAGGCCAGCCGGCCCCCACAGCCAAGGTCTTAAATGTAGTAATGTAGGAGAGTAGATCTGAGGACTCCTGTCGTACATCCAAGAGATCCTCACAGGCAGTATAAATAAGCTCAGGTCTCTCAAAAGTCTCTCTGAGAAGGGTATGAAAATTCCCGTCATTCTGTAAAACGGGATTCTTCCCGGTCACCAGGGGTGTAGCCCAGGCGAGGGCATTGCCAACCATGTTAGAAATGAGGAACCACACCTTTGCCTGATCTGTAGAAAACATGCAGGGTCTGAAAGTGAAATAAACAGTAGCGGCTTCCAAAAATTCTTTAACTTTCTTGAGGGAGCCATCAAATTTTCCTGAGGGTAAGGCAACAGGTGGCAGCTCTGGAGGGGGTGGTGGTTCTCTATTCGAAACTAGTTGCTTTAGTTACACATTCTCTGCCTTAACCGCTTGTAGTTCTTGGGAGAGACTGTGTACTGCCTTCCAAAGCTCTTGCAACTGTTCCTGCATCTGCTCTGGTGTAGCCATCTGGAGCTTTTGGCATTGCAAACTGTCAGTGATCAGGTAAGCTTCTGTGTTCACAGTAGGTGTACACCCCGATCTCACAACTTCCCCACTCAAGGCACCACTCTCCTCACCTGATTCCTCCGAATCCGTCTTTTCAATCCCTTGTCTATGAGCCAGATAGTCCTTCTTGATTCGTGAAGTTAGTGCTCTGACACGGGGTGAAGCTGTGGTGAATCCCCAAACCGGATAACACCTCGGCTCCAGTCCCTGGTGCAGGGGGTACTAGGGGAAAAAGCCCGAAGGCAGAAAAAAACCCTGCAAAGGATCCTGGTATACTGGTCGATGCGTAGTGGCTGTAGCAGTAGAAGTAAACAGTAGCAATGATGTCCGGGACTGCAAGAAGCAAGGAGAAACTCCGAAGCCGAAATGAAGGTAAGAAACCCTGGGGTACACAAGGGGAAAAAGAGGAGACCGCAGGATAGGCAGCAAAAGAAAACACGCGGAGGTGGTGAGAGTGAGGGCGAAGAGAAAAACCAAAGAGAGCCAAGGCGCCGCGGAACATAAACAGCGGTGAATATGGAGGGAAAGGAAGCAAAGGGCAAGTACGGAAAAAACGGAGAGAAAGAGAAGAACTGGAGCGTCTCATCGTGTAAAACGAAGCTAGACGGTTGCAGCGCAAGGAGCGCTAGGAATGCTGGGAGGAAATAGCCCCGAGTTGGAAAAAAGGAAACACTTGACAGTTGAAAGGAGACGGGGAGAAAATGCGGTGGAACTGCATAATGGCGGCAAAGTCGTGTCAACGGTAACCACCGCCACCCTAATGGGTTTGTGACAGTTGCTGATCAAACCCTTGATAGCAAGTGAAGACAGACTTAAAATCTGTGATGCTTTGCAGCGTCAAAATGAAGGCTGTATAAATCAGCATTTAAAATGGTGGCTGCGGGAGATTGCCACACATTTTTATGAGCAGACATGACCACAGTGCATTTTGGGTAGACAATGCTCTGGTAAGATTTTTAATTGTGTAATATGGAAAAATACCTGCTCAATGGTATTTTGACATTTAAAACCCTTTACTTATTTGGGCCAATCTGCTTTTATGTAGTTGCTGATAAAATTCATTTGGATAACTCACACAACCAACCTGATGTTTCAAGTTTCCAGCGTATAAGGTCATAGGAAGCAAACATTGAGTGAGAAAAGCATTAATGTTTTATACCTCATTGTAGTAGTTTTACATTTCAAACTAACAGATGGTTGTTATACATTTGTTTATCATTATTCAAGGTTACTTATTCTCTTCATAGGACAAGCGATGTGATAGATAAAATTGGTGAGTCAAGTTCAAGATATTTCAAATTGATATAACATCACTGACGTTTATTTTCTTAGAATTAGCACAGTGAGGGGCACACCTTAGCTAACTCTAATCCAAATACTAATTAATTGTGCATAAATGAAATAATTGGGTACCATTAAGAGGCACACACTGTATCTTTAGAACCAGAACGATGAGGGACACACCACAGCTAGCTCTATTTCATTTTACCAATTAGTGGTGCACAAATGAAGCAATTGATAATCATCAAGAGGCGCAAACTGTGGAGCTAGTGCAACATATGTATGGGTGAGCTGCTTTTCACTGATCTGATCATTTGATGAATAGCTGTATTCTCTTAAGTATTTAAAACATTTAGGGGGTAATTCATGGATTATTTGCGCCGAAAAAACGGGATTTGTACGCCATTCTTCCCGCAAATCCCCATTTGTTAAACAGGTATTTGCGCACAGAATGGCGGACAAATCCTGTTTTTTTCAGCGCAAATAATCCATGAATTACCCCGTTAATACGAACAATTATATTCTAATTTTCAATCACTTGGTGAATTGAATTCTTGCATTATTTTTTATCGGTGGCGTGAATTTTGGAAACTCATTCAGATGAATTGCATTCAATTTATTAACTGCAATTATAATAACGGACTTATTATATCACATTAAGAAATGTGCAAAGATGAGTTTTCCTTTATTATTTTAATTTGTCAATGTGGATTTGTTTTCATTTTCCATAATCTTCCCAACCTCAGTGAAATGATGAAATCTCAATATGGAATGGTAGTATGGATGAATTTTAATTGATATATTTCTTTAATGATTTATTATTCTACATTATATTATTATTTAAACGTGCAATAATTGATCGATGAAGTTAGACAAGCCTTGATAACGACCAGTGTGTTGAAACACGTTTTGGCAACAATGAAACAGTCAAGCGATTAAAACATTGCCAACACAGATTATTTTGTGTTCTAGAATCTTTTATAGGGACAAGCGCGCTATTGTGGAAGTGTGGATGCACCTACCTCCAGAGTATGCATAGCATTGTTTAAGGGGACACAGTGATGTGCACAGAAACAGCACCCTTGCCACAATTTTAATTCAGACACCGGGTCCTCCACATTGTGCATCATTGTGCCCTTGAATTCCAGGCTTTCAACCTGATGTTTCCTTTCTTCTAAGATATTCAGACCTCCCTCTCATGGTAAAGGGATATGCAGATGTTGCTTGTCTACATATAATTTGTTTGGGAACCTCAAGTGGTAATGATGGCAGATGGCAGTTAGAGGGGCTGGCTCTCAATCCTGGAATGCCTGAACATGCATCGTCTGTGTACCACACAGGAATCTTGATTGTCATCCAATCAGAGGCAGCTGAAGGCTATCCTGAAGGCCCTGCTGGTATTCCAATCAGAGATCACTGGGAAGATGGTTCTTATGAAAACTGACAAACAGATCTACAAGATCTACTGAACGATGCAGGGCTGCTTGTAGGATTTTGGGGTGGGAAGAAGTACATCTGAAGGACCTCTCGGATGTCTATCATTCCGAGCAAGAGAATGTGGCGGTATTGGAGCATTGCCTGCATTTTCAGACCCTTCATCTAGTGAAAAACCAATGAATTAACCCTTGACTGGATCTCTTCACAATTGAATTGTACTCAATCAAAGAAGTACAGATGTGTTGTTCTTCTTCGACTGGGCACCTTCATCTCAATGGTGTATGTTTTATCAGCATGGGGGCCAGAAGGTATTCTGTGTACATCTGCCTTCTTCCCTTTGCTACTCATTGCGATTCACAAGATTCAACAGGAAGGTTGCAATATTCCTACTGTGATTTCTCACTATCCACAAACACCTACAGAAAACATTGTGCCTATTTGACATTGTTTCACATATCAAGGCAGACCGTCCAGGATAGTGTAGCATGAAACATTATGCGTGAAAAGAAATTCAAGGTTTTCCTGCACAAAAACTGCATTTGTTGCAGCGTTTTTGCTTAAGAGGTCTGCAAAAATGCTGCAATAAATTACATTTTGTGCCGGAAAAAAGGGATCATTCAAGGGGTGGAAAACATGGATCAATGAATGTATGGAAGATTCTGGAAATTTGGGCTGATGGTTTTAGGATTGGTTACATTACACTCAGCAGTAGTCAGAGCATTCTGTGGACCTATTTAATCAGTGCATGGTTAGGAACAATTCATATGGCATTTGCAGAACAGCACGCAAGAGAACATTGGTGATGGCATGAGAGCTCATTTTGATTCTATAACAAATGCAGAAGGTTCATTTTAAAACGTTGCATGATGTTGATGTTAACTTTAGGACATGAAAAGAAAGACTGCAGGTGCCCATCACACCAACAAGCTAAATTGGCAAAATTGGGGCTTTCCTCATCACAGAACCCTGCTTGCAGTTCATGCTGGAAATAGTGGCCTTGTGGCCTGACACTTACTTCCTAAATAAACAAAGTTCTAGCTTTCACAGGAGTCAGATGTCGTTTTACCGTTTCTCTTTCTGCATCCTTCATCAAAGCAAGAATAATGGCTCTACATGATGGACGTGCCCAGAGTCCTCAGTATTTAGAGAGATGGAACAGCTTCCTTCCACATATACAAATCTCTGATGGCTGCTCTGAGAGGGATTCTAAGTGAATGAAATCTGCATCCTCCACCCTCAGCCGCTATATTCGAACCATCACCTCTATTACATACAATCAAGCTGGAGTTTTGCTGCTTATCCTTCCACAACGCTCAAAGAGTCTCATTAAAGGAGAGCCACAATGTTGTCACGCGGGCATCACGTCACACATGTAGTAAGTAAGCACTAACCCTTGTCTGTGCCTGTGGGGGTGACGTTTCCATGGAATTCTGATCCATAATTCTTCAAGATTGTCATTCGTAGACTCAAGAACAAGAATACTTTTGCTTAAGTATCCAGTTTTGGTCAGACTAGTTTTGTGTATTGTAATATTCTGGCTGAGGGAGCAGCAACACTGCTTTGCATCTATTCTATCAGTGAGGGCTGCAATACCGGGGGTAAATGGCAGATTAAGTTTTGTAATTATCATTACTCCTAGGCCTCCCTAGTCATCAATGTCCTTACACCCCACCCTCATGTTCCCATTATCGTTCTATTGGACTCACTGGCTCAGATGTCAAACAAAGGTAGTGATGATTTAGGGGAGCAAGTGTATAGTCATGTGAAAGGGGCCAAGTGATCATTTTGGAGTGTATGTAAATTGTACGTGTCCCTGAAAGGTGGATTGTAATCAATCAATTACTATGATGATTCAGGAAGACTAGGAGTAATAATGATGACATTGGTAATTTGGGCTCAGTAAAACCACAGATTGAGAATATAACATTGTACTTGATATCCAGTTTACGAGTTTACCACAAAACACATCACAAGAGACTTGGAGTGAGAAAGCATGTAATAAGCATGTATGTATTACATTCTTGTAAAACCCAGACCAGAGGATATCACAGCAGGTGCACGGAATAGGAAGGTTAAATACATATAAGCGGTGAAAAGACAGACAAGTTGGTGGTGGGAGCTAATACTTTTGCTGAGGTAGTGTCCTTAATCATATTTATTGAAGAGCTACATTTCCAGAGGTTTCTTAAAGGTAGAGTAGGGGGTTTCATCTCTGATGTTTGAGGGAAGCGATTTCCAGAGTGAGGGGGCAGTGGTCGCAAAGCTTACTCCACCTGCTCTAGCCTTTTTGAATAGTGGCAAGAGTGGTGCTGATGGATGCACAGAGAGCACGTAAGATGCTTGCAATAAGGTATTTAGGGGCAAGATTGTAGATGCAGCGATATGCCAGTGAAAGAGTTTTGAACTCTATGCATGCTCTTTTGGGGAACCAGTGGGCTTTGCACTTAACAGCTGTGACGTGGTCGGAATGGCGCATACCCAGGGTGGCTCGGTTGGTGGCTGACGTGCCCATGAGAAGATCATTGCGGCAGTCAAGCTTGCTGATGACAATTGCTCTGGCAAGCATGAGGCAATTGGGTGGCGACAGGAATTGCCGCCTTAGGTATTTGTGGAGTAGGTTGTTGAGGATGCAAGGGTGTTGATGTGCTTGGACATGTTTAGTTCAGCATTCAGATAGACTCACAACGTTTTGATTTGTCCGAGTAGAGGGATGGAGGTGCTGTCAACGGAGAAGGAGAGTGGGCAGGGGCAAGCTTGCTGAGATGATTAGGGGAACCCACAGTCAGTAGTTCTGTTTTATCATCATTTAGGCACAGGTTGTGGGTGGCCATCCAGTTTTGGATGCTGGTGTTGGTCTTACTGATAATGATAGTGTGCTCTGAGTTGTTACCCATGATGGGGGTGAGTATTTACGTGTCATCGGCAAAATTAGTATATTTGATATCAACAGAGTCAAGGATATCAAATAATGGCTTTGTGTAATATTTGCAGAGTGCGGGGGACAGACAGGATCCATGGGTAATGCCCAGCGAAGCTTTAATGGGGTCTGCTGCAGAGTTCCCTCTGCGTATTCTAGATATGCAACCCCCCAGAAAGAATCTGATCCAGGCAATTTTGTCTGAAGAGAAGAGGAAGTGGGAACCAAGGTGTAGGCAGAGAAAAACATGGTCAACCAAATCAAAGGCAGCAGAGAGGTCAAGGAGGAGTAGAATAGCCCGTTTGCTTTCACCCATAATGCTGTCAAGCTGCATTTTCAAATCCAGAGCTGTTTCTGTACTAGGCTTTACTATGAAACGTGATTGTCTAGCACCTAACAGTTGCTCAGCTTCTAGGAAATGTTGAACTTGTGAATGGGTGATAAGGTTGAGAATGTATGTAGAAAGGGGACTGTGGTGATGGGTTTGTAGTTGGTAGGCAGCGAAGGATCGAGAGAAGGTTGGTTAAGGAGTGGGGTAACCCATGCAGATTTGATGTTGTTAGAAACTGTGCAGGTCTCAAAGGAAGGATTAACAAAGTCTGAGATGACTGGAGATACCGTGGGTACACACAACTTAATAGTGTGTGGTGGGCATGAGTCCCCCTTGGAGTTTGAGGTTTTGAGAGAGATGTGAGATATAAACTCTGAATAGAGAGTCAGCTAAGAGGTGCACATTTTGTCAATCTCAGGGACACACAAACGTAGGTACTGATAATAGCTTTTCTTTTGTTTAACTTTCTCAAATACATTTTCATCTTCCAGACATTCTGACTTTTCGTTGTTCATCCTATGCATTCCTGTTACATGCATTTTTTTTCGGAAATGTGTAACAGGTACCTATGACTATAAACATGATTTCCATCAGTTTAAATATTAATATTTAATTAATATTTACTATTAACAGCTAGCATTTTATTGGTTTACTGGTTGTCGATCATATCACAGGATCTTATGATTAAGTGGTTATGTCAAGGTCCAATAGCATCCGTTCGGCATACCACCAGAGAACTTTTACAAAAGAGAACACATAATTACTGTTTTTCGAAAAATGTTTTTTTTTTAGTTTGTACCTTAATTGTACATACTGTTATGTAGTAATAGCACAAGTAAAAGAAAAACACAGAAAATAAAGGAAACCCATCTGGCAGTTATAAAACCATGTTTAACAGAGTAGAAATAACAATGTAATAATACATTATAATGCGAGTAAAGCATTGTTATGCTGCAATATTGTTTAAACGTAGAATATGCACGAAACGTATGTACATCCTTCGGAAACGTATGATGAAGGGCTATTTAGGGTTTTCATCAGGATGAAACTATGTTTTAGCATTGGATCATTGAAATGCTCTATGCGTCTGTGGTCAAGGCACACATTTAGAGATGAGCCACCATTTGGAGCTCCATTTTGAAGCACAAGGGTGTATTTTAAGCAATCAGTTTATAAGATGTACCACCGGATACTGGCCCAAGTCTGCAGTGTGTAATGGAAATTAGTCGCCCCTGGGCAACACAAAACATTATGTTCAACACTTCATCTGCGGCATTACTGCCCTCTAGGGGTCGCAAGACTAATTCAAAAAGTTCAGTCAAAGTTTACTCATAATAATTAAAGACAAAATTGATTTTGAGAAAAGAAAAAAAAAAACTGCTCGGCAAACAAGTCTTTATTACTCTCATCCTCTCTAGCCCGATAACAGTTTGAGCAATGTGAACCCAGTTGGCAGCCAAAACCAAGTGTCTCCATGCACACATCAAGCTGGATTATTTATGCCAGAAACTGCATCATTTTGCAATTATCTTGCTCTGTTTTCTGACAGTTATTGTACTTACCATACATCCTGATCGTCTTAATGTGTTGCTGTGTCAGGTTCCTAAAATACACCTTGATAAAGTGATGTTCTCCAGTCTGTCTGTCTTTCAGTAAGCAGTATTGCAATCACCACAGGAGGCTGTATGCCTGTCCTTTTGTGGCTCTTACCATTTACACAGATGGTCCTGGATGCCTCAACGTTATCATGGGAGGCCATCAATAAGTTGTTTCATTAAGAAGGCATTTAAAGAGCTCTGCCGGGAAATCCGAGCAAAGTAACTTCATTCTGGTCTGGTAAGCAGCACTTATAGTGAGTGCAATGGTAAAGTTAGTGAGTGCAATGTTAAAGAAAATCACATGGTATTTTAAAAAAACACCTTTTTTTGAAAATACCCCTAATGATGAGTTGTGATTGCATTCCATAGTTACAGGATTGGTTAAATACAATTACATGTTTAAAAATGGTCTGACCCTTACCACACACGGTATGCATCAGGGACTTTACATGTCCGCATGATTACATGTAACGCAGACCCGAACATGATTCCCCATGTTGCAGTCCTATTAGATCGAAGGTCATTTTTAATTACCACATGAGGTCATTACTGCAGGTGGTAATGCTTTTCTGTGGCAGTAATTACCGCCACATGAAAGCAGCCATGTCTGAAACCTGCAGTTTGTCTGAATTGGAAAACATCTGGGGCAAATAAAGGGGGCGCAGCTGTTAGGCGGAAACCTGTGCAGTTCCCTCTGGGACCACTGCAAAAGATTTAGGACTACAGGTGTTTGGCAGTAAACCCACTTGGTAGCAGTCTGTACCACACAGATTAACTTGGTAGCTGTGGCTGAGCAGTCAGACTTCCCTCAAGAAGAGTTAGACAGTATGTGGAGTATACAACATAGGGCAATTCTTCACAGTAAGACAAGCAAACACGCAACAAGGCTTCAGTGTAAAGATATAAAGGTATTTATTTATAACGACACATTTATAGAAAACACTTTGGCACTATCACGGCAAACACTTCAATGACAATTACTCTAT